>NC_092148.1:46538733-46860733 GCF_045791955.1 Oncorhynchus clarkii lewisi | reverse complement strand
TTTTTGTGTCTGTTTTCTTTTGGCTTGCTTGATTGCTTTGGCACCTTTCAACACCCCTCATTATCACATCTATGCACACAACCACTCACTTACACTACTGACACACACACATCATTGTTACTTGTTTAAAGTTTACTTTGATTAATATATTTTTGTT
Organism: Oncorhynchus clarkii lewisi; assembly: GCF_045791955.1. Taxonomy (NCBI): domain Eukaryota; kingdom Metazoa; phylum Chordata; class Actinopteri; order Salmoniformes; family Salmonidae; genus Oncorhynchus; species Oncorhynchus clarkii. The sequence goes on along the minus strand of NC_092148.1, from coordinate 46,860,576 downwards.
ATTCCTTAATCTCCATGTTGTCTCCCTTTTTTGTTATGGGCTACGAGACGGTTCGTGACAAGTGGGGGCTCATCCTGGATTATAAGGTTGGATCCTAGACATTTTGGCGTACAGTCTAATAAATGTTCGGTGTAGAGCCTTAGAGGCGGATCAATGTTTTTGGTTGTCCGGTGATGTCATCAAAACGGTGTGTTGCATGGAATAAAAAGGGCCAGTAGCCCCAATACTAGTGAGAGAGAATAAAGTAGACGGCACGCGTCAAACGTTTGATTTATGACCCTATGTCTGGATGATGTGTGCATGCCCATATTTGGGCATCCGGTCAGGACATCCTGGCGGGAACTGATCACGTGCTTATGCCCATATATGGGCATCATGTTCCTGTTCTCACGCGTTAGAGGGTGTGCTAATTTATGCATATATTGTATCTATTCCTTTGAAGTTGTCATGATGATTGATGTCTAGGTACCTGGTTGAACTGGGGGGAACATGGAACAGGAACATGATGCCCATATATGGGCATAAGCACGTGATCGGTTCCCGGGCAGGATGTCCTGACCGGATGCCCACGGATGCACACGTCATCCAGACATAGGGTCATAAATCAAACGTTTGACACGTGCCGTCTACTTTACTCTCTTTCTAAGGTAGTTCATTTGGGTCACGTTGCAGAAGAAAATGTTCCATAGCTTCAAAACCGCCCTCGTGTGGAATATTTGTGTATAACGACTCAACATCAAAAGTAACTAACAAGGGATTCTCAGGGAGAGGATCAAGAGATTCAATGATAGAGATCATACTGCTGGTGTCCTTTACAAAGGAGGGGAGCTGTATTAGAGTGGTCTAATAAAAAAGTCAACAAAAGTAGATAGAGGCGCCGTTACTGCATCAATGACCGCTACAATAGGGAGCCCTGGAGGTTGTGTAACATTCTTGTGTAATTTCGGCAAAGTATAGAAAGTGGCAATTTTAGGGTGTTGAATAGCCAAAAATGTTGGTAAACGTTGGTAATTACATTTTTGCATCTGAGCTCCTAGAGTGTGCGGCTCTCTTTTATTTTCAAGTTCATTCATTATAGTCATCTGTGCCAAGGCTGTATGTAAAAAAAGTCGGAGTCCTTTTTTCCCAGCTGCTTGTGTTTGGACAGATGTCGACAGAAGTTACTCTGTAGAAACTTGTTCTCTTTCCAACTTGAATCAATACAACTATATACTTAAATCTCTCCTGTTCTGAGACTGTTTGCTAATTTCATTACTTCCATTTGACAAGTTGAGAAATTAGCACGGATAGACAAGGAGCCTCACTCAACCGGTCATCTCACAGCAGTCTCGCGAGAGTCATCCCGCCTGTCCTAGCTTAACAATGGACCAATGTAAAGAGTATAAAGAGGTATACTGAGGGGGTTCCTACAGATGCAGGAATTCCCACATGTAGGAACGACCCGAATTGCAAGCTGCAATTTCACCCATCTCGCCGAGTTAGATAACGCTTTGATATCCAGGGGAATAGCGTATCTCCTTTTATAAACATGTCTCGCCATAGCTAATGTTACCCGGCTACATACAGTACCTGTGCATTTGTTTATTCATTAAAATGAGTCAGTCCATATATATAACCTAAGTTGACAAATTTCCCATGATGCTTAATTAGCTTACTTGCTGCTTGAATATGGACACATTTCTCAATAACACCATGTAGGCTGACTGTATTAGACTAGTTTACGATATGTTTGCTATGTATTGTTCTAGTGGTAGTGTGATATCTCCAACCAACAGGATGAGTGTGTCTAAAAAGACCCATAAGCCCCATAAGGGTGTGGATGTCCTGATTGCGGACATTTGCCTCAAGAGTTTGGGCTGCCAACATACCCTGATGAAGACAGCTTGGCTGTCGAAACGTTGGTAAATACATTTTTGCATCTGAGCTCCTAGAGTGTGCGGCTCTCTTTTATTTTCAAGTTTTCTACTCCGCTAGCCAGCACCTTGCCTAAATAGGTGTGCGTTTCTTTTTCTTCTAGATTATAATGAAAGAACTACCTGAGGACCTGAAAAAAATCCATCTCTACGGTCAAGAAGGCCCAGGCTGATTTGCTGGTATCGGTCAGTGAAATCAAAATCAGTCTTGATTAAGCAGAGGAGAGAATATCAACATTGGAGCATGACAACATTGAACTGAAAAAAGAACAGAAAAATTAGACTGAGAGTGACAGAAAAAATATGAAGATTTATGGAACCATATGCAAGATACCATCTATAGAGATCATCCCCAAAATATCAGACGGGTGTTCCTGTGATAGAGAATGGAGACACTGAAACCGAGAGAAGGAGTGCAACAAGTTATTCGGGCACACACGGAGCGAGAGAGAAGGTGTTATCTTCTTCTTCGGCGGGGTTTATCGGTGGTTGGCAGCCAACGTTATGGTGCATTACCGCCACCCACTGTACTGGAGTGTGGGCCAGAGACAGGGAGAAACTAAATCCTACCTGCCAGTTTCTCTTCAAAAAAACAAAACTAAATATTTGAGATGGTATCTAATGACGTTCTACTCAATATACTCGTAAAACTAATTTCCTGTATCCCCATACTAGATCTCAGCCTCTCTTTTTCCCTCTCATACTACCCATGCTGTAACAATACATGCTCCACTGTCTCTGTTTCCTGGCAATAATCACACTTTCCTGGGATGCTTTCAAATCAAAATCAAATCAAATTTTATTTGTCACATACACATGGTTAGCAGATGTTAATGCGAGTGTAGCGAAATGCTTGTGCTTCTAGTTCCGACAATGCAGTAATAACAAGTAATCTAACTAACAATTCCAAAACTACTGTCTTGTACACAGTGTAAGGGGATAAAGAATATGTACATAAGGATATATGAATGAGTGATGGTACAGAGCAGCATAGGCAAGATACAGTAGATGGTATCGAGTACAGTATGTACAAATGAGATGAGTATGTAAACAAAGTGGCATAGTTTAAAGTGGCTAGTGATACATGTATTACATAAGGATACAGTCGATGATATAGAGTACAGTATATACGTATGCATATGAGATGAATAATGTAGGGTAAGTAACATTATATAAGGTATAACATTATATAAGGTAGGTATATAATTTCCCATCAATTCCCATTATTAAAGTGGCTGGAGTTGAGTCAGTGTCAGTGTGTTGGCAGCAGCCACTCAGTGTTAGTGGTGGCTGTTTAACAGTCTGATGGCCTTGAGATAGAAGCTGTTTTTCAGTCTCTCGGTCCCAGCTTTGATGCACCTGTACTGACCTCGCCTTCTGGATGATAGCGGGGTGAACAGGCAGTGGCTCGGGTGGTTGATGTCCTTGATGATCTTTATGGCCTTCCTGTGACATCGGGTGGTGTAGGTGTCCTGGAGGGCAGGTAGTTTGCCCCCGGTGATGCGTTGTGCAGACCTCACTACCCTCTGGAGAGCCTTACGGTTGAGGGCGGTGCAGTTGCCATACCAGGCGGTGATACAGCCCGCCAGGATGCTCTCGATTGTGCATCTGTAGAAGTTTGTGAGTGCTTTTGGTGACAAGCCAAATTTCTTCAGCCTCCTGAGGTTGAAGAGGCGCTGCTGCGCCTTCTTCACGATGCTGTCTGTGTGAGTGGACCAATTCAGTTTGTCTGTGATGTGTATGCCGAGGAACTTAAAACTTGCTACCCTCTCCACTACTGTTCCATCGATGTGGATAGGGGGGTGTTCCCTCTGCTGTTTCCTGAAGTCCACAATCATCTCCTTAGTTTTGTTGACGTTGAGTGTGAGGTTATTTTCCTGACACCACACTCCGAGGGCCCTCACCTCCTCCCTTTAGGCCGTCTCGTCGTTGTTGGTAATCAAGCCTACCACTGTTGTGTCGTCCGCAAACTTGATGATTGAGTTGGAGGCGTGCGTGGCCACGCAGTCGTGGGTGAACAGGGAGTACAGGAGAGGGCTCAGAACGCACCCTTGTGGGGCCCCAGTGTTGAGGATCAGCGGGGAGGAGATGTTGTTGCCTACCCTCACCACCTGGGGGCGGCCCGTCAGGAAGTCCAGTACCCAGTTGCACAGGGCGGGGTCGAGACCCAGGGTCTCGAGCTTGATGACGAGCATGGAGGGTACTATGGTGTTGAATGCCGAGCTGTAGTTGATGAACAGCATTCTCACATAGGTATTCCTCTTGTCCAGATGGGTTAGGGCAGTGTGCAGTGTGGTTGAGATTGCATCGTCTGTGGACCTATTTGGTCGGTAAGCAAATTGGAGTGGGACTAGGGTGTCAGGTAGGGTGGAGGTGATATGGTCCTTGACTAGTCTCTCAAAGCACTTCATGATGACGGATGTGAGTGCTACGGGGCGGTAGTCGTTTAGCTCAGTTACCTTAGCTTTCTTGGGAACAGGAACAATGGTGGCCCTCTTGAAGCATGTGGGAACAGCAGACTGGTATAGGGATTGATTGAATATGTCCGTAAACACACCGGCCAGCTGGTCTGCGCATGCTCTGAGGGCGCGGCTGGGGATGCCGTCTGGGCCTGCAGCCTTGCGAGGGTTAACACGTTTAAATGTCTTACTCACCTCGGCTGCAGTGAAGGAGAGACCGCATGTTTTCGTTAGTGGCACTGTGTCAGTGGCACTCGTGTCAGTGGCACTGTATTGTCCTCAAAGCGGGCAAAAAAGTTATTTAGTCTGCCTGGGAGCAAGACATCCTGGTCCGTGACTGGGCTGGATTTCTTCCTGTAGTCGGTGATTGACTGTAGACCCTGCCACATGCCTCTTGTGTCTGAGCCGTTGAATTGAGATTCTACTTTGTCTCTGTACTGGCGCTTAGCTTGTTTGATAGCCTTGCGGAGGGAATAGCTGCACTGTTTGTATTCGGTCATGTTACCAGACACCTTGCCCTGATTAAAAGCAGTGGTTCGCGCTTTCAGTTTCACACGAATGCTGCCATCAATCCACGGTTTCTGGTTAGGGAATGTTTTAATCGTTGCTATGGGAACGACATCTTCAACGCACGTTCTAATGAACTCGCACACCGAATCAGCGTATTCGTCAATGTTGTTATCTGACGCAATACGAAACATCTCCCAGTCCACGTGATGGAAGCAGTCTTGGAGTGTGGAGTCAGCTTGGTCGGACCAGCGTTGAACAGACCTCAGCGTGGGAGCCTCTTGTTTTAGTTTCTGTCTGTAGGCAGGGATCAACAAAATGGAGTCGTGGTCAGCTTTTCCGAAAGGGGGGCGGGGCAGGGCCTTATATGCGTCGCGGAAGTTAGAGTAACAATGATCCAAGGTCTTTCCACCCCTGGTTGCGCAATCGATATGCTGATAAAATTTAGGGAGTCTTGTTTTCAGATTAGCCTTGTTAAAATCCCCAGCTACAATGAATGCAGCCTCCGGATAAATCGTTTCCAGTTTGCAGAGAGTTAAATAAAGTTTGTTCAGAGCCATCGATGTGTCTGCTTGGGGGGGGATATATACGGCTGTGATTATAATCGAAGAGAATTCTCTTGGTAGATAATGCGGTCTACATTTGATTGTGAGGAATTCTAAATCAGGTGAACAGAAGGATTTGAGTTCCTGTATGTTTCTTTCATCACACCATGTCACGTTGGCCATGAGGCATACGCCCCGCCCCTCTTCTTACCAGAAAGATGTTTGTTTCTGTCAGCGCGATGCGTGGAGAAACCCGTTGGCTGCACCGCTTCGGATAGAGTCTCTCCAGTGAGCCATGTTTCAGTGAAGCAAAGGACGTTACAGTCTCTGATGTCCCTCTGGAATGCTACCCTTGCTCGGATTTCATCAACCTTGTTGTCAAGAGACTGGACATTGGCAAGAAGAATGCTCGGGAGTGGTGCACGGTGTGCCCGTCTCCGGAGTCTGACCAGAAGACCGCCTCGTTTCCCTCTCTTTCGGAGTCGTTTTTTTGGGTCGCTGCATAGCATCCACTCCGTTGTCCTGTTTGTAAGGCAGAACACAGGATCCGCGTCGCGAAAAACATATTCTTGGTCGTACTGATGGTGAGTTGACGCTGATCTTATATTCAGTAGTTCTTCTCGACTGTATGTAATGAAACCTAAGATGACCTGGGGTACTAATGTAAGAAATAACACGTAAAAAAACAAAAAACTGCATAGTTTCCTAGGAACGCGAAGCGAGGCGGCCATCTCTGTCACTTTTAAAGTCTTATTCAATCGGCTGTGTCCCACCCTTGTAAAAATAGCCTCTCTTCTGTCCCATCCTGCCGTCAACCCTCCCCGACTTTCCTCTGTACTTGGAATAAATGCTTGACCTTAGTTTCTCTATTCCATTGCTCCTGCTATCTTTGCACTACCGCTGTCCATATCAGTCGCATCTCCCTCGCCTGGGTAATACCCACCCACCCAAAGCTTGTGTTCTGTCCTTGCTCATGTTCCCAGCATGCCTGTAAAACCCCTTTCGCAGGATGAGACACCCCAAGTCTCTGTAGGTTGACCCAATAATTCATTCCCAGCTGCCGTCTCCTAATCTGCAATGGCATATCCTCCACCTGTAGTGCAGCCACAGTGGAGGTTCGAAACGCCCCACTGCATATTCTGAGTCCTTGCCCCTGTATGGCATCTAGCCTTTCCAATGAGGTCTGGACTGCCGAACCATACGCTATACTGCCATAGTCTATTATAGATTGGATCAATGCAACATACATGGTCCTCAATGAGGAACGCCCAGCCCCCCACTCCTTCCCTGTCAGACAGTGCATCACATTTAGCACCTTCTTACACTTTCCCACCACTCTCTCAATGTGTTCTGCCCAGGTCAACCTAGTGTCAAAGTATACTCCAAGGAACTTGAACACAACCATGGTTTCTCCCATATAACCTCAAGTGTACCTCATCTCCCACCTTCCTCCTAGTATAGAACACTGTCTGAGTTTTCTACAGAGAACCTGAATCCCCACATTAATGACCACTTCTCAAACTCATCAATTGCTTCCTGTACCTTCCTGACTATGTATGGCAAATTTCTTCCCCTCTTCCATAAGGGGCGGCAGGGTAGCCTAGTGGTTAGAGCGTTGGACTAGTAACCGGAAGGTTGCGAGTTCAAACCCCCGAGCTGACAAGGTACAAATCTGTCGTTCTGCCCCTGAACAGGCAGTTAACCCACTGTTCCCAGGCCGTCATTGAAAATAAGAATTTGTTCTTAACTGACTTGCCTGGTTAAATAAAGGTAAAATAAAAAAAAAAAAATAAATAAGGCCCCATCATCTGCAATATCCCAATATCTGTCTGTACCTGAGAGTAAACATAACTGATCATGATTGAGAACAACAGAGGATCAGGCTCCCCTGCAGTGTACCGTTATCCACCTGATAGAGACTTCCCCACCCCCACCCTGGATAGACCTTCCAAACTGTCACGTTCTGACCATAGTTCTGTTATTTTATCTTTGTTTTAGTATGGTCAGGGCGTGAGTTGGGTGGGCAGTCTGTTTGTTTTTCTATGTTGGTTTTTGAGTTCGGCCTAGTATGGTTCTCAATCAGAGGCAGCTGTCAATTGTTGTCCCTGATTGAGAATCATACTTAGGGAGCCTGGGTTTCACTTTTGGGTTGTGGGTGTTTGTCTTCCGTGTCAGTGTTTGTCGCCACACGGGACTGTTTCGTTCATTTCACGTTTATTGTTTTGTATTTCGTAGTGTTCAGTTTATGTTTTAAAATAAACATTATGGACACTTACCACGCTGCTTTTTTGGTCCTCCAATCCTTCTCGCTTCTCCTGTTCAGAAGAGGAGGATGAGATCCCTTACAGAAACACCCACTACAAAAGGACCAAGCAGCGTGGTAACGGGCAGCAGCAGCGATCGCAGGACTCCTGAACTTGGGAGGAGTTTCTGGACGGCAAGGGACCATGGGCACAGGCTGGAGAATATTGCCGACCCAAGGCTGAGCTGGAGGCAGCGAAAGCCGAGAGGCGGTGGTATGAGGAGGCAGCACGGCAGCGTGGCTGGAAGCCCGAGAGGCAGCCCCAAAAATGTATTGGGGGGGGTGGCGAAGGCAGGTAGGAGACCTGTGCCAACTTCCCGTGTTTACCGGAGAGAGAGAGGGACCGGGCAGGCACCGTGTTATCCCGTGAGGCGCACAGTGTCCCCGGTGCGTGTGCATAGCCCGGTGCGGTACATCCCAGCTCCTCCTATCGGCCGGACTAGAGTGGGTATCGAGCCAGGTGCCATGAAGCGGGCTCAGCGCATCTGGTCTCCAGTGCGTCTCCTTGGGCCGGTGTACATGGCACCAGCCTTACGAATGGTGGCTATTCCACCTCGCAACACTGGCCTGGCTACGGGGAGCATTCAACCAGGTAAGGTTGGGCAGGCTCGGTGCTCGAGACCTCCTGTGCGCCTTCACGGTCCGGTCTATCCGGTGCCACCTCCACGTACCAGGCCTCCGCCCCCCCGCACCAGGCTGTCTCTCCGTCTTCTCCCTACAGGTGCTCCCGCCTGTCCAGTGCTGTCAGAGCCTTCCTCCTCTCCAGCACTGCCAGAGTCTCCCGTCTGTCCTGAGCTGCCAGAGTCTCCCGTCTGTCCTGAGCTGCCAGAGTCTCCCATCTGTCCTGAGCTGCCAGAGTTGCCAGTCTGTCCTGAGCTGCCAGAGCCGCCAGTCTGTCCTGAGCTGTCAGTCAGCCAGGAGCTGCCAGAGCCGTCAGTCAGCCAGGAGCTGCCAGAGCCGTCAGTCAGCCAGGAGCTGCCAGAACCGTCAGTCAGCCAGGACCTGCCAGAGCAGTCCGTGAGCCAGGAGCTGCCAGAGCCGTCAATCAGCATGGAGCTGCCAGAGCCGTCAGTCAGCATGGAGCTGCCAAAGCCGTCAGTTAGCCAGGAGCTGCCAGAGCCGTCAGTCAGCCAGGAGCTGCCAGAGCTGCCTGTTACGCCGGCAATGCCGGAATCGCCCTTCACTCCGGAGCTGCCGAAGTCTCCCGCCTGTTCGGCGCTGCCGGAGTCTCCCGCGTGTTCGTCGCTGCCGGAGTCTCCCGCGTGTTCGTCGCTGCCGGAGTCTCCCGCGTGTCCGTCGCTGCCGGAGTCTCCCGCGTGTCCGGCGCTGCCGGAGTCTCCCGCCTGTCCGGCGCTGCCGGAGTCTCCCGCCTGTCCGGCGCTGCCGGAGTCTCCCGCCTGTCCGGCGCTGCCGGAGTCTCCCGCCTGTCCGGCGCTGCCGGAGTCTCCCGCCTGTCCGGCGCTGCCGGAGTCTCCCGCCTGTCCGGCGCTGCCGGAGTCTCCCGCCTGTCCGGCGCTGCCGGAATCTCCTGTCCGTCCGGCGCTGCCGGAATCTCCCGTCCATTCGGGACCCGTGGCGAGGGTCCCCAGTCCGAGGTCGGCGGTGAGGGTCGCCGCTCTTATGAGGCCACGGAGGCGAATAGAGAGGCGGGAAAGGACTATGGTGGAGTGGGGTCCATGTCCCGCGCCAGAGCCGCCACCGCGGACAGACACCCACCCAGACCCTCCCCTATAGGTTTAGGTTTTGCGGCCGGAGTCCGCACCTTTGGGGGGGTACTGTCACGTTCTGACCATAGTTCTGTTATTTTATCTTTGTTTTAATATGGTCAGGGCGTGAGTTGGGTGGGTAGTCTGTTTGTTTTTCTATGTTGGTTTTTGAGTTCGGCCTAGTATGGTTCTCAATCAGAGGCAGCTGTCAATTGCTGTCCCTGATTGAGAATCATACTTAGGGAGCCTGGGTTTCACTTTTGGGTTGTGGGTGTTTGTCTTCCGTGTCAGTGTTTGTCGCCACACGGGACTGTTTCGTTCATTTCACGTTTATTGTTTTGTATTTCGTAGTGTTCAGTTTATGTTTTAAAATAAACATTATGGACACTTACGACGCTGCGTTTTGGTCCTCCAATCCTTCTCGCTTCTCCTCCTCAGAAGAGGAGGACGAGATCCCTTACACAAACAGGAAGTCCTCTATCTCGTTGCACGTTCTTCCTCCTACCCCCATAATATCAAGCTTGATTAACAGCCCCCCCTTCCAGATCATAACATACACCTTCTCCACATAAAAAAAAGACGGCAACAACCGTCTTCTTGTTCACTTGGACCTTCCTGACCTCTGCTTCCCTTTATTCAGATTACAATCGCTCACTTTCGGTTATTTCTCCAAAATGTTTTAAACAAGCCATAGAAAGTTGGTTGCAATTTCAGTAAAAAAATAAAAATTAAAAGGAAGGAACTTGACTGTCAGCCCTGCATTAATGACCAAAATTGGTTAAAGAAAATTGTGATAAATAAAAATATATACCAGTTTCATTTAAGGACTCAAAAATTGACATTGCAAGTTCGGGGGATTTTTACACCTACAGTAGCCAGGCCATGAAGAGTCTATTGTCCTGCTAATAGCCCATCATGGAAACATTGTTTGCATGATGGGCTACACCTGCTACAGTACTACAGTAAACTTGTGAAAAACAAGTGTTTGAGGGGCCTCCCGGGTGGTGCAGCTGCATTGCAGTGTTAGCTGTGCCACCAGAGACTCTGGGTTCGCGACCGGGAGGCCCGTAGGGCGACGCACAATTGGCCAAGCCGTCCGGCCAAGCCCTCCCTTGCCTCATCATGCACCAGCGACTCCTGTGGCAGGCCGGGCGCAGTGCATCAATCGCTTGAATAGTCTTGCTCGAAATGGAATACAATGTAAAAATGTGCAGCAGACAGTAAAGACCAGCAGTAGATTTATTTAAGCATTATTTTTTAGCATTATTAGGCCTACAGTATAGTATTGTAGCCTACTGTACCTGATCATTTTCCTGGGCTTTCGCATTCGGCTTAACACAGGCATCTGATGATAGTGTTTGCGAATAGCATTGTCCGTGACCATAATCATAATAAAGTCTAACAGTATTTTACAAATTACAATTGACTCTTACCGAGTCCACCAAATACACTGTTTTCTAGCCACATCTGGATGGATCCATAATGAATTACTATGGGAATAAATATCACTGAATAACAGAAATATTTGAGTAAATCATTAAGCTAGAGGCACTGGGTCTGAACCCTGCCCTGTGCAACTGGGTCCTGGACTTCCTGATGGGCCACCCCCAGGTGGTGAAGTTAGGAAACAACACCTCTACTTCGCTGATCCTCAATACTGGGGCCCCACAAGGATGCGTGCTCAGCCCTCTCTTGTACTCCCTGTTCACCCATGACTCCGTGGCCACACATGCCTCCAACTCAATCATCAAGTTTGCAGATGACACAACAGTAGTAGGCCTGATTACCAACAATGATGAGACAGCCTACAGGGAGGAGGTGAGGGCCCTGGGAATGTGGTGCCAGGAAAATAACCTCTCACCCAACGTCAAGAAAACAAAGGAGCTGATCGTGGACTTCAAGAAACAGTAGAGGGAGCACCGCCCCATCTACATCGACGGGACTGCAGTGGAGAAGGTGGAAAGCTTCAAGTTCCTCGGTGTACACCACCGATAAACTGAAATGGTCCATCCACACAGACAGCGCCTCTTCAAACTCAGCAGGCTGAAGACATTGGCTTGGCACCTAAAACCCTCACAAACTTTTACAGATGCACAATTGAAAGCATCCTGTCGGGCTGTATCAACACCTGATACAGCAGCTGCACCGCCCGCAACCGCAGGGCTCTCCAGAGGGTGGTGCGATCTGCCCAATGCATCACCGGGGGCAAACAAACTGTCTTCCAGGACACCTATAGCACCAAATGTCACAGGAAGACCAAAAAGATAATCAAGGGCAACAACCACCCGAGCCCCTGCCTGTTCACCCCGCTATCATCCAGAAGGCGAGGTCAGTACAGGTGCATCAAAGCTGGGACTGATAGACTGAAAAACAGCTTCCATCTCAAGGCCATCAGACTGTTTAAATAGCCATCACTAGCACAGAGGCTGTCACCCTATATACATAGACTTGAGTTCACAGGCCACTTTAATAATTGGAACACTAGTCACTTTAATTATGTTTACATGTTTTGCATTACTCATCTCATATGTATACTGTATTCTTTCCTATTCTACTGTATCTTAGTCTGTGTTGCTCTGACATTGCTCATCCAAATATGTACACCACTGTTCAAATGTTTGTGGTCACTTAGAAATGTCCTTGTTTTTGAAAGAAAAGCATTTTTTTGTCCATGAAAATAACATAAAATTGATCAGAAATACAGTGTAGACATTGTTAAATGTTGTAAATGATTTTTAATGGAATATCTACATAGGCGTACAGCTGCCCATTATCAGCAACCATCACTCCTGTGTTCCAATGACACGTTGTGTTAGCTAATCCAAGTTTATCATTTTAAAAGGCTAAATAATCATTAGAAAATCCTTTTGCAATTATGTTAGCACAGCGGAAAACTTTTGTTCTGATTAAAGAAGCAATAAAATTGGTCTTCTTTAGACTAGTTGAGTATCTGGAGAATCAGCATTTGTGGGTTCGATTACAGGCTCAAAATGGCCAGAAACAAATAACTTTCTTCTGAAACTCATCAGTCTATTCTTGTTCTGAGAAATATAGGCTATTCCATGCGAGAAATTGCCAAGAAACTGAAGATCTCGTACAACGCTGTGCACTACTCCCTTCACAGAAGAGCGCAAACTGGCTCTAACCAGAATAGAAAGAGTGGGAGACCCCAGTGCACAACTGAGCAAGAGGACAAGTACATTAGAGTGTCTAGTTTGATAAACAGACGCCTCACAAGTCCTCAACTGGCAGCTTCATTAAATAGTACCCGCAAAACACCAGTCTCAACATCAAAAGTGAAGAAGCGACTCCGGGATGCAGGCCTTCTAGGCAGAGTTGCAAATTAAAAGCCATATCTCAGACTGGCCAATAAAAATAAAAGATTAAGATGGGCAAAAGAACACAGACACTGAACAGAGGAACTCTGCCTAGATGACTGGTTGTGTTTATGCCACATTAAAAGGCATAGGTGGCAGGTCCATAAGGTTAGGGGAAGCTTTCCCTAAAGTAAATTGCCAAAATTATATAGCCTAATTAACTTACTTCTGTCTATACAGAAATACATCAAATCTTTCAAAATAGGCTACTACACCAGAAAGCATGATTTAGCCACAGAGGATCATTATCTTCTTTAAAAAAAATAAGCTGTGGATTGTTTTCAATTGCATAGCCTGCGATTTGAAGGCCTGCAATTTGGGCAGCATGCGCTGCAAATATCCAATAGAAGATTGTTGCGTTGCGACTGTCAGTGAAAAGCTGAGACCCAGCGAGGCATATCGCAATATTTCAAAATGCAATCACAGAAAAACAGTTTGTAAAGTATGCCTTATGACTAACGTGACATGGTGTGATGAAAGAAACATACAGGAACTCAAATCCTTCTGTTCACCTGATTTAGAATTCCTCACAATCAAATGTAGACCGCATTATCTACCAAGAGAATTCTCTTCGATTATAATCACAGCCGTATATATCCCCCCCCAAGCAGACACATCGTTGGCTCTGAATGAACTTTATTTGACTCTTTGCAAACTGGAAACCATTTATCCGGAGGCTGCATTCATTGTAGCTGGGGATTTTAACAAGGCTAATCTGAAAACAAGACTCCCCAAATTTTATCAGCATATCGATTGCGCAACCAGGGGTGGAAAGACCTTGGATCATTGTTACTCTAACTTCCGCGACGCATATAAGGCCCTGCCCCGCCCCCCTTTCGGAAAAGCTGACCACGACTCCATTTTGTTGATCCCTGCCTACAGACAGAAACTAAAACAAGAGGCTCCCACGCTGAGGTCTGTCCAACGCTGGTCCGACCAAGCTGACTCCACACTCCAAGACTGCTTCCATCACGTGGACTGGGACATGTTTCGTATTGCGTCAGACAACAACATTGACGAATACGCTGATTCGGTGTGCGAGTTCATTAGAACGTGCGTTGAAGATGTCATTCCCATAGCAACGATTAAAACATTCCCTAACCAGAAACCGTGGATTGATGGCAGCATTCGCGTGAAACTGAAAGCGCGAACCACTGCTTTTAATCAGGGCAAGGTGTCTGGTAACATGACCGAATACAAACAGTGCAGCTATTCCCTCCGCAAGGCTATCAAACAAGCTAAGCGTCAGTACAGAGACAAAGTAGAATCTCAATTCAACGGCTCAGACACAAGAGGCATGTGGCAGGGTCTACAGTCAATCACGGACTACAGGAAGAAATCCAGCCCAGTCACGGACCAGGATGTCCTGCTCCCAGGCAGACTAAATAACTTTTTTGCCCGCTTTGAGGACAATACAGTGCCACTGACACGGCCTGCAACGAAAACTTGCGGTCTCTCCTTCACTGCAGCCGAGGTGAGTAAGACATTTAAACGTGTTAACCCTCGCAAGGCTGCAGGCCCAGACGGCATCCCCAGCCGCGCCCTCAGAGCATGCGCAGACCAGCTGGCCGGTGTGTTTACGGACATATTCAATCAATCCCTATACCAGTCTGCTGTTCCCACATGCTTCAAGAGGGCCACCATTGTTCCTGTTCCCAAGAAAGCTAAGGTAACTGAGCTAAACGACTACCGCCCCGTAGCACTCACTTCCGTCATCATGAAGTGCTTTGAGAGACTAGTCAAGGACCATATCACCTCCACCCTACCTGACACCCTAGACCCACTCCAATTTGCTTACCGCCCAAATAGGTCCACAGACGATGCAATCTCAACCACACTGCACACTGCCCTAACCCATCTGGACAAGAGGAATACCTATGTGAGAATGCTGTTCATTGACTACAGCTCGGCATTCAACACCATAGTACCCTCCAAGCTCGTCATCAAGCTCGAGACCCTGGGTCTCGACCCCGCCCTGTGCAACTGGGTACTGGACTTCCTGACGGGCCGCCCCCAGGTGGTGAGGGTAGGCAACAACATCTCCTCCCCGCTGATCCTCAACACTGGGGCCCCACAAGGGTGCGTTCTGAGCCCTCTCCTGTACTCCCTGTTCACCCACGACTGCGTGGCCACGCACGCCTCCAACTCAATCATCAAGTTTGCGGACGACACAACAGTGGTAGGCTTGATTACCAACAACGACGAGACGGCCTACAGGGAGGAGGTGAGGGCCCTCGGAGTGTGGTGTCAGGAAAATAACCTCACACTCAACGTCAACAAAACTAAGGAGATGATTGTGGACTTCAGGAAACAGCAGAGGGAACACCCCCCTATCCACATCGATGGAACAGTAGTGGAGAGGGTAGCAAGTTTTAAGTTCCTCGGCATACACATCACAGACAAACTGAATTGGTCCACTCACACAGACAGCATTGTGAAGAAGGCGCAGCAGCGCCTCTTCAACCTCAGGAGGCTGAAGAAATTCGGCTTGTCACCAAAAGCACTCACAAACTTCTACAGATGCACAATCGAGAGCATCCTGGCGGGCTGTATCACCGCCTGGTACGGCAACTGCTCCGCCCTCAACCGTAAGGCTCTCCAGAGGGTAGTGAGGTCTGCACAACGCATCACCGGGGGCAAACTACCTGCCCTCCAGGACACCTACACCACCCGATGTCACAGGAAGGCCATAAAGATCATCAAGGACATCAACCACCCGAGCCACTGCCTGTTCACCCCGCTATCATCCAGAAGGCGAGGTCAGTACAGGTGCATCAAAGCTGGGACCGAGAGACTGAAAAACAGCTTCTATCTCAAGGCTATCAGACTGTTAAACAGCCACCACTAACATTGAGTGGCTGCTGCCAACACACTGACACTGACTCAACTCCAGCCACTTTAATAATGGGAATTGATGGGAAATGATGTAAATATATCACTAGCCACTTTAAACAATGCTACCTTATATAATGTTACTTACCCTACATTATTCATCTCATAGGCATACGTATATACTGTACTCTATATCATCGACTGTATCCTTATGTAATACATGTATCACTAGCCACTTTAACTATGCCACTTTGTTTACATACTCATCTCATATGTATATACTGTACTCGATACAATCTACTGTATCTGCCTATGCTGCTCTGTACCATCACTCATTCATATATCCTTATGTACATATTCTTTATCCCCTCACACTGTGTACAAGACAGTAGTTTTGGAATTGTTAGTTAGATTACTTGTTGGTTATTACTGCATTGTCGGAACTAGAAGCACAAGCATTTCGCTACACTCGCATTAACATCTGCTAACCATGTGTATGTGACAAATAAAATTTGATTTGATTTGATTTGATTTGAAATGGCTATTGCTGTAAAGAGATAACAATGAAAATACTCCAATCTGTCTTTTAGTTATCAAAATTGAACAGTGGCGTATCTTATTAGCACCAGCGGAGAACATCAGCCATATCCCCGGTGAGTGTGCATATTCACTGGGTCAGTGCCCCTTTTGTTTGTTTTTGGACAATCTTTTCTCCTCCAGGTTAGATGGAGGTCATATTGTATTTGTGTTTCCTCTTTTCGCAGGCTGATTATATGGATCAGACAGCATAGTTTTTATTGACCTGCTTGTCAGTAGAGTTGGCTACCCTGTCATTTTTGTAGTATTAAAAAAAACGTGTGCGCGCACTTGGGTGTTCCGTTCCAGTACGAAATTACATCTACTTTCTCCCCTGGACCATGTCTTTGTGCAAACAAACAAACAAACGATTGGATTGTCTCTAACAAATCAGAGTATCAAAGTCAATGATGAATTTTCAAACTGTCGTTTTACCCATGTGTGTTCTGGCTCTGGCCCAACGGCCCATCGGTTTCTAGGCCAATCAGACTGGCCCGAATGTGTTCCCATTCGGTGAAGGGTCGGGGAGGTACACGCTCATTGTGTGCTTTGCCCATGCTTCATCAAAGGGCAGCGTGGTCCATTTTGGGCGATTCTGGGACAAGGAGAGCTCTCCTTCAAGGAGTGAATGGGAGTCAATTGAGTGCTAGTGCAAAATCCCAACATTAGCATGAATTTTGTGAACCAGAAATACAACGTTACAAATCTTTTCCAGGATGCGAGACTTAACTTGTTCTCTGTAATATCGTATAGCTTTTGAATCGTGACATTACGTACTTCTGAGGAAAATACTCAGGTTTCTCATACTTTACTGCACTGAACTCTACTGTACTGAACTCTACTGTACTCTAATTCTACTCTACTGTGCTGTAATTTGATGTCCAAACTTGTAAAACATCTGTGACATCTGTGAATGGTTCAGATTTGGTCCGGTCCAACCAAATTTGGTCTTGTTTGGGGGCAGAGCTCATTCAAACGCCATTGTGTAGAACAGGGCTGGGCAACTGGCAGCATGCAACCCCCATTTTGAAGGCCCTCAGTCGGGGTCTCAACTTGCGAGTTAGAATAGTACAATGCTTGCGGTGCAAATTCCAAATTTGGTTGTGCATCAGCGTCAGTCACTGATAGTCACCCATGTCAGCAATTATTTTTTTTAGATTGGTAGCAATCATGGTCGAATTAGCGGCCGGGGGCCCCCATAGATTTTGATAGTCAATGTCACTGCAAACATTTCACTGCACCCTATAGAAAAATGCGTAGAATTGCAGGAAATTCGCTGTAAAACTAAATGTGTATAATTGTATGAAATTAACGAATAAAATGTAAAAATTAGCTCTCTGCTGTCAAGAGCAGTGCAGCTAATGTTTTCCTCCCAAGGTAGGGGTGTGTGGTGGTGTATGGATGTGAGTACGTAGAACTGCGAGCAACTGCGGCCCCTCATGAGGAGTTCTGATTTTTTGTGGCCCCCACCCCCGTCAAAGTTACCCATCCCTGTGGTTGAATAATATTCAAATATGCAAAAGAAGGATATTGCATATTTATACCTTTGTGTATCTATTAGGATAAATCACCATGAAGAGAACGACATTCATTCAGACATCAACTATGAAATAACACATATGGAATCATGTAGAAACCAAATCTAAATATATTTAATATTTGAGATTCTTCAAAGTAGCCACCCTTTGCCTGGGGGGTGGCAGGTAGCCTAGTGGTTAGATTGTTGGGCCTGTAACCGAAAGGTTTCTGGATCAAATCCCTGAGCTGACAAGGTAAACATCTGTCATTCTGCCCCTGAACATGGCAGTTAACCCACTGTTCCCCAGTAGGCTGTCATTGTAAATAAGAAGGTGTTCCCCCTGACTTGCCTAGTTAAATAAAATTAAATAAAAATAAATAAATAAAATAAATTAATTAAATTAAATTAAATTAAAAAATGCCTTGATGACAGCTTTGCACACTCTTGGCATTATCTTAACCAGGTTCAACTGGACTGCTTTTCCAACAGTCTTGAGTTCCCACATATGCTGAGCCGTTGTTGGTTGCTTTTTCTTCACTCTGCGGTCCATCTTATCCCAAACCATCTCAATTGGGTTGAGGTCGGGTGATTGTGGAGGCCAGGTGCAGCACTCCATCTGATGCAGCACTCCATCACTCTCCTTCTTGGTCAAATAGACCTTATACAGCCTTATACAGCCTGGAGGTGTGTTGAAAACAAATTACAGTCCTACTATGCGCAAATCAGATGGGACGGCATGTCGCTGCAGAATGCTGTGGTAGCCATGCTGGTTTAGTGTGCCTTGAATTCTAAATAGATCAGACAGTGTTGCCAGCAAAGCCCCCCCCCCCCCCCCCACACCATCACACCACCTCCTCGTGCTTCACGGTAGGAACTACACATGCAGAGATTATCCGTTCACTGCGTCTCACAAAGACACAGCGGTTGGAACAAAAAATCTCAAATTTGGACTCATCAGACCAAAGGACAGATTTCCACCAGTCTAATATCAATTGATCGTGTTTCTTGGCCCAAGCAAGTCTCTTCTTCTTATTGGTGTCCTTTAGTGGTTTCTTTGCAGCAATTCAACCATGAAAGCCTGATTCACGCAGTCGCCGCTGAACAGTTGATGTTGAGATGTGTCTGTTACTTGAACTCAGTGAAGCATTTATTCGGGCTGCAATTTCTGAGGCTGGTAACTCTAATGAACGCTGCCTGATGAAGACTAGTAGTCGAAACGCGTTGCAGTTGTGCGTCCGGATGGACTAGGCTGACTACTCCCATATGTATTATTTTGTAAATATATTATGATCTTAGTTCACTAAAGTTTATTGCAACATTCCGGCCGCCAACCGGTCTTCTTTCTTTGGGTTACCTGCCATTTAGGGGCCTGCCTTCTCACCAGTGGAACATAACTGTAATATTGTCAGTTATCTAAATAGTACGCTTAATCCAGTATAAACTAACGTATAGAATTTATTACACAACTGAGACAATTCACAAATTCTACAGCACAATGGCAGAGTCATGTCTTAAGTGGAAAACTAACAATGACTCAATAATCCATGCCTTCTGGGAATGCTGTCCCAATGCTCTTAACCGCTAGGCTACCTGCCGCTTAGGTAAAGGAGTGCAAAAGGGGCAAACCAAACAGGTGAGACAAGATAAAAGGCTTTGTTTCCCAATTTAAAAAGGGCGAGCTACAGTAAACAGCAGTCTAGCATTCCCAACATCTCTCATGCCAAATGGAGCATTGGCTCTGCAGCTCTTAACTGACTAAACGAGGCGACAGGTGCAACACATTCTGACCAACGAAGAAGACTCCAATCACACCCAAATTGAACCAACCTTGAAATTGAAAACTAAAGCATGCAACACTCATAGCATCATCAGCTGGATAGTATAATGTACTGCATACTAAATATGCAGTACATTATTCAATCCAGGAGATGGAGGAGTTGTATAAATAGGCACAGTCTAGGAATCGGTAGTGTTGCCTCTGCAGGCACTGTTGCCTCTCTGCAGGCTCTTGTCTGGTTGCTGTCCAGAAAGTTTGAGGAATTGGGTGATGTGCAAATGGAATTCATGGGCAGAATTTCTGGCAGCAGTATATTACAACTGATTTACAAATGCACACTTTGCTGTCCACTTAGTAAACTGTGATCAGATCAGAATTATTATTTTTTTTTACTTAAAGGGTAGGTAACATTAATGTAACAAATATGTAACATATGGATTTGCATTAATATACACATCAAAAGTCAGACTGCAAAGTTACACCTCACTTTTCTATTTTTCAAGTTAATACATAAAACCGATCATGTTTTTCCAGGGTGTGATGTAATATGGAGGACCCGGCAAGCTAGCCTATTACCTATAATGTAAACCCCAATAGAAATAACTTCAAATGTATAACTTCAAATAAAATACAATAATTTGCACTCATTACTACAGGTTTCAATGACATTTTTAGCCAACTTACAGGCAAATACTTTATAAATGTATTGTTACAAATCAACTTGCAAGGTTGCTAGCCAACTAGCCTGCTAACGTTATCCTATTAGCCTGATAATGCTACGTTAGCACTGCACGAGTTAGCCAGCTGCTATTAACATCTAGTTTACAGCTACATTAAAGTAAACCAATGTTTTGGAAATACACAATGCCATCTAACCAGTTATCAAAGAACGTTAGCTATTTGCAGTTATCTTAGCAGGCAAGATAGCCAGTCAAATAACATTAGCTATTTAGCCAACTATCTATTAGCTTAGCCAGCCACCATTGTTATGGTTGGCAAGGTAAACCCAACTACTGGAGACCAGCTAGAACACAACTAACACAACTAAAACATAACGCATTTTAAAAGCAAAGAGAGAGCAAAGCAAAAACAGATTGATGTTTGGGGCCCATGCGATGGTAAAACTTTAAAAGAGTGCAGGCTGAGTTAGCTACCAAAGCAAAGGGGAGGCGGGAAATTCAGAGCTCCAAGACAGGATTGTGATGAGGCACAGGTCTGGTGATGGGTACCAAAAAATGTCTGCACAGTGGCCTCCACCATTCTTAAATGGAAGAAGTTTGGAACCACCAAGACTCTTCCTAGAGCTGGCTCCCCAGCAAACTGAGCAATCGGGGGAGAAGGGCCTTGATAAGGGAGGCAACCTAGAACCCGATGGTCACTCTGAATGAGCTCCAGAGTTCCTTTGTGGAGATTTGAGAACGTTCCAGAAGGACAACCATCTCCGCAACACTCCACCAAATCAGGCCTTTGTGGCAGAGTGGGCAGATGGAAGCCACTCCTCAGTAAAAGAAACATGACAGCCTGCTTGTAGTTTCCCGAAGGCACCTAAAGGACTCATACCATAAGAAACAAGATTCTCTGGTCTGATGAAACCAAGATTGAACTCTTTGGCCTGAATGCCAAGCGTCACGTCTGGAGGAAACCTGGCAACATCTCTACTGTTAAGCATGGAGGTAGCAGCGTCATGCTGTGGGGATGTTATTCAGCGGCAGGAACTGGAAGATTAGTCAGGATCGAGGGAAAGATGAACGGAGCAAAGTACAGAGAGATCCTTGATAAAAAACCTGCTCCAGAGTGCTCAGGACCTCAGACCAGGGTGAAGGTTCAACTTCCAACAGGACAAAGACCTTAAGCACACAGCCAAGACAATGCAGGAGTGGCTTCGGGGCAAGTCTCTGAATGCCCTTGAGTGGCCAATCCAGAGCCCAGACTTGAACCTGATTGGAGAGACCTGTAAATAGCTGTACAGCGCCCCTCCTGTAAAGCACTGGAATCGTTTTTCCCCACTCCAAAACAAAAAACTTTCTCTATGAGACCTCTTGTCAGGATATGAGAGGTGTTGTATTCTCTCTCTTCAGATGTCTGGGGAGTCATAAAGGTACCCACGACAGGCATATCCATTGTCACTCAAAGCTGGGACCGAGAGACTGAAAAACAGCTTCTATCTCAAGGCCATCAGACTGGTATTGTCACTCCTGCTCCCGCTCTCCCTCTCTGGATTCTCGAGGGCGCCAGGCTGCCCTTCATTATGCACACCTGTCATTACACATAGCAGTGATCATTGGACTCACCTGGACTCCTTACCTTTGTTGATTGCCCCGTCTACAACTGTCTGCTCCCCCATTTGTTCCCTGTCTGCATTAATGTTGTTATGTGTTCACGTCCAGATGCTGTCCTGTCCTGTTCCATGTCCGTCGCCATTAAATGTTCACTCCCTGTACCTGCTTCTTGTCTCAATCAGAGTCGACTCTTAAAGAATGCAGATACCACAAAAATAAGCATCAGGGAGTGTTGGTTGGTGACGTCGGGTCCGGTCTTCCACACCTTAGTCTGCTCGAGAGGTCGTATTGCCTCTGTGGGCTCGGCAGGTGCCCACCCCACGTCACGCTTCTGCAGGATCGTCGGGGCTCCCGCGCCTCTGCCAGATCGTCGGGCTCCCACGCCTGTCTGCATTAATGTTATGTGTTCACGTCCAGACGCTGTCCTGTCCTATGTCCATCGCCATTAAATGTTCACTCCCTGAACCTGCTTCTTGTACCTGCTTCTTGACGCTGGTAAACAGCCATCACTAACACGGAGAAGCTGTTGCCTATACACAGACTTTTAAATTGATCACCAGTCACTTTAATAAGGTCACTTTAATATTTACATATTTTGCATCACTCATCTCATACTGTATGTGTACACTGTATTTTATACCATCTATTGCATCTTGCCTATGCCGCTTTATCATCGCTTTATCATTGCTAGCGCGCACTGCGCCCGGCCCGCCACAGGAGTTGCTGGTGCGCGATGAGACAAGGAGATCCCTACCGACCAATTGAGAACCATACCCAGCCAAAACAAAGAAATGCAAAAACATAGAAAAAGAACATAGAATGCCCACCCAAATCACACCCTGACCAAACCAAAATAGAGACATAAAAATCTCTAAGGTCAGGGCGTGACAGAACTACAGAGTTTTAAACGGCCCTATTGGCACCAGTGAATCCAGGTGTAATTTGTTTTGTAAGGCATTCTATAACTGTGGTGCGTTAAAACTAAAAGGCAGATTTACCAAACTTTCTGGAGACAAGCAATTATCCAACCCTGCGAACGGGTTAGGTATTTCATATTTATATATTTCAACAGGGAAGTGAGGTGTGTTGGAAGTTTGTGAACCAGAGCTTTGAAAACAAGAAGGGAGTAAGGAAGTGATCTATGGGATTTTAGTGAGGTCCACCCGACCTTCTGATAGAGGATGCAGTGATGAGTATTAAAACTGTCACCTGTAATAAAGTGAAGGGCGCTATGGTATGTTTCCAAAGTTAAGAGTAGTGGCTGCTGCATTCTGATAAATGATGTCACCTTAGTCAAGAACTGGCAGGAAAGTTGACTGTACAATCTGCTTCCTGCTGTTCATGGAGAGGAAAGTTCTAGTTTAAAACAACAACAAAAATCCAGAACGGAATAGAGAAGTGTTTATTAATGATGGGTTGTATTCAACTAGAGAAGTGTTCCAAGCCTTCGGACCAGTGACATCAATTAGTGACCAGTGATATTAATAGGGTCTGGCAGGTTCCATAGCCCCCCTCGCACCCCTTCCTTTCTTAGCAGGTCCCATTAATTGCTGGCTCATTAGAGGGGTCCAGTGAATGGGACACTCCACTCCACAGATCCTCACAGTGAACCAATCAGACCTTCAAACAGTATTGGACAAACCACTCATGCAAAATATGGGGGTGTCAAAACTCAAGAGAAGAATCAGATGCAGACATTATCGAAGTAACAAAAGTTTATTACAAAAAGAGGGGAGCAGGCAAATGACAGGTCAAGGGCAGGCAAAGGTCAATAATCCAGGGTGGTGTGAATGTAGAGAACGGCTGGCAGGCAGAATGGTCAAAACCAGGAAAACTAGAAAATAAGAACAGAGAAAGACAGGAGCATGGGAAAGCGCTGGTAGGCTTGACGAAACAAACCTGACAACAGACAAACAGAGAACACAGGTATAAATACACTGGGGATAATGGGGAAGATGGGCGACCCCTGGAGTGGGGTGGAGACAAAGGACTATGAGACATAGGTTTAATCCTAGACACATGAATAGTGGGATACAGTTGAAGTCGGAAGTTTACATACACCTTAGCCAAATACATTTAAACTCAGTTTTTCACAATTCCGGACATTTAATTATAGTAAAAATTCAATTAAAAACTCAATTAGTATTTGGTAGCATTGCCAATAAATTGTTTAACTTGGGTCAAACGTTTTGGGTAGCCTTCCACAAGCTTCCCACAATAAGTTGGGTGAATTTTGGCCCATTCCTCCTGACAGAGCTGGTGTAACTGAGTCAGGTTTGTAGGCCTCCTTGCTCGCACACGCTTTTTCAGTTTTCAGTTCTGCCCACAAATTGTCCATAGGATTGAGGTCAGGGCTTTGTGATGGCCACTCCAAAACATTGACTTTGTTGTCCTTAAGCCCATTTTGCCACAACTTTGGAAGTATGCTTGGGGTCATTGTCCATTTGGAAGACCCCTTTGTGACCAAGATTTAACTTCCTGACGTATGTCTTGAGATGTTGCTTCAATATATCCACATAATTTTCCTTCCACATGAAAGCCAACTATTTTGTGAAGTGCACCAGTCCCTCCTGCAGCAAAGCACCCCCACAACATGATGCTGCCACCCCCGTGCTTCACGATTATGATGGTGTTCCTCGGCTTGCAAGCCTCCCATTTCCCTCCAAACATAATGATGGCCATCATGGCCAAACAGTTCTATTTTTGTTTCATCAGACCAGAGGACATTTCTCCAAAAAGTACGATCTTTGTTCTCATGTGCAGTGGAAAACCGTAGTCTGTTTTTTTTATGGCGATTTTGGAGCAGTGGCTTCTTCCCTGCTGAGTGGCCTTTCAGGTTATGTCGATATTGGACTCATTTTAAAGTGGATATACACTGCTCAAAAAAATAAAGGGAACACTAAAATAACAGATCCTAGATCTGAATGAATGAAATATTCTTATTAAATACTTTTTTCTTTACATAGTTGAATGTGCTGACAACAAAATCACACAAAAATTATCAATGGAAATCAAATTTATCAACCCATGGAGGTCTGGATTTGGAGTCACACTCAAAATTAAAGTGGAAAACCACACTACAGGCTGATCCCACTTTGATGTAATGTCCTTAAAACAAGTCAAAATGAGGCTCAGTAGTGTGTGTGGCCTCCACGTGCCTGTATGACCTCCCTACAACGCCTGGGCATGCTCCTGATGAGGTGGCAGATGGTCTCCTGAGGGATCTCCTCCCAGACCTGGACTAAAGCATCCGCCAACTCCTGGACAGTCTGTGGTGCAACGTGGCGTTGGTGGATGGAGCGAGACATGATGTCCCAGATGTGCTCAATTGGATTCAGGTCTGGGGAACGGGCGGGCCAGTCCATAGCATCAATGCCTTCCTCTTGCAGGAACTGCTGACACACTCCAGACACATGAGGTCTAGCATTGTCTTGCATTAGGAGGAACCCAGGGCCAACCGCACCAGCATATGGTCTCACAGGGGGTCTGAGGATCTCATCTCTGTACCTAATGGCAGTCAGGCTACCTCTGGCGAGCACATGGAGGGCTGTGCGGCCCCCCAAAGAAATGCCACCCCACACCATGACTGACCCACCGCCAAACCGGTCATGCTGGAGGATGTTGCAGGCAGCAGAACGTTCTCCACGGCGTCTCCAGACTCTGTCACGTCTGTCACATGTGCTCAGTGTGAACCTGCTTTCATCTGTGAAGAGCACAGGGCGCCAGTGGCGAATTTGCCAATCTTGGTGTTCTCTGGCAAATGCCAAACGTCCTGCACGGTGTTGGGCTGTAAGCACAACCCCCACCAGGGAACGTCGGGCCCTCATACCACCCTCATGGAGTCTGACCGTTTGAGCAGACACATGCACATTTGTGGCCTGCTGGAGGTCATTTTGCAGGGCTCTGGCAGTGCTCCTCCTTGCACAAAGGCAGAGGTAGCGATCCTGCTGCTGGGTTGTTGGCCTCCTCCACGTCTCCTGATGTACTGGCCTGTCTCCTGGTAGTGCCTCCATGCTCTGGACACTACGCTGACAGACACAGCAAACCTTCTTGCCACAGCTCACATTGATGTGCCATCCTGGATGAGCTGCACTACCTGAGCCACTTGTGTGGGTTGTAGACTCCGTCTCATGCTACCACTAGAGTGAAAGCACCGCCAGCATTCAAAAGTGACCAAAACATCAGCCAGGAAGCATAGGAACTGAGAAATGGTCTGTGGTCACCACCTGCAGAACCACTCCTTTATTGGGGGTGTCTTGCTAATTGCCTATAATTTCCATCTGTTGTCTATTCCATTTGCACAACAGCATGTGAAATTGATTGTCAATCAGTGTTGCTTCCTAAGTGGACAGTTTGATTTCACAGAAGTGTGATTGACTTGGAGTTACATTGTGTTGTTTAAGTGTTCCCTTTATTTTTCTGAGCAGTGTAGATACTTTGTTACCCGTTTCCTTCAGCATCTTCACAAGGTCCTTTGCTGTTGTTCTGGGATTGATTTGCTATTTTCGCATCAAAGTACATTCATCTCTAGGAGACAGAACGCATCTCCTTCCTCAGCAGGATGACGGCTGCGTGGTCCCATGGTGTTTATACTTGCCTACTATTGTTTGTACAGATGAACGTGGTACCTTCAGGCATTTGGAAATTGCTCCCAAGGATGAACCAGACTTGTGGAGGTCTACAACATTTTTCTGAGGTCTTGGCTGACTTCTTTTGATTTTCCCATGATGTCAAGCAAAGAGCCACTGAGTTTGAAGGTAGGCCTTGAAATACACCCACAGGTACTCCTCCAATTGATTCAAATGATGTCAATTAGCCTATCAGAAGCGTCTAAAGCCATGACATAATTTTCTGGAATTTTCCAAGCTGTTTAACAGCACAGTCAACTTTTGTGTATGTAAACTTCTGACTCACTGGAATTGTGACACAGTGAATTATAAGTGAAATAATCTGTCTGTAAACAATTGTTGGAAAATTACTTGTGTCATGCACAAAGTAGATGTCCTAACCGACTTGCCAAAACTATAGTTTGTTAACAAGAAATTTGTGGAGTGGTTGAAAAATGAGTTTTAATGACTCCAACCTAAGTGTATGTAAACTTCCGACTTCAACTGTATATACGGATGGTACGGGGCAACAAAAGACTAACAGCAGAGGGGCTAATGTTCTTGGAGATGGGTAAAGGGACGATAAAACGGGGCGAAAGTTTGAGGGACTCCCCGGTGGGGCAGACCTCGGGTGGACAGCCATACCCTCTGCCCGAGACGATACCAGGGAGCCGTGGTCTGGTGGCGGTCCGCTTGTCGCCGATACCTGGAGGTAATCTTTAGAAGAGCTGACTGGGCTTTCTTCCAGGTATGGCGAAAGCAGCGGACAAACATCTGAGTTGAGGGTATGCAGGCCTCTTCTCAGTGAATTTGGTGATGTCGTCCCCCCCCCCCCCGTTCAGAGAAATTAGTCATTGAAGTTGCTTATGTCCCATCCTACATCCTGATATTACCAGGTTATCACCACTACATGGTGCTGTTCGGGGTGATTTCTTTTTTTAAAGAAACCCACCCCTTCCCCCTCATTGTTAAAGGGATAGTTCACCCAAATTACTAAATCATATATTGGTTGCCTTAACCTGTTAGCATTCTATTGACAAGGTTTGACAGCAATCCGTGTGTTGGTTATGTGGTCCACTGTTAAAAATGCTAACTTTTTAGCATGTGTGGCACAAATCCAATACAAGTCAATTGTAGATATTTTGGCATTTCCACATTATGTCCAAAGTATCTAAAGATTGTGCAACTGAATTTTACTTATAGATAATTTGGATATGAAGTGCGGAAATGCTAATATAGGTACCATTGATTTGCATTGGATTTGTGCCACAAATGCCCCCAAAAATTACCATTTGAAACAGTGGCCAGGGAAACAAAACCAAAGCATGGGTTACTGTTATACTTTGTCCCTAAACTGGCAAACCAATGTCACTTGTGACACTAATTTGGGTGAACTATCACTTTAACATTGATTTTCTTTGAAAAAAAAATATTTAAAATACCATCATCCAGAAGTAGGAATAGCACCATCTAGTGGTCAGCACCTGGTAATATCAGGATGTGGGATGGAACACATACCTAACAACTTCAATTATACATTTCTCTGAACAGGGGAAAAAAAAAAAAAAAAAAAAAAAAAAAATTCACTGAGAATAAATTACATAGTATGAAGAAACAATACTCCGAGCCACAGCTCCATACTACTTGTCATACATAGAGAACTGATACTCTATACTCGTTGTTAGGGTGGGATTGGCGTGAGGTGTTTGTTGGTCCGTGGGAGGCTTTTGATAATTTCTTACTCTTTGTTACTAAAAACTTTGGTCCAAATCGGATGTTAGGTACTATATTTATTGAATATTACATGAGTCCTATAAATTAAAATGTCCAATTTGGGTGCAATAAATTAGCTTACTTTCTCAGAGATCAAATTATATTTCAACAGAATAATGTTGAAGGAATGCTAATCTTATCAATTTTAACTACATAAATGATTTCAGAACAATCTGAGAAGGTGGGTATCATGGCTTGCTGAAATGACATGGAACGACCCTTATGAGAGCATGCATGTTTAGGGTTGCCATATCAGCAGTTCTCAGCGCGGGTGAAAACGGACGCGGTACTGTTCTCTTTAAAGAAATGATATACACTGAAAAAAATATTAAAAACACAACATGCAACAATTGCAAAGATTTTGCTGAGTTACAGTTCATACTAGGAAATCAGTCAATTGAAAAAAATGCATTAGGCCCTAATCTATGGATTTCACATGACTGGGCAGGGACGCAGCCATGGGTGGGCCTGGGAGGTCATAGGCCCACCCACTTGGGATCCAGGCCCAGCCAATCAGAATCAGTTTTCCCCCACAAAAGGGCTTTATTACAGACAGAAATACTCCTCAGCAGCACCCCATCTCCTCAGACAATCCCGCAGGTGAAGAAGCCGGATGTGTAGGTCATGGGCTGGCATGGTTACATGTGGTCTGCAGTTGTGAGGCCGGGTGGACGTACTGCCAAATTCTCTAAAATGACGTTGGTGGTGCTTTATGGTACAGAAATTAACATAGATTTCTCTGGCAACAGCTCTGGTGGACATTCCTGTAGTCATCATGACAATTGCACGCTCCCCCAACTTGAGGCAACTGTGGCATTTGGTTGTGTGACAAAACTGCACATTTGAGAGTGGCCTTTTATTTTCCCCAGCACAAGGTACACCTGTGTAATGACCATGTTTAATCAGCTTCTTGATATGCCACACCTGTCAAGTGGATGGATTATCATGACATCAACACATTTTTGCACAATATTTGAGAGAAATTCGTTTTTTCTACATATGGAACATTTCTGGGATATTTTATTTCTGCTCATGAAACATGGGACCAACACTTTACATGTTGCGCTTATATTTTTGTTCAGTGTTTTTTTCACTGTGACCTGCTGCTGCTGACTATCAGGCAGTGAGCAGGCTGTTATTGCGTAAGTGAATGAGTGGAGGACCGGAAGGGTGTGCATAAGAGCACTTTTTGAGAGAGCACTTTAGCAGGCAGCTGAGTCACGGAGACAGAGAAGAACAAGCACACACTTTTTTTACCAGTTATAGTTAGGCTATTTAGATTGTCATTATGATGACAGCTATTTTCAACAGTTTTTCCATAAAACTTATTAACGCGCTAGAACTGATAACCGCGACAAAGCAATGGAAAATGACTTTAGGCCACTAGAGCACAGATAAATAAGCTCAGAGGTGGTGTAAAGAATTGCATTCTGATGTCGACTTTATGGAAAACCATATCAATCGAAGGATTTTACGTATGCTCAGTTCTTGGATCTCGAACGGTGCGCGAGAGGAAATTTTAAATGGAAGTTATCGAACTCCCTCGCGTGCTTGTTATGGGGGGGAAAAGTCCACAATGAAACGGACAATGTGGAGAAAGGCACATTTGCATATGTTGGCCGTCAAGTAGGCTATTTATTTATATTCCATTCGAGGCTACTCTTGCCTACATTTTGATACAATACATTTTTGAAATGACTATATAGCTGCAGTCATTGCAAATCAATTTGTGCCACTTGTGTAGCCTACCTGAAGCTGGCAAACAGATTTAATAAAAAGCATATACTATAACTTCAGTTTGTTGTTGTAGCATTGTGTTATTTTGCAATTATTGATGGCCTTGTTTAGTTAAATTAATTGGACGTTATCAACTGTGATCATGGTCACAGCTCTATCCCATTTAATGTCAGTGTGGACTTTTCCATGAAATTAGATTTTGGCCTATCAGGGCTTATTCCTGCATCTAGCATGGCAAAGTTAAATTGCAATTGTAAACCCTGATTTTAGTCAGTCTATTGAAATAACAAATCAATCTTGCAATTAGGCCATTTATAACAGTTTGTAGTCTTAACATCTGGCACAATTGCCAAGAAAATAGCTTAACATTTGTTTTTTGAAGTTTGTTCAAGTGTTTCTTGCAGAGATTTCGAGATCCTCTGCCCAACTTTCAGCACTCTCCTGCACATGAGCAAATGGCACTCATTTACAATTATAAACTGGGTGGTTTGAGCCCTGAATGCTGATTGGTTTAAAGCCTTGGTATATCAGACTGTGTACCGACGGAAAAAAAACGCTTTACTGTTCTAATTACATTTGTAACCAGTTAATAATATAAATAAAGCACCTCAGGGGTTTGTAGTATATGGCCAATATACCATGGCTAAGGGAGGTGTTGTAGGACACAGCCTCGGGCCTTATTGCTTAATCATAGCAGTGAAACAAGTTAAATCGACATCCATTGATGGAAAATAATCTGGCGAGTTTAATAAAAAAGCAAATAATCTTTTGGGACATATTCTTAAAACTCGCAATAATTATTTTGATGGAAAACTTGCTTCTTAGCCTACGTCATTACAAATTACATCGATATTCCTTAATTTGCTCGAAAACGTTATGGAAAAAGGGTTTATTGGATAAACGTGGCAGCTCCTCTCTTTGTGCAAAAAAACCCCAAAACATTTCGGGCTCGTTTTCAGGCCTTGTGGGTGGGTTTTGCGATGTCATTGGGCTAGACATGGCCACACTGGGCATGTTTGTTTGGATTAGCAGACGATGTCCCCATACAAAAGTATGTGGACACCCCTTCAAATTTGTGGATTTGGCTGTTTCAGCCACACACGTTGCTGACAGGTGTATAAAATCGAGCACAGAGCATGGCTGCACGGCAGGTAGCCTAGTGGTTAGAGCTTTGGACCAGTAACCGGAATGTTGCTAGATCAAGTCCCCGAGCTTTCGTTTTCTGCCCCTAAACAAGGCAGTTGACCCACTGTAAATAAGAATTTGTTCTTAACTGACTTGCCTAGTTAAATAATAGGTAAAATAAGTAGACAAACATTGGCAATAGAATGGCCTTACTGAAGAGCTCAGGGACTTTCAACGTGGCACCTGTCCTACCTTTCCAACCAGTCAAATTTCTGTCCTGCTAGAGCTGCCCCGGTGAACTGGAAGTGCTGTTATTGGGATTTGGAAACGTCTAGGGGCAACAGCGGCTTAGCCGGGAAGTCGTAGGCCACACAAGATCACAGAACAGGACCGGAGAGTGCTGAAGAACGTAGTGTGTAAAAAAAAAAAAAAAATCGCCTGTCCTCATACTTTTGGTATTGTAGTGCACCTAACTTGCAAATCCGGGTTGATCTTTGTCCGAGTTGAAATAAACTGGCTAGTTCGAGTTGAAACATTGAAAGCAAACTGGCTACATCCTATGATTAGCTAGCAAGTTAATATCCAAGTGCCTGACCTGAATTGACCCTAAATGCTAACGGGCTACAGTTGTTGTTAGCAAGGTAGCTAGCTAACGTGAGCCATACACTGCTTCACCTGACAATCTACAGCACATTACCTTGCTGTATTTAACTAGCTACAGTATCCTTCCCCTTGAATCTGTGTTATCATAACTAGCCTGGCTCACTAGCATTACCATATAACGTTGTATAACCAAAAGTCAGAGGTGGGACCAAATCACTATTATCCGAAGGTCCAAATCGAGTCCCAAATTGATATTGTCAAGTCCAAGTCGTGCATTCTGAAGTCGTAATAATTAAGTTGAACAAATTCCAAATGCAAGCTTCCTAAGTAAAAATCAATTTGAAGCAATTTGGACATACCAAAAGACCAGTAGGCCTTTGCTACTAATTGTTGCCCCATTGCCAGTGATATTGCAAAGTAAACTGTTCATATTCTTGCCCACTAAACCATTTTTTAACTGCATATTAATTTATGGCAGTCCTCTCTCGCTCTCTCTACAATTTCACGTTTGCGCTGCAACCCGTCCTATAGCTGTTACAGCAAATCAGCAATCTGTTCGCTAGCTCAGCGGTTTTCAAACTTTCACCCACCACCCCCAAAAAGATATGGTTCAAAACTTGAGAACCCCGCACGCGCACATGGACACACAATCGCAGCGCAAATGTATCCTGTCATTACAGCCCTAAACAGTGATGCATTTTCAAACTGCAAGATACAGAAATAAACTGCATTTTAAAGCTTTCATGTTAGCAGTCAATATCAACTAGCGATATCACATTGTCACTTCACTGGAATCCAGAGCAAGCAGGATCATACCTGTATCCAGTGGAGGTTGCAGGATCGGATGGAAAGCATGATCTGTCTCACAAATATCATACATACATTTCCAGAATGTTGCATCTTCATCCCATAAGTAGTCCCTACTGAAGGACATATAGCCAGTACCACCACTGAACAAAAATATAAACACATGTTCTAGGGAGTTTTTTCCTAGCCCCTGTTCTTCTACACCTGCATTGCTTGCTGTTTGGGGTTTTAGGCTGGGTTTCTGTACAGCACTTTGAGATACCAGTTGATGTAAGAAGGGCTTTATAAATATATTTGATGTTGTGTTGGTCCCATATTTCATGAGCTGAAATAAAAAATACCAGAAATGTTCCATACACACAAAAACCTTATTTTCCTCTCATTTTGAGCACACATTTGTTTATATCCCTGTTAGTGAGCATTTCTCATTTGTCAAGATAATCCATCCACTTGACAGGTGTGGCATATCAAGAAGCTAATTAAACAGCATGATCGTTACACAGGTGCACCTTGTACTGGGGACAATAAAAGGCCACTTTAAAATGTGCAGTTTTGTCAACACAGTGCCACAGATGTCTCAAGTTGAGGGAGCTTGTCCGTCAAAGCTTTTGCCAGTGAATTGAATGTTAATTTCTCTACCATGTCTGTAATAAAGCCCTTTTGTGGGGAAAAACTCATTCTGATTGGCTCGGCCTGGCTCCCCACCCAAACAAAACTAGGCCTATCTGTCGCTACGTTTCCCTCCTGTGGTCACAATACCTTTGCTGTCTGATATTTTGTGCATACATCGAAAAGTGACTTAAGAGGTCTCACTTTCAGAGCACATCGCCTATTGTTCTAATCACCATTTACGTTGAGCTTGTTAGCCATCTCCCCTAGTGGTAGCATTTCCATTCAGAATGAATTAGTATTTAGCATGCCTGTTAGCAATTAGCTGTTCGTTAGCATTTCTGGGGTGGTAGGCAATTTTCTGTGTACAACGATCATGGTTAATGTTGTGTAGACATACAATACTGCACTGTTTACATTAGATGTTCTAAGTTTACCATGTCTACAAGTGCCATAGTCTGTGTAGGTATTTGCCATGTGCACAAACTTCCTGCTACAGTGTATAGCCTGTGCTGTAATGTACAAGCTTGTTAGTCATGTAGAGCAGTGCTATAGTCTAAGTTTTACCTCATTCATTTCAGAACCACAATCATGTCACAATCACTGTCAGAGTGGTGTTGGATGTGTGTGTATGGATAATTTATTAAACCCCGAAGCTGAAACACTGCATCCTCATTTTGGCAGAATGTTTCGCCTTTGCAGTAACTAACGCTGTATTTGGAAAAGGACTTAGATTTTGAAAATATAAATAATTTGTGAACCTGTCAGTAGCATGTTTGAATCCATTTCTCTCAGCCTATGCTGGACTGACCACGAATACTGAAATGTCTACTCCAGAAATATGAAATTAAGGTACTTACGCAGTAGTCTTCATACATCAATGGAAAAGGTGAACTGTTCTGAAGTTCAACTGCAGCCTATTGTTTAAACCATGGTCCAGGTCAGATCACTAAATACTTAGCCATTTACAATTGTGAAGTACCTTATTTTTTTGGCTGTGTCAGTAGTATGAAAGCGTCAGTCAAGTTATTCTGCTAATTATTTTAGATTGCAAACACTCCTCACTAACGACAGCATATTTTTACTATATTTTCCAGTAAAAAAAATAAAAATAGGCCTAATCATGGCATATCCCCCCCTTTTCACAAAGTACTGTCTGCAATTCAACCACTACATCATGCACATGCACAGTCTAAAGTTTGCGGGGCATTAAGCACATTCTCACATCAGTTTTTATTAATGACAACTTTTGCGTGAACTGGCACATGTTTGAGTAGATTTTTTAAAGTTACCATTTAAGTCCCCAGAGCACTACAACTGCTCCTACGCATTTATTATAACAAAGACCCAAAGGCTAGAATGAAATGCAATCCAAGGACATCATGGGGGACCACCAGAAACCAAAAGTGGCCAATTCAAAGTGTACATCTATGTTCAGATCCATCATGTTCCATCCTTCAGTTTAGAGGTAACATTTGATCAGTCCCTTAAAAAAAAGAAAAAGCTTCAGATCAATCCATTTATTATCCAGTTTCACATTCTGAATGATCAGCATTTTGTTTTACAGCAATCTCATGTTAGCAGTCCATGTACAGTAGCAGTTCTGACTGCCACGGTCAGAATATTTCAGTATTTAACACCAAGCCAAAGAAAATTGCACTTTTGTTCTACTTCAAAACAGGATATTATAGACAGGATTCAACATCCATCAAAAATAACACCAAAGAAACCCACAAGGGCAGACTAAACATCAACTTATACAGATTACTTCTTTAAATTGCACAAAAATGCATAAATACTCATTACACAAATGTACAAAAATACTTGTACTCACTTTTCTGTTCAAATATAATCTAAACAGACAGATATTTTGGCAAAACTGGGTCATTAGAGGTTGCATTCAAAAGGTCCACGGTTACAGACAGCGTCAGCATTCTTGGACAGGTTTACAGTTAAAGATCAGAGGAAGAAAAAGAAAACCCAGTGCATACATTATCCATTCTGAACAAAGAAAAAACAAAAATTACAAGTAACAAGATGTCTGCATCTACTTCGCAGGTAACATCGTAAGCAACTCAATCCAAGGTAATCTTCAAAGAAGCGAGACTAAG
Organism: Oncorhynchus clarkii lewisi; assembly: GCF_045791955.1. Lineage (NCBI taxonomy): Eukaryota > Metazoa > Chordata > Actinopteri > Salmoniformes > Salmonidae > Oncorhynchus > Oncorhynchus clarkii. The sequence continues at coordinate 46,825,412 of NC_092148.1, read as the reverse complement.
AATAATGAAAACATACTGTAGGGGTCCGCCGAGACCTCTCGCTATTATGGCAACATAAGCAATACGAAATGACAAAATGTTTGGATTTCTAATTCATGCCAAATACCTCAACATGGATTGATTGTTGAGTCCCACCCACATCCAATAGAGAGCAGCTTGATAGTTTCAGCACACAGTTAGGTCCACTTCGAGAAAAGACTGCGCACACTTTTTTTTGGGGGGGGGGGGGGGGGGGGGGGGCTGTACCGTCAAAGGCCAAAAAGTCAGATTGTCTTCTGCTTCAGATTGTCGTCCGCAACATGTTTCCACGGTCTCAAAATCCTCCTCTCCATTTTTCTGCGAGGAAAGCAACATCGGTAATGCACCTTAATGTCCGTTAAATAAACCGGATTTAAATTCAATTGAGTTCAGAATACCTTTACTCTGCTCTGAGGGGAAAAACAAAAACCTTCAGGTACTGAATGGGATCTGGGGAGAGCGAGAAAACAGTTTAAAAACATTGTTTTGCAAGTCCATACAAATTAGCCAACTGAAAGCCTCACGTGTGAAAGCTCAAGAAATCATGACATGAGTCTGAAAGGGCACCCACCCTATTCTCTTCAGTGCACTACTTCCTATGTAGACTCTTGTCAAAAGTTGTGTAGTAAGTAATAGGGTGCCATTTCGGATGCAGACAGTTTAGCTAGGCTTCTTGGGATGGGTCATACTTACTAAACACTTAACAGAACTGACGGGATTTCCATCCTGGTTGTGAGGTTTCAGATGGGGACGGGTACCAACGCATCTGGGGAATACAAAGCAGACTTAGAGGGCACTCCAGCAGAAAAGCCCATGCTTGGGTCATGTTCCGCATTTGATTTATTAGACAAGGTAGTCTCTCCCTGTTGGTCCGTTTTCTTCCATGTGCTGCCTAATGAACACAACCCAGGTGAAATACTGGCCTAGTATTCTTCTGATCACCTTAACAGAGACAAAATTACTTTCAGGGTTACCAAATACTTGGTTATGTGAATATTGCTTCAGACACTTTACAGACATTCAATTGTTACAGAGTATCCATTGTTTGTTCGGTCAATAAATCTGATTTACACAGCAACAGAGTGCTCCTTTTTCTTTATTCTCCCGGATAGTCACCAGTTGAAGTATCCTGGAGTAAGGAATGTTTTAGCCACAGAGGTACTAAAAATGGGGAGAACAGCAGAAATAATCAAAACAGGATCTAGTCTGGGGGTGCTCCAAGTTCAAATAATTGACTTTCACTGACAAGACATTTAACCTACAGTACAACTCCACACGCCAGAGGGCATTAGTGTCAGTCTACTCTACAAACCATCCACTGAGCTGTACAGGAAAGCTACTGTTTTCAGACCCAATTTCTGTAGCTTTCACCACATCGCCATTAGTTGTTTTCCTGTCCCCCATTGGACAGTGCCACGCATCAGACCTTTGTGTTCCAGCCAAGGGCACCGGTAGGAGAACACCAGACAATGTGTTCAGCACTTCCATACCCTGTGGTCATGTTGCATTCTTTTTTCCCCCCGGAACGCGCCCCTCAGAATGCCCCACATTCCTCGGGCCCCGCTGGGCTTGGAAAATAGACTTAACAATTAACTTCCTATGCAAATAGAATGAGAGGGAGCCTGTTAATGTATGAGGGAGCCCATCAATGAGCAGCCACCATTGTTGGGTCAAAGTTCAAGTAGCAGAGCTATTAGCCACAGGGGGAAGTTTCCCCCCAAGGAACAGATAACAGGAGGCTGCTGAGGGGAGGGAAGCTCAAATGGAGTAAATGGAATGGTATCAACACCATTGCATCTATTCCATTCCAGACATTACTAGGAGCCCGTCCTCCCCAATTAAGGTGCTACCAGCCACCTGCAATACAAATCTAGGGGATCAGCATCTCCCCTAATCCTAACCATTAGTGGGGCAAATGCAAAACTGTCTCAAGATCAGCATCTAGGGGTAGCATCCCTCTATTCCTATCAACTGTGAGGGAGGTGGTTTTACTACAGTAAACAGAGCTACAGGGTGTGCAGGCTTTTGTTCCAGCCAGCACTAAACAAGGCAGATCTAGCATCAGTTGTCTTTTCAATCATAATGAAAAAGAGGGAGGGTGAGGCTGAGCTATTTCCCAGATACCAGTGTTCACAAAATGTAGTTTTGGTGCTGGGCTGTTACTCGCCGTTTATCATCTATGCATAGTCACTTTACCCATAATGTACATATTACGTCAATTACCTCTACTAACCTGTACCCCCGCACATTGACTCTGTACTGGTAGCCTTGTTACTTAAAATATTTACTAATGTTAATGTTTTTTTTTAACTCTTATGTTTCTGAAAACGGCATTGTTCGTTAAGGGCTTATAAGTAAGCATTTCAGTTTGTTGTAGTTGGCGCATGTGACAAATAAAATCTTATTTGATACAAATGCATTGTAGTTCTCCAGGACCAAGGTTGGTGACTACTACAAATACACAGCATCTCATAAGTGAACTTGTGGAATTTGGGGGCTTAGCTCTGCAGGCGCTACACATTACATAACAAAAGGCCCTCTGACCTAAGACTTTGATTACCTATGCACATTGAGGGGAATGAATGATGCATGGATGCCCTCATTCACCTCACTGAACTTTACAGTTCGCAGTTACTGAGATTTGACTGCACTTTCACCTTTAATGGTCTCTTTTGCAGCCGGCCATCGACATGATATACTGTGGTTTCCAGGAAGGTTTCCAATTGGTGTGTATTCCACAACTATTAAGGGAACAGTTAGTACAATGCCACCCATGGAAAACTGCAATTGAATGTGTGAGTGAGAAAAGACAACTGCATTCCCTTAAACCAGAATATTTGTAAAAGCAAAGGGAACAGCTACAGGGAACACAACATGCCCAAGACTTCAGGTACACTGTAGCCCTGAAGTACAGAGTCAGGATGATATGTGCTGGCAGGTAGAAAACAGTCAACCCCTACACAGCTTTGACCTTTAACTCGCATTGAGTTATTGCTACGGCAATTCGCAGGAATGCCAGAGCCAACCAAACGATTGGTCTGCTCACCGAGAGCTGGTTCGCAGGACAACCAGTCACAACCGATTAAAGGTTTACAATGAACATCATTTAGAGTCATACCACTCTAGTCACCAGAGTGATGAGACACATTCTATTATCTTACAGTATAAGAATGTATGATATTGTACTTGTGACAAAGCCATCAAAATGCATATCTAGGGGCGAAGCAAGCAAATTAATTTAATTCAACAGATTCCCTACACAAGAAACACGAGACACCCCGTATTTAATGACACCTCATAATTCCATGTATCATACTTGAGGGTCAGAGTTCATTGTGAATAAAACAATGCTCTATCTGAGCAGTGCTGTCAAGACTGTCCTCACTCACTCGTTTTAGGAGGTCATAGAAACAGCCAAAACAGTGAAGAGGTTTAGCTAACGTTTTACAGGACTTTATGGGCAACAGATTCACTCAACGACCAATGCATAATCCAACCTGAGAGCCAATTAAAAACAGATTTTCTCTGTTGTGATCTCTTAGCAACGAATCCCGTGCACAGGAATGTTGTTGTGAGGAATTTTACGAAAGGAGTGAAGCAGACAGAGGTTGGACCCTTATTTTACTCCACTGGTGTGGTTTCTTACAGTATGCAAGACAGGCAGTCAGCGGGCTTGGCAACAAGCCCTCCCAAATGCGCAGAATGGATCCCCTGTCATGTTGAACAATACAGTGTCAGGTTGTGCATGTTTAAGGGTGGATAAGCTCACTACTGGTTCCTTATGTCAGACGATTGAAATGGAACTATCAAGAATGATTATCCAATTTTATTTGGGATTGAGCCCAATCCTGATGTGTATCCATGCATGTTCCGCAATCATATGCTACACATATAGCAAGGGATGGTAAATGAGAGAGAGAGATGTTGAAGGGGCAGTAGACCCACCGGTTGGTCCCTCACCTGGGCGTGGAGGGCTGCGGCAGCAGCGGCAGCGGCCGGGTAGGTGAAGGCAGCATGGGGGAGCCCAGGGGGAAGCTCCGTGGTGTACAGTGGGTAAGGGGCCCACGCCTCGGGAGAGGTCGGGATCAGTGCTGCCCCTGTTAGGTCATCTATGGAAGAAAAAAAATATGCTCAAATGCATAGTAGTTCTGATATCAATTTGGGAATTTCTTGGAGGGGGGGGGGGGGGACAAAAAGATAACTTTAAGGAGATATCAGTTAGCATCTTCTCATTTCAAAAGCATTTGCTCCCTTTTGGTGCCTAAATGACTCAGGACAATGGCCATGTTTAAAAAGTTGGAAAACGTAACTGGCCTCCAGATGATTTTTGAATTAACGGAATATGTGTGAAATCAAGTTCCCAACCAAATTGTTCACACCTGTGTAAATATGTTAGAGCAGTGATCCATGAATAAGGGCAGGAGGATGTATTGGGTCAAGTATTCAAACTGGATCCATGTCCTGCTAGTCTGACTAGAACAATTATCTCTTTCACCGTGCCTTACTTCTGGGGGACCCGTCAATGAGGATGAGAGCCGAGACTATTTAAAGTGTGGATTTAACAGTGTTTGGGGGAGCAAAGCGCAGGTGCATGGGATTAAAAACCCTGGTGCTGCAGATTAATTAATAACCACTGGAGGACCCCTCATAGTCCTGGTTCCAACAATCAAGGTGAATTTAATTGAAGTGAAACATTGTGCACTACCTAGTTGTGCCTGACCAGCCGAGATAAAACTACAATCTACTTGAGGTGTAGAGGTGAGTTAGTTGATCCAGCATTGTCTGTAGTGCATATTCTAAAAGGAGAGGGGGGAAAGGAGGATTGGGGGAAGCCTATGTCCGCGTGGTGAGTGTTTCTAGGGTAGAGCCGCACACTTACATGGGTCCCGTGCAATGAAGTGTGCTCCTAGAGCTGGGTGGATATTTGAGGGGTTCGGTGTGGCCATCAGCTTACTCTTTGCCATCTTCGTGTTGGCTTTAGCGAACTCTAAGCGCAGGGTCTGGGGACTCTCGGGGTCAAAACGGATCCCCTAGAGAGAGATAGTGAACACTGTAAGGGGGTGGTGGGACTATTCTCTGAGAAGAGGTGCAAAGTGCTCTTTAGTCTGCTCACATGCATGCAGGTCAAATTACTGTACCACAGCAACTCTTCAGAAGAGCCCATTGAGGAAAACACTTATAGGGAGAGGGGGTTGGGGGGGTGGTAGAGCTTCTGGTCAATATGGAAAAGGAGGCCTTTCAGTTGACTGGTTATACATGACTACATTAGTTGAACCATCGATGTAAAATATATCACAGTAAAAACAGCCATCTTGTCACATTTCAACTGCCTTATGGTAAGTAGAGAATTGAGTCTTCCGTAGTGGGCAGTCGTGACCCAACAATCTTGCATATTGGAATTGAAGTCAAGGTCAACATTCAGTTCCTATGTCAAGGTGTCAACCTGCAGTTCAGCATGAAAACAAATCCCCAAAGGTTGAAGAGGATTACTCAACAATTCAGGGATAGCCTCACGTCCACTTATTAATGGCTGAATGACCGCTTACATTTAATGCGTTCTTCGCAGCTTCAGCACCTGTCCGGTTGTCAAAGGTAACAAACCCGACAGGCTGGAAGAGAGAGCGAGAGAACAGAGCATCAGAGACAATACAGGGAGAAGACTGATGACTCTTAGATTGGCTAAAAGGTACACTGTTACATTTCCACATGCAAACAATGGTGTCTGTTAGCAGCAATAATGAAGGAATGAACCAAAGGAAACATCTAATATTTAGGCTACTAGAGCATCACTTGAAGGTATAAAATTGCAAGTTTACAGTACAATCAACTACAAGCATCCTCACTCCCTTTGTACCTCAGATATGGACATAGTCTCACCTGCTTTGAAGTCAACTTAATAAGGGATCCTTCATAACCCTGTAAATGCAAGTAAAACCACAAACACCTTGTAAGTCACAAGAACACCGAACTTGACAAGCTGGACACACTTATTAAGCATGTCAATAAGGTGAATCAGGAAAAAAGTAATAGTTCAGACATTTGGCAAAATATTCTGGCCTACCTTGAATGGTCTGAAGAGCAGGTAGAGTTCCCGTGGCTTGATATCAACTGGAAGGCCGCTGACAAAGAGAGTTCGTACCTGGAAACACAAAATGCTAACTTGAGACACACGCTACTAAAAAAAGGTCAGATGAGGTTGCCATAGTAGGGTATAAAAATCACAAGAGATCATCCAAGAGTGAGGGTTGAAGCAATATGCATACCCCCAATTTAAAACCTGGCTATGCTAGTTATGCTTTGATTTTGAACATATTTTGTCCTGGCAACAGGACTAATGTTTTTGGGGTTCAGAAACCAATGTTTGAGTTTATTTTATATTTTTTAACTAGGCAAGTCAGTTAAGAACAAATTCTTATTTTCAATGACAGCCTAGGAACAGTGGGTTAACTGCCTTGTTCAGGGGCAGAACATTTGTACCTTGTCAGCTCGGGAATTTGATCTTGCTGCAACCTTTCAGTTACTAGTCCAACGCTCTAACCACCAGGCTACCCTGCCGCCCCGAGTGAGGCAGGCATGGGATAGAATGAAAAGAGCAAGACTTAACACCCTTAAAGAAACAACCCTACTTTGATTCAAATGAGCTAAGTTTATATGTTCAATAGTTATAATTTGTCAATTTCCTTTTTTATTAGCTCAATAGGTCAAGTAGCCTATTTCTTATGTAGCTTCAAATTCCAGATAAGTTGTGTTATGTCAAAATGCATGAAGAAGCCAACCAATGCACATGAGAAGCAGAGTTTACTAGCTGAAGCACAGACGCCTCAGAAGAGGTGTACATTTGATATTGAAAGCGAAAATCTAGCAATTACAACTATCAGCATTGATACATCCATTTCAATTCACAACAATGAATACAAGTTGAACTTCAGGCTTAATTTGGGTACAGCTTTGAGCCTTTAACACTCACTCGGCACCTTAAAAGGCTACAGAAGCGTGTATATTGCCTTGTGTGAAGTCACCCCAGCTGTTTAATTTCAGGTTTTCCATTCTTACCTTCTGTAGCATTTTTCACTGAGGCTTACTTTAGAAAAAATGACATTTTCATAAATTTCACCAATGTACAGGTATTCAGAGACTTCTGCCAATGTACAGCTAATCTGTGAGAATGTTTTTTTTGCACTAGATAGGATGAGAACAAGTGAACGCCAGGCTTTCGAAGGAATAAATGTGAACACCACCTAGGGCTCATATTAACAGGCCTTTTGGGGAAATTATGGCAACTTCAGCCAAAGGGAACTGATACTTGTTAAATTGAACCTGCCGATTAAACACAACAAGGGTGAATGGCATCTAATTTTAGACCAAATGGGCATCACAGATTTCAGACAGAGGATGTGAGGAATCAAGAAAAAACATTTAGAAAGGCTATTTCAGAACCTAGCCAAGTATATGGTTGAGGTTCCTGGACATTAAAAGGGAGGCTAAGGATGCGTGCACACACAAAAGGCAATACCAAGAGATGCGTTTTCCTTATTTCAGGACAGAGGGTAATTTCCACCAATACACTGGAAATTACTCAACACTTCAGACACCATGAGTATATTATTCCTGGGAGAACACAATCAATTGATTTTCTAACAAGGGTAATTACGATAGCAGCACAGTAACTAACACCCATCTAGCAATTCAGAGAAAAAAGTTCATCTTAAAGCTGGAATCAGTAATGGTGAAACTGCCACACCAATTTCCAATATTACAACAACGGAAAACAACGAAGACTTTGCCCTCAGAAATCATTGCATGAGCGATAGAACAGCAGATTATGTATTGCGTTTAAATTTTTTAAACCACAATTCTAAAAATGGTCCTCCCCTCAGTTTCATAAACTAAAAAAAGAAGGTGCTGGGGTGAACAGTGCGCCGTTTCCCGTAATGTGGATTCCAGCTTTAATGCGTGCAATGTTCAGATGGTAAATTAAAATACAGATCTCATTGCAGTTTGTGAAGAAATTCACAAGTGACATTTTGCACACATTTTCTACTCAAATTAAAATGGTTGACCTTTCCCCTAGGGCCGACACTTGGGGTAAGGATTTGATTGGTATGAGCATTACAGTGAAACTTCTCCCTAAACTACCAGGGGGAGCCATTACCATATTTCATCCTTTCAGATCTCCACAAGTGTTTAGGGTTTAGTTGTCTATTTGAGATTGGGCTGTAGGCTACAGGTACTGCAGCCTTAGAGATTACCTGTACACTGGAGGATATTTACAGCAGTAAGCCATATGAAACAAGAACAGTACCACTGGTCCAAAAGCTGACTTCAGATCACCGAGGACAAGTCTGAGGATATAATGACTACTAAATTTTGTTTATCCGGTAAGACAAAGCATAATGAACTGAAATCTAGGTGTTAACTTTGAAGTAACATGAAACTCACCAAAATAGTCATATTCATCCAATTATTCTACAGTCACTTCATTGGCTTTTGACAAAAGATCCAAAAAGCATACAGGGCCTGTAACATTTCCATGAGCAAGGTCGCAACAGCCTCAGCACAATGGGTAGCTTGAACTCAAGTGGAAAACAAATTATTATACTGCCTCCTACTGGAGGATTTTACATTGGTTTTTGTAGGCGTAATTGCTTGACAGGGCTGGCAGTGGATTCAAGAGCTTCCACTGGACCAAAGCTGTGCAGTTTCATCACTGTAGCAATATATTCAAGGGCCAAGGCTGGACAGTAAACATGCAGATTAAACGATATACAGTACCACTCAAGTTTGGAAACACTCATTCAAGGGTTTATTTTTTAAATATTTTCTACACGGTAGAATGAAGGCATCAAAACTATTAACACATGGAATCATGTAGTAACCCAAACAATGTGTTTAACAAATCAAAACGCATTTTAGAGTGTCCAAAAGTAGCCAATCTTTGCATTAATGACAGCTTTGCACACTCTTGGCATTCTCTCAACCAGCTTCACAAGGAATGCTTTTCTAACAGTCTTGGAGTTCACACATATGCTGAGCTCGTTGGCTGCTTTTCCAACTCATCCCAAACTGGGTTGAGGTTGGGGGATTGTGGAGGCCAGGTCATCTGATGCAGCACTCCATCACTAATTCTTGTTCAAATAGCCCTTACAGTCTGGAGGTGTGTAAGGCGATTGTCCTGTTGAAAAAAAAAATGATAGCAGGACTAAGCGCAACCCAGATGGGATGGCGTATTGCTGCAGAATGCAGTGGTAGCCATGCTGGTTAAGCGTGCTTTAAATTCTAAATAAATCACTGACAGGGTCACCAGCAAAGCACCCCCACAGCTCCATGCAGAGTTCCATTCATCTACCCTGCGTCTCACAAAGACACAGCGGTTGGAACCAAAAAGGACAGATTTCCACCGGTCTAATGTCCATTGCTAGAGTTTGACACAAGTCTCTTCTTACTGGTGTCCTTTAGTAGTGGTTTCTTTGCAGCAATTCAACCATGAAGGCCTGATTCACCCCAGTCTCCCCTGAACAGTTGATATTGAGATGCATCTGTTACTTGAACTCATTTATTTGGGCTGCAATTTGAGGCTGGTAACTCAAATGAACTTATCCTCCGCAGCAGAGGTAACTCTGGGTCTTTCCTGTGGCGGCCCTCATGAGAGCCAGTTTCATCATAGCGCTTGATGGTTTGTGACTGCACTTGAAGAAACGTTCAAAGTTCTTTACATTTTCCTGATTAAGACATGGTCAGTCAAAGTAATGGGCTGTCGTTTCTCTTTGCTTATTTGTGCTGTTCTTGCCATAATATGGACTGGGTCTTTCATCAAATAGGGCCATCTTCTGTATACCACCTCTACCTTGTCACAACACAACTGACTGGCTCAAATGCATGAAGTAAAGAAATTCCACAAATGAACAAGGCAAAGTTAATTGAAATGCATTGCAGGTGACCACCTCGAAGCTGGCTGACAGAATGCCAAGAGTGTGCAAAGCTTTAATCAAGGCAAAGGGTGCCTATTTGAACAACCGCAAATATATTTTGATTTGTTTATTTCATAGTTTGTGTCCTCAATATTATTCTACAATGTAGAAAATAGTACAAAGAAAAAGCCTGGAATGAATAGCTGTCCAAACTATTGACTGGTACTGTACACAACCGATCAAAAGTTTGGGGTCACTTAGAAACGTCCTTGTTTTTGAAAGAACATTCTGTCCATTAAATTAACATCACATTGATCAGAAATACAGTGTAGACATTGTTAATGTTGTAAATGACTATTGTAGCTGGAAACAGCTGATTGTTTATGGAATATCTACATAGGTGTACAATCAGCTGTTTCCAGCTACAATAGTCATTTACAACATTAAACATCTCTACAGTGTATTTCTGATCAATTTGATGTTATTTTAAAAATGGACAAAATGTGCTTTCAAAAACAAAGAATTTCTAAGTGACCCCAAACTTTTGAATGGTAGTGTACGTCTCAAAGGAATCCCCACTAATAGATAGCCCTCATTAACATTTGTCATTTAGCAGGACTTACAGTAGTGACTGAATACATTTTTATACTGGTCCACCATGTGAATCGAACCCACAACCCTGGACATGCTCTACCAGCCACGCCACACAGGACATGTCATTCAGTGCATTCGGAAAGTATTCAGACCCTTTGACTTTTTCCACATTGTTATTTTACAGCCTTAATCTAAAGTGTATTAAATTGTCAATCTACACACAATACCCCATAATGAAAAAGTTAAAACCGATTTTTTCAAATAAAAAAATGGAAATAACACATTTACATAAGTATTCAAACCCTTTACTCAGTACTTTGTTAAAGCACCTCCGGCAACAATTACAGCCTCAAATCTTCTTGGGTATGAGGCTACAAGCTTGGCACACCTGTATTTGGGGAGTTTCTCCCATTCTTCTCTGCAGATCCTCTCAAACTCTGTCAGGTTGGATGTGGAGCATTGCTGCACAGCTATTTTCAGGTCTCTCCAGAGATGTTCGATCAGGTTCAAGATTTTCAAATCAAGGATCTGTACTTTGCTCCATTCATCTTTCCCTCGATCCTGACTAGTCTCTCAGTCCCTGCCGCTGAATAACATCCCCATAGCATGTTTCCACCGCCACCATGCTTCACCGTAGGGATGGTGCCAGGTTTCCTCCAGACATGATGCTTGGCATTCAGGAAAAATAGTTCATTTTGGTTTCATCAGACCAGAGAATCTTGTTTCTCAAGGTCTAAGAGTCTTTAGGTGCTGTCTGGCCACTACCATGAAGGCCTAACTGGTGGAGTGCTGAAGAGATGGGAGAACATTCCAGAAGGGCAACCATCTCCACGTAGGAACGCTGGAGCTCTGTCAGTGATCAACACCTCCCTGACCAAGGCCCTTCTCCCCCGATTGCTCAGTTTGGCTGGGCGGCCAGCTCTAGGGAGAGTATTGATGGTCCTTAACTTCTTCCATTGAAGAATGATGGACACTTCTTGGGGACTATCAATACTGCAGAAATGTTTTGGCACAGTTCTGGAGAAGGGTACCTCGACACAATCCTGTCTGAGCTCTACGGACAATTCCTTCAACCTCATGGCTTGATTTTTGCTCTGACATGCACTGTCAACTGTGGGACCCTATATAGGACAGGCATGTGCCTTTCCAAATATATTTGCACAATGTCTAAAAAACCTTTTTTGCTTTGTCATTATGGGGTGTTGTGTAGATTAAAATTTATAAAGTTATCAATTTTAGAATGAGGCAGTATTGTAACAACTTGGAAAAAGTCAAGGGGTCTAAACTTTCCGAAGGCACTGTAAATCACATTGAAGCCACAATCTCAAATTAATTTAGCCAAACAGCAGTATCACCACTTTTTTACTATAAAGCTAAGAGATGGGGCTGGAGAAACTACTCAAATTCATAGATTGAGCTATGGATGCAAAGAATGAAAATCCATGAGGTCAAGTTTAACACACTGAAGCTAACAGTATAAATTGTTTACAATGGAGTAAAACATTTCAATTTTCATGGGGTAATAGTTGTCCTATTAAAGCTCATTCGACATAGCCTACAATAAAAATGTTTAACCTTTATTTAACTAGGCAAGTCAGTTAAGAACATTCTTATTTTCAATGACGGCCCAAACTGCCTGTTCAGGGGCAGAACGACAGATCTGTACCTTGTCAGCTCGGGGATTTGAATTTGCAACCTTTACTAGTCCAACGCTCTAACCACTAGGCTAACCTGCCGCCCCAAATAAGTCTTCAAGAAACTATGGGAATATTTAATTATAAACTGGGTAGTTCAAGCCCTGAATGCTAATTGGCTGACAGCCGTGGTATACCACAGGTATGACAAAACATTTGTTACTTTGGTAACCAGTTTATAATAGCAATAAGTCACCTTGCTAAGGGCTGTATCCAGGCATTCAGCGTTGCGTCGTGTGTAAAAACAGCCCATACCCCCTGTGCCTTATTGCTTAAATGACCATTGAATAGCAGTAATTGCAGAATGTTCCAGTAGGCCTACTTGTAGATTATGTGCAGTGTGTATTTTGATTATGCATTACCTTCCCCATAGTAGTGAAGTAGCCTCCAAAACACGCTGTATTTAATAAAAACGCAGTTGCAGCCAATTCATGCTTTAAAAAATATTGGGGAATCAAATGTTCAGCAATTAAGGTCTCAATTAGGAATGGAAGACTAAGCTGAACATACAATCGAAATTCAACCTTTTTTTTCCTGAAATGCTCTCAAGGTCAAGGTTGACTAATAAAACGATGAGATTTCCACAGGCTGTTTGCAAATAATATTTCGACTTCAGAAATCCTCCCTTTAGTTTGTAAGTAGTGAACTCTCGTAAACTCTGCCTTTACAAGACGAAAAAAATTGTAACTCACATTGAAGCAATATGTGGTTTGATCGCACGCTGGCTTTCCCACAAGGTAGCCAGCCCTACGTTACAGGTGTGTCGCATAGTGTCAATCCACCTAAAGAGTCAAATGCGATGCTAAAAGGCAACGTGTTTTTGGTATATTGACTTGGTCAAAAATAAAACAAAGTACTGTTGAAGTGTGAAAACCGTGAATTCGGAGTAATTTCTTTAAAAGTAGCCTCATTCCTACTTTCAAATCCAACATTTGGATTTATATGGCGCAATTTAAAAGGCCTACAGACGTGTAAGATACAACGAAGGTAGGCTACAAAGGAAGATACATGAGCTACAAGTTTACACCCTATGCAAATCAGTCTTAAAAATGGAATAAGACTTCTTGGAATCCTCAGACCTGAAAAAAAGCGATAAACACAACTGACACGCTCAATAAAAAATGTGCGCAACAAAACACCAAGGACTAATCTTCCCCTTACCTCCTCTTCCAAGGATACAACATTGTTGTTCGGCTCAGAATCAGATTTGAGACTCATTATGTGACTTTTGCGCTTCTTTGTATAAGACAAAAGTATGTTTTCCCTGTTGGTAGATTTTTCTCTGAAGTGCTTTAAAGTTGCGGAAGAAATCTTGGTGCCGTTTCGTGAGACTGCAGTAAAAGGGTGACCAGGTGAAGCCGTGCTGGAAAGCCAAAAGTATCCAAGGAACCACAAAATAAGTTAAACTAAAGGTGAAATAGTGGATAGGTGCACTGTGAAGGTGAGAGAAAGGTTAAAAAAACAAGTGCTCTTGTTTCCCCCTTGCTCACATCAAGCTCGTTTGCGTCAAAATGAAATAAAGAATTTAAAAAAGTCGACCTAGGAAAATCTTTAACGTGAGGTGTCCACGCCGTTGTCCCTCGTCCTCTGCTTTGCAATTTGCTCATCAATTACATTAAAAGCCAAAGCGAATGACTTGCACTCATCTCTGATAGCTCTCAGCTTGTCCAACAAAGCCCAACCCACTCCACCACGGTCAATCACAGCTACTTCAAAAAGGAAAATGAAAGGTCCAATGCAGGCGTTTTTATCTTGACATCAAATCATGTCTGGGTAACAATTAAGTACCTTACTGCGATTGTTTTCAATTGGTCAAAAATAAACAAACAAAAAGATTTTTAGCAATAGCAATTTCTCAATTTTTTGAGAAATTTTGCTAGGAGTGTCTAGACTTTTTTTTTTCAAAGTACAATCCACGTTATTACAAAAAATCCGATTTACCGTCATTTGATTTTAGTAGCTTATTTCGTTTAACATATTTTGAAGTAAATACTAATTTTGTCACATTTATGTGGTAAAAAGGGGGCAGTACACCAACATTTGAAATGTACTGAATTTTATTGAGAGAAAAAAAGCGATTCATCCATTGATCCTAAGAGACATTACCAAAAATGTGGCTCAGTTTCCATTAGTTACTTACTCCACAGCCAGCTTTAGCGTCACTAGTAGTGGAGCGGTAGGGTCTATGGCAGGATGCTTAAAACATTATATCCAAATCCTCAGTCCCTTCAAACCAAATGTTATAGCAACCCAAATACCACAACAAGTTGCACATATAGAATATTGGAGGATATTATCGATATTCTGGTATTTATATACTGAAAAAAATCTAAACGCAACATGCAATAATTTCAAGTGAGTTAGAATTCATATAAGGAAATCAATCCATTTAAATAAATTCATTCGGCCCTAATCTATGGATTTCACATGGCTGGGCAGGGGCGCAGCCATGGTGGGCCTGGTAGGGCATAGGTCCACCCACTGGGGAGCCAGACTGTATATCTAGTCAAAAATACTGATACATGTCCCCCTTCACCTTCTGAGGTTATGTATAATTTAATATTATGTCTCCAGAGAAACCTGGATTATAATATATACTTAAACAAATATTTACCCCCAGAATAACTACTTTTCTGAGAATTACACACCAATACAGCTCTCTATGTATATTCAGTTGTATCAACTTTGTCTACCATTGGCAGATTTTTAAATGCACAAAAATAAGATAATTTTTGTTTTGCAGACAGTCATACGATCAGGTCAAAATCACTGATACAGGTCTCCCTCCACCCTCTGGTGGTATGGATAACTTGTCATTATGTCTCCAGATTAAAATAAAGGTCCTATGTATCAAATGACTATAGGTGGAATAAGGTGTTTTTGTTTGGCGTCAAAATGACCCCAGTATGAGGGTTAATAAAATGCTTCTTTGCACATAATTTATTAATGGGAAAAGAATGAGAAACTCTCATATATTATTGAATACTATTACAAATATTATAACAAACAAAAATATTTACTGTAAATAGTGATTATTATAATGTCGATATTAATAGTTTAGACAATAAACTGTGAGAGCTCCCCCTTTCTGATGGCAGAGTAGGCCTATGTAATATCTTTGTGTACTTCTTAAAAATAATAGTGCTTAGGTTTAGAGAATACTGTATAAATGTAAGTTTTATGTTTTTCAATTTGTTTTTAATGCTATTCACAAAAAGTCTTCAAAGATGGTTGCATTGCTTTATTGTCTAATTCTATAGGTTAAGCCGAATTTGCCCAAGATTATCAATGCAGAAAGAAAACAATGTAAAATAATATAATGCTCTATATGCATTTTGCGATTTTATTTCATTTACATGTTTTATTTGTGTAATATATGAAAGGGGATGAAAAGGAATAAAACAAATTGGTTGAATAACACATTCTATAACAATAATTATTTGATTTCTTCCCCCCATTCATTAAAAACACGTTCTAAAAAAACAAAATAAGAAGACTAAAGATGGACCTCCCAAGTTTTCCATCTCGACAATGCATAATATCAGTTAAGAGGTTACAATTAGTGCCTCATGTTTTCTTTGCCTGTGATTAACCCTGTCCTGGGCTGTACCCTGCATGCTGTGTGGTGCAGAATTAGCTGCTAATGAAGCGTTCAAGGGGAGGCTCCATCTCTGATGACGAATCCCAGACCTCCAGAGGTCTTGATACGGAGCAAAACAACAGCTAACACCCCAGCACCAGTTCAGCCAAAAGGGGGGAGAGGGCGGAAACTTGTGCCCTGCCCTCCCTCCCTGCACTAATCTCAATTTCTCCCCAACGATGGCCCCTGGTCCTGCCCATAGAGATAGATAGATGACTCCAGTGCCCAAAAGCCTGTTTTAGCATGGCCAGTGCCATTAAGGACTTTCACCATTTTGAAGTAGTCAACTTCCTATGGGTTAAGGAAGGATCATATGATTCCATCCAGGTCACCAGGGGGATCAGACAATTAATTATACTTGTGAGGAAACATTCCATAACCGCATGTGGCAGTAAGTCGCCAACCTTGGCTTTATACCTGTTCAAACAACACACTATAGGTGGCAGAGTGAACCCTTTCAGTTTGTTTGACAACTCATAGAAGTAGTAGAAGAAGAAAATGGACTACTTCAAAATGGAGATGGCCTCAATGGAGACCATGCTCTCACAAACGCCATAATAGGACAGATACAATGATGTAAGTCTATGGTCCTGCATCAATTCCCTCAGGTGTCGGTGAAAATGTTTTGTACAGATCTCTGCCTGTCCCGCTCTATCTCTGCAATCTCTGACGCAAGCGTGGGCGCTCATTGCAAACTGCCCTAGTTCCTCAATTAAAGAAGAATGTCACAGAATGTTATAGAAACATGCAGTCGAATTAAATGCTCCGGAGAAGGAGTGGATATTTAATTAAAAGGGGAGATTAGCCTAGGTTTTCAGCATCAGAGAAGTGGGGGGCCTTGTTTTAGTGTGTGTGACCCCGTTGGAGGCTGTCCATTGATATATTAAACAGCGTTCCTCTCCTAAGGAGTGTGGAGCTAGCTTGTGTCTCCACGAGCATACCGTTTCCTGACTTTGTGTGGGAACACAATTAGGGAAAGGCCGGGCTCTCGGGGGGGGGGGGGGGGGCTCTGGAAATATTTGGTTCTTTTGTAATCATTGACCCAATGTTGTTTCTTACAGCCAGGCCTATAAATAGACACTAGGGCCTCTTTCGTTTTTCCCTCCCTGGCTTTCTATCAAACTTGGCAGGGATGCAAAATATTAGCACTCCTTAGTAACTGCTGCAGTGATGTTATATCTCGGTGTGAAAACCTTGCTAGTTGAGGAAAGGAGTCGGTGTTATGGTGTTATATGATATAATACTTGTGGAATGTTACAACTCCTCAGTTATTCTAGCTGTTAATTCATTACCTGTTTTCTATATTTGGTTAGATGTGCTGTTTATGTTACGGTGTATGTTGCTGTTCATGTTAGGAATGGTCATATTCTCCCAGTGGTGTGAGATATTACTCAAGAAACATAAATCCACATTCTACTGCAGTTGATAAACTTTACACACACATGTTACACGAAAATTGGTACACATTCTGTATAACCTTTACACAAATGTTACGCAACATTTCAAATCCATGACATCAGTTTCACTAGGATTATTGTTATGATCTGATTCCATTGGCTCAGGAAAACGCCCAAATTAAGTCAATACATTATATTCAATGCAAAAAAAGTTGGTGTTAAAGCTGCAATGTGTAAATTGGAGAAAGTCACAGACAGACATATACTGTACATTTATAGACAGACAGACATCTCTCTCTCTTTTCTAATCCCTTCCTCTCCCTATCTCTCTCTCTAACTCCTCTTTATCCCCTCCTCCTTCTCTTCTCTCTCCCACCCTCTTATTTCACCCCTCCAAACCTCTTCCCACCTCTCCCAATCTCTCTCTCTCTCCCCTCTGTCCTCTCTCCCCCTCTCTCCTTCACCCTCTCCCCACCTCCCTCAATCTCCCCCTTCTCTCATTCTCCCGCAATGGGTAAATTGGTGAAAGACTCAGACAGTCCGGCAGGCAGACTCTAATCTCAACCCTAAACCTACCCTAACCCTAGCTCCATGTCCAAATTCTGACTCAACCCTAACCCTAGCCATAGGTTAAGTGTTGAGTTTGGAGTTAGAGTTGAGCTGGGATGTGGACAAGAATTTAGGTTTAGTGTTATAGCTAGGGTTGAGCCAAGATGTGAAGATGAAGCGAGGGTGGAGGTTTAGGGTTGAACCAGGAGTGGATGTGAAGCTAGGGTTATGGTTATGGTTACGTTTAAGAGGGTTTGTGTTTGTGCTTGTATCAAGCCTTGGGTTGCACAGGCCTATTGCACCTTCCTGCTCTGGTTAGTGTTGAGTCTTAGGTGAGGGTGGAGCTGGAATGTGGATTTGAAGCTAGGGATAGGGTTAAGGCTAGGTTTAGGGTTGACCCGGGATGCGGGAATGAAGCTAGAGACATCGGCAGAGGCTAGAAATGATTCACGTATTCAATCTTTCAGCAGACACTCTGGATGAACGCAAACCTACACGTCACCATGTGAAACTAACTCTTCCCACTAACTTGGTCCCACAGCGAACATTCTTCCATAGAAAAGCATTACCTACAACCCTTACATAACCCTTACGCCCGTGAACTCCATTGAGCTAGCTAACCGTCCTTCCACAAACCCATTGTGACCTTATAGGATGCCATGTGTTGAGGTTCAGCTTTCTGTGGCAAAAGGAAGTGGCTTAATTCTTCCTCAACATGGTCCTTCATTCTCTCCCTGCAGTTACACAAAACACTGGCTTCCATCCTCTGTAGAATAGTAAATTATTAATGTAAAGACTCCGAGTATTGTTAAAAAGTGTCCCCAGGAGGCTGTACGTTGAATTAGGGGTCATGGGGGCGATTTGGATGGGTTGAAAAGGTTGAATCTTCCCAAATTGTATATAGAGTTGAAGTCAGAAGTTTACATACACTTAGGTTGGAGTCATTAAAACTCGTTTTTCAACCACTCCACAAATTTCTTGTTAACAAACTACATTTTTGGCAAGTCGGTTAGGACATCTACTTTGTGCATGATACAAGTAATTTTTACAACAATTGTTTACAGACAGATTATTTCACTTATAATTCACTGTATCACAATTCCAGTGGGTCAGATGTTTACATACACTAAGTTGACTCTGCCTTTAAACAGCTTGGAAAATTCCAGAAAATTATGTCATGGCTTTAGAAGCTTCTGATATGCTAATTGACATAATTTGAGTCAATTGGAGGAGTACCTGTGGATGTATTTCAAGGCCTACCTTCAAACGCAGTGCCTCTTTGCTTGACATCATAGGAAAATCAAAAGAAATCAGCCAAGACCTCAGAAAAATAATTGTAGACCTCCACAAGTCTGGTTCATCCTTGGGAGCAACTTCCAAATGCCTGCAACATCAAGAGCATCCTGACCAGTTGCATCACTGCCTGGTACGGTAATTACTCGGCCTCCGACCAGAAGGCACTTCAGAGGGTAGTGTGTATGGCCCAGTACATCACTGGGGCAAAGCTGCCTGCCATCCAGGACCTCTACACCAGGCGGTGTCAGAGGAAGGCCCTAAAAATTGTCAAAGACCCCAGCCACCCCAGTCATAGAGTGTTCTCTCTACTACCGCATGGCAAGCGGTACCGGAGTGCCAAGTGTAGGACAAAACGGCTTCTCAACAGTTTTTACCCCCAAGCCATAAGACTCCTGAACAGGTAACCAAATGGTTACCCGGACTATTTGCATTGCAACTCCTGTGGCAGGCCGGGCGCAGTGCACGCTAACCAGGTCGCCAGGTGCACAGTGTTTCCTCCGACACATTGGTGCGGCTGGCTTCCGGGTTGGATGCGCGCTGTGTTAAGAAGCAGTGCGGCTTGGTTGGGTTGTGTTCCGGAGGACGCATGGCTTTCAACCTTTGCCTCTCCCGAGCCCGAACGGGAGTTGTAGCGATGAGACAAGATAGTAACTACTAACAAATGGATACCACGAAAAGGGGGTGAAATATATATATATTTTTTAAATGCCAGCCTACAGTTTGCAACTGCACATGGGGGCAAATATCGTACTTTTTGGAGAAATGTCCTCTGGTCTGACGAAACAAAAATATAACTGTTTGGCCATAATGACCATTGTTTGGTTTGGAGGAAAAAGGGTGAGGATTGCAAGCCGAAGAACACCATCCCAACCGTGAAGCATGGGGTGGCAGCATCATGTTTTGGAGGTGCTTTGCTGCAAGAGGGAATGGTGCACTTCACAAAATAGATGGCATCATGAAGAGGGAATATTATGTGTATATATTGAAGCAACATCTCAAGACATCAGTCAGTTAGTCAGTCAGTTAAAAGTAAGTTAAAGCTTGGTCGCAAATTGGTCTTCCAAATGGACAATGACCCCAAGTATACTTCCAAAGTTGTGTCAAAATGGCTTAAGGACAACAATGTCAAGGTATTGGAGTGGCCATCACAAAGCCCTGACCTCAATCCTACAGAAAATTTGTGGGCAGAACTGAAAAAGCATGTGCGAGCAAGGAGGCCTTACAAACCTGAATCTGTTACACCAGCTCTGTCAGGAGGAATGGGCCAAAATTCACCCAATGTATTGTGGGAAGCTTGTGGAAGGCTACCCAAAACGTTTGACCCAAGTTAAACAATTTCTAGGCAATGCTACCAAATGCTAACTGAGTGCATGTAAACTTCTGACCCACTGGGAATGTGATGAAAGAAATAAAAGCTTAAATAAATCAATCTCTACTATTATTCTGACATTTCACATTCTTAAAATAAAGTGGTGATCCTAACTGACCTAAGACAGGGAATTTTTACTATAATTAGATGTCAGGAATTGTGAAAAACTGAGTATAAGTGTATTTGGCTAAGGTGTATGTAAACTTCCGACTTCAACTTTAGTTGTGCCTGGAGGACCATCATGACATATCAAATTTGACGTCAAAGGGCCCAAAAGCATTTTTAAACTACATTATACAGTTCAAGAAACTAAGAGCCTTGTTAGAGTGAATTCTGAAGGTGTTGGTGACAATTGTTTTGATTGACTTGAAAATGTCGGTCTGTCTATCTACCCATTGCAGCTTTATCAACAACTTGTTTTGCTTGAATGCAATGTATTATCATATGCATCACCCCTTATAACCCCATATCGATGTACCGTAGACACAATTTCTAGATATCTGTCAGGTTTGAGGTCAATTTGGTATTTCAGAATTTAATTCAATTCAGCCCATAAAATGAAATTCTAATTGACCACACTCCACAGGAAGCAGAATTTGAAGGAAGTAGAATTTGATTAAAAGAAATTAAACTGAGACATGAAACATGAATCTCAAACATTTTGCTAAAAGCATCTGCCACTTGCAAAGACTACAGACACCATTTAAAATGAGCTTGATTATAATAAAAAAATGTCAAACAGTATTTTATTTGTATTTTTGCCATGATATGTTAGGCTGCTCCCTTGCATTCTGGTGTGTTTCATCTAATGCATTCTGAGAAATGTATTTTCCCTCTAATATCTAATAACATGTAAGTGAAGTACGAATTATTACAGACCTACAAATTCATCTTAGAATATTTCCAGACCACTAATTATAAAACATTCTTTTAGGGGGATGCGTTTTAAAAATTAAATGTTTCCAGAACATGTTAAACATAGTATTGGTAACCATACATTGTCAAAATAAACATGTGAATAATGACGTATGGAAGAAATTAACCATTTGAATTTGATTGAATTCTACTTTCTTTAATAAAAAATCTGCTTCATATGGGGTGTGGCAAATTCAATAAAAATTCAAGAATTGGAATTAAAAACTAATACGCAACTCAATTCAGAATTGACCCCAACCCTGGGGTCAGTAGCAGTGTAATGTATTGACCTAGACCAGGGCTAATTAACTATATTATTACGGGGGCCAGATGTAAAAAAATGTTTTTCCCACATGCGATATATATATAAAATAATTAAACGCACAGCCACCATAAAAAGCACTTTTCTTCAAATTAAATGTTGCCATAAGTAATGAGAGAAGTGCTTGTCATTTTGGCACTGAACATTGGACTTTGGCATTAATTTTATTTTCAGATCTTTTGTCAGAATTGTTCAAAGGGCCTATATAAATTAATGAACGGGCCAGATCAGGCCCACGGGCCGCCAGTTGAATAGCCCTTACCTAGACACTTATCCCCTCCCATTGAATGCAATGTATTCACTTAGGCATCATGTCCATGAGGCCTTTCTCTAGGCATCAATAGTGTGAGGCTAATCTTCCCCCATTGAATGCAATGTATTCACATAAGCATCATATTCCTTGATCCATATCTGTGTCGTGGTAAGGTTGGACCCAGGCGCAGAGAAGAGACCAGATGAGGAATCAGTGGTTAAGGATAAACATAATACTTTACTGAGAAACGGTAAGCAAAGGATCACAGTATCACTGGGAAAAGTCTTGAAAACTCACCCAGGAGACAAACGCACACGGCAAACAATGTCTAGTTAGAGGAGTGTCCCCATTGTAGTACCTGAGAACTGGCTGGTCGCAGAACATAAAGTCTGTAAGTGAGACCCCCGCCGGGGTCAGGTTCTCAGGTCTGGGCTTCTCAGACCATGGTCTCAATATTCCATATCATAGTGGCCACAATGCAGGAGCTGGGGATGATGGGCTCAGAGTCCCTGTCCTTGTTAGAGACATCGTGTTGGCGGGACAGGTCGTCTGCTTTCTGATTCTTGGATCCCGGACAATAGGCTAGTGTGAAGTTGAACCTGTTAAAGAACAGAGCCCACCTAGCCTGGCGAGTGTTCAATCTCTTGGCTTCTTGAATGGAGACCAAGTTCCTATGGTCCGTCCAGATCACAAAATAATGAGGTGCCAGTGTCTCCACCCCTCAAGGCCCCACTTAACTGCCAAGAGCTCCCGGTTGCCTACATCGTAGTTGCGTTCTGCTGGCGAGAACCGCTTGGCGAGAAAGGCACATTGGTGCAGTTTCTTGTCCCACTCATTCTGCTGTGAAAGGACCGGCCCTGCTCTGGTGTCTGAGGCGTCCAACTATACCACAAAGGGACAGGTAGGATCAGGATGGGTCTGGAGGTGAAATGTCCCTTGAGCTCCCCAAATGCCCTGTCAGCCTCGGGGACAGCAAAAAATGGTTCAGGGACTTGTGGGTTAGGGTCGTGAGAGGTGGACTTGAGAGACGGGATGGACTTGAGAGGCGGGATGGGGCCAGTCGGTGACCGCCCTCACCTTTGCAGGGTCAATTTGGATGCCGGATGTAGAGATAATGTGGCCCAGGAAAGAAACTTGGCATACAAGGAACTCATACTTCTCTATCTTGATGTATAGTTGTCTCTGCGGGTGATGTCTCAATACTTGCAGGATGTGTTCCGGAAGGGTCTTGGAGAAGATCAGAATGTCGTCAAACCGATTCAATATATCCCTAAGCGTGTCATTGATCAATGCTTGCCTTCTGTAATCAATTCAGGGACGCAGACCTCCATCCTTCTTTCCCACAAAGAAGAAGTCTGCACCAGCTGGGGATGTAGAGGAGCGAATGTAACATGCCTCCAGCAAGTCCCGGATGTAATTGTCCATGATTGCTGCTTCAGGGACCGAGAGGGAGTACAGACGGCCTCAGGGAGGGGTGGAGCCGTGTAGGAGTTCTATGGCACAGTCATATGTATGATGAGGAGGGAGGGTGGCGGATTATCTCTTACCGAAGGTGGTAGGAGGAGGTCGAAGTACTCGGGAGAGAGAGTGGAAAAGTCTTGGTCTTCAATGGATGCTGGGGAACGTGGCAAGGCTCTTGTTGGGGGTCTTAGGCATTTAATCTGGCAGTTCTAGTAGGTATCCTGTGGGCCAGGATAATAGTGGGTTATGTAGCACTAGCCAGGGGTACCCTAGGATAAGGGGGTTCTCGGGAGCAGTGATCAAAAGAAAACAAAGAGTCTGAGGGGTTCACCCCAACCTGCAGTAGAATGGCTGAGACCTCTGCAGTAGAGGCAGCAGCCGTCGCGCGTGCGCCTGTTACATTCCTGTGAGATCAGACGTGTGTCCCAGCTGCCTGGGCTCCTCAATTCTGGGCTAAGGGGTGCTTCAGAAACCAGGATGGTGGCAAAAAGGTGCTGTCTCACATATTCTTGGATGCGGTTGTCAATCCTGATGGCCAACGTTATCAGGGACTCGGGGTCCTCTCCCAGTTCTCGAGCGGCCAGTTCATCCTTGATGGAGTTTGACAGACTCAGATGGAAAGCGGTGACCAGTGCCTCAGTATCCCACCCACTCTCGGTGGCGAGTGGGTGGAACTCAATGGCGAAGTCAGCCACTGGTCTGGCCCCTTGGCGGAGGTTGAACAGTCGGCTTCCCGCTTCTCGTCTGCCAACCTAGGGGTTGAAGCTCAGCAGTCGATGCTCAGCAGTGAAGGCTAATATGGAGCTGCAGGATGGTAGCTGCTGTTCCCACACCGCTGTTGCCCATGCCAAGGCCTTGCCCGAGAGTAGAGAGATGATGTAGGCGATCATGGCCCGATCAGTGTGGAACGAGGAGGACTGTAGCTCGAACACCAGAGAGCACTGAGTGAGGAACCCCTTGCATCCTCCCGGGT
Organism: Oncorhynchus clarkii lewisi; assembly: GCF_045791955.1. Classification (NCBI taxonomy): domain Eukaryota; kingdom Metazoa; phylum Chordata; class Actinopteri; order Salmoniformes; family Salmonidae; genus Oncorhynchus; species Oncorhynchus clarkii. The sequence goes on along the minus strand of NC_092148.1, from coordinate 46,801,023 downwards.
GGCAGTCATGCCTATCAGGGGCTGGGATCTTGGGTTCCCAGTGCAAGTTCGCTGGAGGAACTACGGCAATGCTTGTAGCACTGAGCAATGAGACTTGGGCATTGGCTCATCCTGGGTTAGGGTTGGACTGTGGTTGGAGGAAGTCGGTAAGTGCCCGGGAGGTCTCCGGAGAGTTGTTCTTGCTGCAGCACCCAGCAGTGCTCCGTGGTGGGTTACAACATTCTTGATCTGGGAGATCTCTGCTGGGTCTATGTTGAGGCAGAAGCTTGCTGTGACGTGATGAGGTTGGATCCAGGTGCAGAGAAGGTACCAGATGAGAAATCAGTGGTTAAGGATAAACATAATACTTTACTGAGAAACGGTAAACAAAGGATCATAGTAACACTGGGAAAACACTAAGTCTCAACAACTCATCCAGGAGACCGCAGGCAGGCAGGCAGGCAGGCAGCAAACAATTCAAGAATCTGCAAAGCACAAAAGAAAACACACCTCATTTAACGACACTTAGGTGTGTCCTATTTACTCGTTATGATTTCCCTTTAATGTCTCTAGGACGGTCTCTGCCGCCCTCTGGTGACAGGTAGAACCATGACAATATATTTTGGATCAGTGTGAGGCTAGGCATCCACAGTGTGAGGCTAATCTCCCTAAACATTGAATGCAATGTATTCACATAAACGTCATGTTCCTTGAATTATATATTTTTTGAAAATCACATCAGATTGACGCTTATATGCTGATACCAGGCTGAAAATACTTACAACTCAAAGCTGGGTATTGTTTCAGAGATGTCAATGTTCAACCTCTACACAGCTATTATTGCAGAGGCTTGGCCTCTTGGGTAGCCGTTTCCAGCCGTTAATAATAAACATGATTATTATTAATAATTAATAAACATATATTTCAGGCTTCTGTAATGTATAAGAGTAATATTGGGATGCAAACTCAAAATTGAATACATTTCAACTCTACAGTACATTCAGAAATTATTCAGACCCCTTCCCTTTTTCCACATTTTATTCTAAAATTGATACAATCATTTTCCCCCCTCCTCAATCTACACACAACACTCTATAATGACAAAGTGAAAACAGTTTTTTAGAAATGTTTGCAAATCTATAAAAAAAAATCTATATATGTACAGTGCCTTGTGAAAGTATTCTGCCCCCTTGAACTTTGCGACCTTTTGCCACATTTCAGGCTTCAAACATAAAGATATAAAACTGTATTTTTTTGTGAAGAATCAACAACAAGTGGGACACAATCATGAAGTGGAACGACATTTATTGGATATTTCAAACTTTTTTAACAAATCAAAAACTGAAAAATTGGGCGTGCAAAATTATTCAAAATTATGTTAATACTTTGTAGCGCCACCTTTTGCTGATTACAGCTGTAAGTCGCTTGGGATATGTCTCTATCAGTTTTGCACATCGAGAGACTGACATTTTTTCCCATTCCTCCTTGCAAAACAGCTCGAGCTCAGTGAGGTTGGATGGAGAGCATTTGTGAACAGCAGTTTTCAGTTCTTTCCACAGATTCTCGATTGGATTCAGGTCTGGATATCTTTAAGAAATGGCTTTCTTCTTGCCACTCTTCCATAAAGGCCAGATTTGTGCAATATATTTGTTGTCAGATTTGTTGTCCTATGGACAGAGTCTCCCACCTCAGCTGTAGATCTCTGCAGTTCATCCAGAGTGATCATGGGCCTCTTGGCTGCATCTCTGATGGCACAGCTGGCGCTGCAGTACAGCGCCCTTAACCAATGCGCCACCCGGGAGGCCGCTCTCTGCGCTTTTAACGGACCTCTTAGACTATCACAGTGCAGGTGCATTTATACGGAGACTTGATTACATACAGGTGGATTGTATTTATCATCATTAGTCATTTAGGTCAACATTGGATCATTCAGAGATCCTCACTGAACTTCTGGAGAGAGTTTGCTGCACTGAAAGTAAAGGGGCTGAATAATTTTGCACGCCCAATTTTTCAGTTTTTGATTTGTTAAAAAAGTTTGAAATATCCAATAAATGTCGTTCCACTTCATGATTGTGTCCCACTTGTTGTTGATTCTTCACAAAAAAATACAGTTTTATATCTTTATGTTTGAAGCCTGAAATGTGGCAAAAGGTTGCAAAGTTCAAGGGGGGCAATTACTTTCGCAAGGCACTGTATTTACATAGGTATTCAGACCCTTTGCTATGAGACTCGAAATTGAGCTGTTTCCACCTGTCGTCAATTCAATCAATTAAATTGATTGGACATGATTTGGAAAGGCACACAGACGTCTATATTAGGTCCCACAGTTGACAGTGCATGTTAGAGCAAAAACCAAGCCACGAGGTCGAAGGAATTGTCCGTAGAGCTCCGAGACAGGATTGTTGCACAGATATGGGGAAGGGTACCAAAACATTTCTGAAGCATTGAAGGTCCCCAAGTACACAGTGGCTTCCATCATTCTTAAATGCAAGTAGTTTGGAACCACCAAGACTCTTCCCAGAGCTGGCTGCCCGGCCAAACTGAGCAATCAGGGGAGAAGGGCCTTGTTCAAGGAGGTGAGCAAGAACCCAATTGTCATTCTGACAGAGCTCCAGAGTTCCTTCGAGAAGGACCAGCATCTCTGCAGCACTCCATCAATCAGGTCTTTATGGTAGAGTGGCCAGACACAGCACGCTTGGAATTTGCCAAAAGGCACCTAATGGACTCTCAGACCATGAGAAACAAGATTCTCTTGTCTGATGAAACCAAGATTGAACTCTTTGGCCTGAATGCCAAGTGTCACATCTGGATGAAAGCTGGCACCATCCCTACGGTGAAAAATGCTGTGGGGATGTTTTTCAGTGGCAGGGACTGGGAGACTAGTCAGGATCAAGGGAAAGATGAATGGAGCACTCAGGACCTCATACTGGGGTGAAGGTTCATCTTCCAACAGGACAACGACACTAAGCACACAGCCAGACAGTGCATTAGTGGGTTTGGTACAAGTCTCTGAATGTCCTTGAGTGGCCCAGCCAGAGCCTGGACTTGAACCCGATCAAACATCCCTGGAGAGACCTGAAAATAGCTGTGCAGTGACGCTCCCCATCCAACCTGGCAGAGCTTGAAAGGATATGCAGAGCATAATGGGAGAAACTCCCCAAATACAGATGTGCCAAGCTTGTAGCGTTACACCCAAGAAGACTCAAGGCTGTAATCGCTGCCAAAGGTACTTCAACAAAGTACTGAGTAAAAGGTGTGAATACTTATGTAAATGTGATATTTCAGGTTAAAACAATATATATATACATTGTGTGTATATTGTGTGTATTGTATTGTGTGTAGATTGATAAGGGTAAAAAAAAGTCAAGTGGTCTGAATACTTCCCGAATGCACAGTATATCTGACATGGTACAGGTGTCTTGTTTTTTTAAGCCCATAACCACATGTATGAGGTGTATACTTTTGTTTCAAAATAGATGTATTTAAGACTACCAAGAAACACTCTGTGTGACCCTGATTTTGCCCACTGGAGTAAATTAATATTCAGGCCACAATCTATTTTCTCTGATGTGATACGATGGAGCCAACACAAGTGAAGGAGTTACCTTTTTCCCCTGAGGCAACTGTTTGCCAAGCCTGATCCCTTAATTCCTGGAGGGCTTCCGGAAGCTTTGCCTGCCCCTCCCTCCCTCTATCCGAAGGCTTCAGCCCTACCAGTGTGGCAAGAGACCTGTATGAAGGATACGGACACTGGACCCGGGAGAGAGGAACCATCCCATCCCATTTCTATGAAATTTCTCTGACCAAGTGCTTGAGAGGAAGCAAGCCCTAGAACAGCTGTACTCAACAGGCGGACTGCGGTACAGATCTGGACCCAGAACAGGGTCAATACGGACCGCTGGTCCCGACAAAAAGGAACTGTCGGGCCTCAACCGCTGATATCATATGAACACACATAAGACATGGTCAAATGTAGAATTGCAGGAAATTAGCTTTAAAATGCAACATTTTGTTTCTGCACCATGGCAAAATGTGTAGAATTACAGGAAATAAGCTTTCAAAATGCTAAATGTATTCTCTGCCAACAAAAGGGGTGTGAACAGTTTGAATAGTTTGGGATCACATGGGTTGCGAGGTGCGGGTTTGTCACTAAGCCAATAAATGACAATATCCTTCCGGACCTTTGCCACCACTGCCTTAGAAGTTGAGCCCATCCTACTTTGGCTGGCCAGGAATTGGTTCAGAGTTAGTATATCATCGAAGTCAAACAATTGACCTATAAAGGCTGTCAGAATGACAATGGGTGACCAACAGGGCTGAACCAACATCCAATGCTGGGGGGGATTAACCAAACTCCCATTTTGCATTTTTCTCTATTTTAAGACCATGCTAAACTAAACAGAATGTAATGGACAGCATAGAAGGTGGCACACTAGGGATTCAAACCCAGTGCTGTTTGGGGCTATATGTGGTTTAGAGTCAGCTGTGTTGACCACAAGGCCAACCTCTGGCACAATGTTTGGCATGTACCCTGTCCTTCCCACTGGGTAAATCTCTGTGATAAAGATGTCTCCAAGCGCCTCTCCTCTATCAGCCGCTCAGGGTTTTTAGATAACAGCCCTTGTCGTGTCACATCTCCCAACACTCTGAAAGAGGACCTAGGCTAGTTCTGTGGAAGGCAGGGCCATAAAGTTAGACATACTGTGCCGTGAGAAGGTATTTTCCCCCTTTCTAATTTTCCCAACTTTTACATAGTTTTTATACGGAATGTTAGCAGATCCTCAACCAAAACCCAAGTTTCTTACTAGGCGGTGTTAGAGAAAGGCCCCCAAAATTGTCAAAGACTCCAGTCACCCAAGTTATAGACTGTTTTCTCTGCTACCACACGGCAAGCAATACCGGAGCGCCAATTCTAGGTCTATAAGGCTCCTTAACAGCTTCTACCCTCAAGCCATACGTTTTCTGAACAATTAATCAAATGGCCATTCGGACTATTTGCATTGATGCCCCTCCTCACTTTTGCTTTTACAAATCACAAAATAGATGGCATCATGAGGAGGGAATATTATGTGGATATATTGAAGCAACATCTCAAGACATCAGTAAGGAAGGTAAAGCTTGGTCACAAATAGGTTTTCCAAATGAACAATGACCCCAAGCATACTTCCAAAGTTGTGGCAAAATGGCTTAAGGACAACAAAGTCAAGGTATTGGAGTGGCCACCACAAAGCCCTGACCTCAATCCTATAGAAAATTTGTGGGCAGAACTGAAAAAGCATGTGCGAGCAAGAAGGCCTTACAAACCTGACTCAGTTACACCAGCTCTGTCAGGAGGAATGGGCCCGAATTCACCCAACTTATTGTGGGAAGCTTGTGGAAGGCTACCCAAAACATTTGACTCAAGTTAAATCATTTCTAGGCAATGCTACCAAGTACTAATTGAGTGTAAGTAAACTTCTGACCCACTGGGAATGTGATGAAAGAAATAAAAGCTTAAATAAATAATTCTCTCTACTATTATTCTGAAATTTCACATTCTTAAAATAAAGTGGTGATCCTAACTGACCTAAGAAATTGAATTTTTACTAGGGTTAAATGTCAGGAATTGTGGAAAAACTGAGTATAAATGTATTTGGCTAAGGTGCATGTAAACTTCCGACTTCAACTGTATATGTTGTGTAATTTGTTAGATATTACTTGTTAGATATTACTGCACTATTGGAGCTAGAAGCACAAGCATTTTGCTACACCCGCAATAACATCTGCTAATCACGTGTATGTGACCAATACAATTAGATTTTATTTGAATTATAATTCGCACTCTGTAAGAGCTAGAGTAGTGACACTCTTCATGAGGAAGAGAAGCTAGAAGACCCAGAGGGCAGGAGATTCCTTTTATAGAAGTGAGAGTCTCACCTCATTTGCCACTCTACCTGTCTGCAACTCAATATTAGGAAGGTGTACCTAACGTTTGCTATACTCAGTGTAAACATTTTACTGCAAAAAAGCTCTGGCACTGCACATGCCATTTTACCAAAATGTCGTGTCACAATGTCATACATCACATTTTTTTTTTAAAGAATGAGATTAACAAGAAGAGCCATTTATGTCATGGCAAAAGAGTGCTCTGATCAACATGTGTTACACGTGTCACATGTGTTACTTTATTGGGCTCCTGTGTTGCTCCTGTTGTTGTCAGTATGCACTGCCCAAGATGGGCCACAGAAAGCCCAGTGGCTATCATTCCACAGGATGGATGTACCTTTCTCAAACCTTTTCTATTCTTTACTTTGAATTAAAAAGCCAAAATTGTATATTCAATGACAGCTATCCTCGGCCAGTTGGTACAGTTACCACTTTGCCTAAGTGTTTGGGTTTGTCTCGTCAGTTTCCACTTTACCAGAAATACTTTAGCGCAGCGATAAAATAAGAAATGCTTTTTATAGCAATTTCATGCCAGTGAAGAAGATACAGGAGTTAAAAGTGAAAATGTATCCCGTACATTTTAAATCCAGAACCCAGATTTTGTTTACCAAACCCAATCCAAAAATATGATTCAATGTTCCCTGAGTTTTGAGGAATTTCTTTATTCGTTTGCTTTTAACCTGGCTACAAATACAAATGCTTGGATTAACTCAAATTAATGAGTAGAATAAAGATCATGCCGCCCAGTGATCTTTCTCACCACATTTGGTAGCAGAGATACTGTTTGTTTTTCACTTCAGTGTTTGTTAGAGATGGTTTATAACAGCGGTGAAATGAAAAATAAGTGTTTCACTGTCCAAACAGGAAGAAAACCCTTGTATTTGGACTTTGGTGTCGCCTGAATATTGACAGCTCCTAATCAAGAGATCCTTGTTGAGTGAATCTTTTTTCAAATCTTTCATATTCAAGTCATTTTTCTTGAAGGGTTTATGTAGGCCTATATTGACAAATACTCAGGACATTTTGTTTCGTGGTCCCTCACACAACACACTCTTGACTCACCCATTGCAGTAGACAACTAGTCAAACAGAACAGAAGCTACATGTGCCACAGAAGAGTGACTACAAACTGTTGGTTGAGGTGAAGCCATCGAAGCGCTTCATTTGGTTTATGATAACAGTGAAGATTCCCCTCCTTTTAAGGTGATCTCATGGATGTGTTTTGCTCAGGCCCAACGCTCTGTGCGATGGCTGCCAAGATCAGGGTGAGCGCTTCTCAGTGACTCCTCAAGGACTGTCACTGGGATATTCACCAGCCTACCCCACGTGTGTTAACCACACTAACAACAGGACATAATAAACTCTACATGTTCTCTGGTCTCTGTTAACAGCAATATGCTGTACAATAAGGTGACGTGTGTGTGTGTGTGTGTGTGAGTGAGTGAGTGAGTGAGTGAGTGAGTGAGTGAGTGAGTGAGTGAGTGAGTGAGTGAGTGAGTGAGTGAGTGAGTGTGTGTGTGTGTGTGTGTGTGTGTGTGTGTGTGTGTGTGTGTGTGCGTGTGCGTGTGCGTGTGTGTGTGTGTGAGCGAAAAATTGAGAGAGCAAGAAATTGATCCGTGTCACATAGCATGTAGTAGTCCTACACATAATAAATTAATAATCAAATATGTACACAGGGGCTAGAACGTACCTCGCATCCCCTAGAAAATACATCATGCTCCCAGAACAATGAACTATGTAAACATGATTTCTCCAGTACCACAGGTCCTTTTATGGTCTCCTGTGCTGACCTACTTAAACCACCTTCACCTTTTACTTTCAGAGGCATTTAGGAGTTGAGGGACCCCTTAATCTCACATTTAACATTCTCTGTTAAGAGGAAGCCTCACCCCCCTAAAATGTCTAGTCTGGGAAGATCTGGGCCCCCATTCATAAAGCATCTCAGAGTCGGGCCCTGGAAGTCTGCAATCTGAAAGAGGAAACCTAGACAACTGACACCAAGCAGATAGACGATGACAAGAGCAAAGATTCAGAGTCAGTTCAACCTTACGTGGATTGAAGATTTCTCCCTCCCATTTGAATTGGTTCCAAACCTGTGTGGTCCAGTGTCTTTGTGGCTTTTATTAGATACTCACCAAATTGAAAAAGCGTGGACCCTATTTAGGGAGATCTGTGGTATTTTGTGCTTTCCAGTCCTTGTAGGGAAGCGAGGCAGTCAAGGATATCAAAGTAAATACAACGAAGGAAAAACACATCACCTCCAGCTATTGTCTTCACTGACCCCATGTGTGTGTGCATGTGTGTGTCTGTGCGTGTGCGTGCGTTTCAGACTAAAGTCAGGAGCGGGGAAAAGAACAGTATGCTCTGAGGTTCTTAGTGGGGTTATATGTTTGGTTTATGTTGCGGGAACTCTGGAATGACATCACAGGGACTTGGGTGTAGTGTTTCTCTGTGAGTCTGATGTATCACCCCGCTAGGTGACTCTGAGGCCCGCAGAGTTTGTGTTATTTAAAACTGTGTGTTCAAGAAAGGCTCGTCCGCTAAGGCTACATGGTTATTTCACCTGATATGAATTGACATAACTTTAAATATTACAATATCTGTGTTTGACAGACAGACAGATAGAGAGCATAAGTGAGTGTGCAGGTGTGTTTGTTTGTGTTTGGAAGAGGGAGACTGGGTAATACGCTTGTGTTTGTGAGTGTGATTGTTTACTTGTTTGTGTGATGTGTTATCATATGTGTGTAGTGTGTAGCATCATTCCTCCACATTACTAAGCCAGCTGATGGAAACTCTGGAGGGTCACACAGCAAGAATAGCAGCCTGGTTTCATAGACTAGACGTAACATAGTAAACGGGACACTCAAATAAGTATGATATGCCACGTTTGGTATGGTTACATAAGACATTATGGCTAAGTTGGTTTGACGTTGGATATCTGGGGATATTTAGGGACCGTCAATAAATTACACAGTGTATATAAATGGGACAACATTTTCATGTTGCACATCTTTTAGTTCTCTCATTAAATGCTTTCAATATTGGTGTATGAATTACTACAATTTATAGTTGGTTTGAGGTTTTTAAGGCATTGAAAATTGGAGCTATTGACCTTCTAAAATATTGTTCCTTATAAATTGTTGAATTTACTGATGGTCCCTAACAAGCCCCATAGGGATATCGAATGCCAAACCAAATTAACCTTGGATATTGTGATTGGGTCACTGAAAACTGTTACGGTACCCTTCATTCCGTGACATACAATTTTCTGCTATCATCTCGCAATCTGAGTTTTGGACGGGACTGACTTTATGACCCAAATGATCCCATTTACACTTTGTAATCAACTTCAGGTTCTGTTTATGTTCATTGAAAAATTGTGTCTATTTCTGGTTATCGGTTCTGGTTCCTGAACTGCTTCCAACCCCTGCTTGTCAGTACACTCATAACAACCTATGCACTATGAAACTTCTATTCGATCCAATAAGCAACATGTAGCAAATAAGCCACACATTTTTGTTAACCAAATTCGACACTCTCTCATTGACCCCCATACAAAAACTCCTTGCTTGTTGAGCGTAAAAAAACTGGGCCCAGAAGCTGTCTCTCGCTTCGCCTCTCTGGTGTGACTCACACATTTAAGTTAATTACTATAGTCCCCACATTGGGCCAATTAGAGTAATTTTGTAAATGCTATGGCAAGACACATCGTTCTTCAATGTTTTGTCAAAATCGGGCTAGTGCTGTCTGAAATGTCGCTTGTGACTAAAGTATCATATATCAAATATCATCTTTGATGCTATGTAGGCCTATATAGCCTTTACAAAGTCATGGACAGCTATTGTTTAAATTCAACCTAGGATTCAACAAAAAATAGACAATGCATATACTGTAGGCCTAGGGTTTCAAGCTAGAGTTTCTAGCCAATCGAATGATATTTTATGATATTGAATGGTGTTTGGTTGTAAACACAACCAAATATCAACATTTGAAGGAAATGTATATTCTGCTTAGTCTGGCTTTATCTACAAAATGAATAAATTATATGTTTGATTGACGTCTCTGTCTCAACCAAAAATCTAAGTTAAAGAATAGAACTAAATTAAATCAAACTTTATTTAAAGCACATTTCAAGTTTGATTTAATTTAGTCCTATTCTTCAACTTAGATATTTGGTTGAGCTGGAGACGTGAATCCAATATAGCCTATCAATTATTAATTTGTAAAAAAACTGGAACAAATTGGAATCCAAACAGAAGATAAAACCTCCTTCAAATGTTGACATTTGGTTGCAATGACAACCAAACACAACTCAACATCACTTTTGAAATGCAATAAGTAGCCTATAAACCTGTCGACAACTGAAGTTAACAAATGATATGTTGGATTCACGTCTCCAACTCAACCAAAAATAGAAGTTAAAGAATGTTATTAAGCCAGTGGCTCCGATGTAACTATCCAAGCAGTATAGATCATCTCCTTTAAATGTTGATATTTGGTTGCGTTGTCACCCAGCACAATTAAATGTGTAAGGGATAATCAACGAGGACCCACGTGCCATCTCCTCATTGGTTATACCCACGTGGGTGATTGAAAGACAAACTGTTTTGCAGGTCGTCGTGGTAATACTATGAAAGTTTAGATGACGATCACCATATAAGTTCAAAGATGAAATAGCCTGGAAGGAGGAGAGATGACTAAAATGTAATGGCATGTTCACGTATCGCCAACCAGGATCAAACTGACCATGACCTAACCATTTGGGTGGTCTTAACCAATCATAGCACAGTATGATATAGCGGTAAAATGCATCCAATTACAATTCAGTATGTTTACACATATGAATATTACAGTTTGTTTAAGTGTTCTTCCTTCATTAAAATAACATCTTGATGCACCCATCCCGTTAGTGGGATCATTTTCGTCAACCAGCGCTGAATTGCAGAGCGCCAAATTCAAATTAAATCACTAAAAATATTACATTTTCATGAAATGACAAGTGCAATATAGCAAAACACAGCTTAGCTTGTTGTTAATCCACCTGGCATGTCAGATTTCAATAAAGCTTTTCGGCGAAAGCATACCAAGCGTTTATGTAAGCACATCTCTCTCAGAAGTCAAAATATTACAAACAGCTAGCAGCCAAGTAGATTGGTCACGAAAGTCAGAAAAGCAATAAATTAAATCTCTTTTGATGATCTTCGGATGTTTGCACTCACGAGACTCCCAGTTACACAATAAATGTTCCTTTTGTTCCATAAAGATTATTTTTATATCTGAAATACCACCGTTTGTTTGGCGAGTTATGTTCAGAAATCAACAGGCTCGAGCGGTCATGACATCACAGATGAAAATTCCAAATAGTATCCGTAATGTTCGTAGAAACATTTCAAACGTTTTTTATAATCAATCCTCAAGTTGTTTTTACAATATATAATCGATAATATATCAACCGGGAATGTAGCTTCTTCAATAGGAGAGAGAGAGAAAATGGCTGCTCCAAGCTGTTGCGGATACAAAATGCTGCTGGCACCCAGCCATACAATGATGCGATGTGATCTTTCTCTCTCATTTATCAAAATAAAAGCTTGAAACGAATCTGGTTGATATCCCTTTAAATGGAGCGAAGGCAGGCTATGGAACATGGAGCTTTCAAAATAGAGTCCACTTCCTGGTTTGATAATATCAGTTCTGTTATACTCACAGACAATATTTTGACAGTTTTGGAAACTTTAGAGTGTTTTCTATCCTAATCTGACAATTATATGCATATTCTAGATTCTGAGCCTGAGAAATAGGCAGTTTAATTTGGGTGTGTTTTTCATCCAAACATCAAAATACTGCCCCCTACACTCAAGAGGAAGAATGTATTCTAATCACCCTGCGCTTTGGTCTCCTCTTTACGACGAACGTGACAGTGATAGACATTTGGGTGACAACTACACCAAAATCCTGACATTGTTTTAAGATGGTTGGAAGTGTAGTCATAACACATTGGAAATTCAACTGACTTTTGTCTGCCTTTATAGGTTGTAATTTCACTAATCAACGTCTCAACCAAATATTACCCAATTATCCACGTTGAAATAACGTAGTGTGTAGGTAATGACATTCGGCAATTGTCACTGGGTCTACAGTCTTGTAGCCTGAACTAAATTATTATTACATTTTTTATAGAAAGAAAAGTTGTGACGCCTGAAAAGGTGCTGAGCTACGGGACTGTCCCAGGATCACAAGAGCAGACAATTTTTAAACCCTGACACAGAGGTGAGGATGTTTGTTAAATTTGGAATAAACTTGTATTTTTATATTTACCACTGCATCAGTACAAATTGCATTTTAAACAATTAGGAGAATGGTTCAAGTTTGACAGTTGCATTTATGGGGTCTCATGTCTCATTCAGGGGGTCTGAGTCCCCCCTGGGCCCCTGTAATTGGCACTCTGAGAGAGGGAGATAAGCATGATCTCCCCTTCCTCTTCTCTCTTCCTTAAAAGGGCCTGTCTGTTCCTGAGGTCTTTATCTCAAACTGGTGGAGAGCAGGAGGACTGGGGCTCGCTCCCTGACACTCAGCACATCTCCTACGACCTAAGGAGGGTCCCTGATAAGCATATTAGGGTTGACACTACGCAGTCCCAGGCCCGGCTCCATAAGGGGCACCTTGGTGAGATGTCTGGACCTCGAGAGTGGGGTAGTGGTTATAGAGCTTGATTCACCACTGTAGGGTTGAAGGGTCAGTTTCACTGTAGGAAACCCATGTAATCTAATGCTGTACCTTGGCATTTTTCTTGGAGTTTGGAGTGGGTATTTTTGAAGTTGGGAATATTATTATTATTATGTGTGTGGAGCGGTGGACTTTTGGAAGTGAGCAACTGACAAAGATCATTGTTGGTCGTCATCAACATCATTGTAATTATTATCATCATCATAGTCACAAGCATGCATTGTATTTTTGTATTTATATAACCTTTATTTAACAAGGCAAGTCAGTTAATTAAAATAACAAATTCTTATTTACAATGATGGCCTATCAGAAGGCAAAAAGGCCTCCTGTGGAGACGGGAAATACAAAAGAAAAAGAAAATATAGGACAAAACACGACAAGAGAGACACCACAACACTACATAAAGAGAGACCTAAGACAACAACAGCATGGCAGCAACCCATGAAAACACAGCATGGTAGCAACACAACACGACAATAACATGGTAACAACACAACATGGTAGCAGCACAAAACATGGTACAAACATTATTGGGCATAGACAACAGCACAAAAGGCAAGAAGTTAGACACAACGATACATCACGCGAAGCAGCCACAAATGTCAGTAAGAGTGTCCATGATTGAGTCTTTGAATGAAGAGATGGAGATAAAACGGTCCAGTTTGAGATTTTTTTGCAACTCATTCCAGTCGCTAGTTGCAGCGAACTGAAAAGAGGAGCGACCCAGGGATGTGTGTGCTTGAAATGTATCATGAAATCTCATGTAAATACAGGATTTCTATAAATGTTGTGTATACAAAACCAAGGACCTTATGACTGGTTCACCACTGACCACCATTGACCCCTAATATTGACCCCTAATTCCCCAGCAGTTAAGTAAACTATTATACACGTTATAGTCAAGATTATTTAGGTTGTGGTTTCTTCCTCAATTTGTCTATCACGCAAATAGGGAATTTGTCATTTCAAATTCAACTCCTAAGTATTTAATTTACTCTAACCCTAGAATGTAAATCAGTGTATGCTCAAGACGAAAGCAGACATTGATGGATGGAAAAGAGGTGAAGTATAACCACCAGCCATTCCTCAGTCAGTCAGTGGTAGCTAGAGTAGGGTTCGTCGAACAGGAGTGGCCCCAGGACAGAGCAACAGAGGCAGGCTTTTAGCAGACCTCGGGGGGCCTGTCTTCTGTCTCGCTGCCTCTCTTTCCACAAAGATGAGTCTTCTGCTTCATTACCCAGGCAAGAAAGTTCAGAAAGAACCTTTCTCCTATCACCCATGCTTTTAGAGACAGCAGTCAGCCAAAGTAATGTGATGCAAATAAAAAATAAATGCAATGTGTGCGCTGGGATCATGGCAAAAAAATTAGGTGAGGGGAGAGCGGAAGAAGGGAGAGAGAAAGTTTAGTGTAGAGTTCTAGAGAAAGTGCAGTGTTGTCTTGATTTAGTGGTGAGCTGAGCTGTTGAAAATCAGGAGCAACTGCCATTTGTCACAATAGGAGAAAGGAGCTTGGAATCTATAGTATAGACACTCAGCAGCAGAAGAGTGAGATTGTGTAGGTCATGAGGGCAATTTGGGTCAGAAACTGAAATTCCATTCCTCAACAAATACTCTATATGAAATCATGACATTGGATATCCCGAAGGAAACATGGAGTGGCCTTATTTGGCGTTGTGTATTGTATTGCCCCCTAATATGAGTAAGAGATTGGAATGAATGGAAGGTAATCTACTTCCTGCTTTCTTCCTGGAAACTACTGTAGGCTGGGAAACATCTGTAATACACACACTTTTCACTCCCACATAGAAAGTGGTCACATCTGGAGGGTCTAATCTAATACATTTTGTATTAATAAAATTACCATTAAACTGATTACATTGTTCAGTATTTGAATGGTTATTTTCCACAGCGCCAACAAATGGAACATTTCTCTAAAATTCTGTATGTCCATAAATGTACATTATTTGGAGCAAATGGTTCTAATCAACGCCAACACAAATGCTAACAGTGGCCAATAGTTCTTCCTTCGGATGTGAATGTACATCAGTACATAGAGCCAGCTTCATAGGTTAAGTAGCACGATCCACGCTACCCTGGAGAGTTCCCAGCTTATTAAGGCCTGAAACTGCTGCTGCTGTCAAGTCCGATGAGCCTCAACACCCTCAGCTACAACATGCATAGCTCTGCCCCCACGTCTGGGGCGGGCCAGATCCCCTTATGTACTCTGTGCATTAGCCACCTGCTGATGCCTCCCGCTGGGCGCTCACTTGATGGACCCCGACTGAGAGAAACATCCCCAAGTACGTAGAACCCCCCTAGGCCTAGTTTACAGTACAGCCCCCATTGGAAACATCAGCCTTCCACAGTCTTCAACTAAAGTTCGCGTTAAAGGGGGTCTGAACATCCTGATTTGGCCTTATTTTTTAGCTTGCTCATTAAGAAATGCTAGCAACCATGACTGAAGTCAAACGAGAGTTGTCTTGGGGGTGTGGTTTGATGTGGGTATTTCTTTGGTGTGTCTTTGCCATTCAAACACAACATACAAGGGCAGTAGTGAGTAGTGACAGCGAAGTAAGCTAAGCTAGTTTTGCTATGGAGAGAACAAAGTCAGCCAATTCAGTTATATGTGTAAGTTAGGCTAAGGCCTTCACTGACCTTGTGTTTAGACAAGTTGACAGCAGCTAGCTAGCATAGCTTGGGGATAGCTGCAGCTGGCTAGCCTATCTAGCTGATATTTCTCTGTCAAATCACAGTTATGCCATGATAGCAAGAACCAGTGTCTGGAATATTTCATGAGACACTCGTTCGCTACAACACCTTGCCAAGAAAGTAGCTAGCAACTTAGTTTCATCACGTCATGTAAAGACATGTTACTATGGAAACGGTATCAACTGCGAGCTGAATGCCTGGATTTCAGTCATAAAACACAATATTCTGTAACTGATTGTGTCTTGTCTTGTTTCTCCGGGGACAAATCCCAGAACTACTAATATCCCTACAGGTGTAGGATACATGTGGACATCTCACAAACATCACCCAACTTGAGTGTAGATGGATTTATCAATCGATGGGTGTGTTCGTGTTACAAAGAAAGAAAGAATTCTGCTGTAAAAATCACATTGACGTGCTTATAAAGACAGTATGCCAAAATAAGTTGTGTGAAGAACTTGATAGAATGTCTAACCAGAAGTCCCTTCCATCTATGTCATGTCTTACATGTTATGGACAGGTCCAGACAGGTGGCAGGAGGGGTGAAGTGCATGACACCTCCTCCAGGAGGAAGATTTGAATCGGTCAGTAGTTTACAAAGTAATATGAGAAGAGCGCAATTGCTGAACATATAGTATGAAAATATTCTAAAGAAAATGTTTTGATAACAGTTCCATGTAGAATAAACCATAATACACATAATACTGTAGAAGCAGTGTTCTGCTTACCCAACAAGGTAACACTTTACATGACACCCAGCATCATATCACGTCATGAAACGGTCATAACCATGTCATAATGTGTCCTAACAGCTGACATAACTTGTTATAACCTGTTATAATATGGTCATAACACTGTCATGACACATATTTAGACCTGTTGTGACATATTGCATTATTTTATGGCTGGTTATGACACCAACAGAAGAGCGTCAAAACCCACAACACCTACCACACAAGGCTTTGGGCTCCCGAGTGGCGCAGCGGTCTGAAGCACTGCATCTCAGTGCTAGAGGCGTCATTACAGACCCTGGTTCTATTCCAGGCTGTATCACAACCAGCTGTGATTGGGAGTCCCATAGGGCGGTGCACAATTGGCCAAGCATCGTTCGGGTTAGGGTTTGGCCGGGGTAAGCCGTCCCTGTAAATAAGAATTTGTTCCTAACCTCTGACTTGCCTAACTAAATAAAGGTTAAAAAATATATATTTAAAAGGCTAAACATTCCTTTATACCATAGCCTACGGGTCAACAGTATCTTTATTTTATATATTTTGGTGGAAATTAACCATATTAAATTATCATTGTAATTTCGCACACATTGATGTCAGATATACACCTACCTCAATGCTTTAAGTTTATTTACCGGAGTGCTTTCCTATTTATTTTCTTCAAACATGTCAGTAGTCATGTCTTCCTGTATGGTTTCCCGTATAAGACAGGAGTTCCCTAACATGTTTTGACAGTACCATAAGATTCATAGATGTGTATTGTATAATATTTTACGTTTTACATTTTAGTAGTTTAGCAGACGCTGTTATCCAGAGCGACGTACAGTTGTGAGAGCATACATTTTCATACTGATCCCCTGTGGGAATCGAACCCATTATCCTAGACTAGCAAGCGCCATGCTCTACCAACTGAGTCACACGGGTCCTTTTTCCTTTTTCCACAAATAAGCATTTCACTGTTAGTATACACCGGTTGTTTACGAAGCATATGACAATTCGATTTTATTTGATTACATGTTGTCACACCCTGATCTGTTTTACCTGTCTTTGTGATTGTCTCCACCCCCCTCCAGGTGTCACCCATCTTCCCCATTATCCCCTGTGTATTTACCTGTGTTCTCTGTTTGTCTGTTGCCAGTTCACCTTGTTTGTCAAGTCAACCAGCATTTGTGTTTCAGCTCCTGCTTTTCCAATTCTCGCTTTTTCTCACCCTCCTGGTTTTTAATCTTGCCTGTTCTGACTCTGACCCCGCCTGCCTGACCACTCTGCCTGACCCTGAGCCTGCCTGCCGACCTGTACCTTTGCCCCACCTCTGGATTATTGACTTCTGCCTACCCTGACCCTGAGCCTGCCAGCACCGTTGCCCCACCTCTGGTTACTGACCCCTACCTGCCTTGACCTGTCTATAGCCTGCCCTTGTTGGATTATTAAACCATTGTTAATTCGACGTTGTCTGCATCTAGGTCTTACTTTCATACCTGATACACGTTAGGGTGAGGCTACATATTTAGCTAGTTACATCACAGTATCATGGCTAGCCTGGCTCTCCAGCATGATCAAATACGTAACTAGCTAGTTATAACCAACAACAACACACCAGTCTCAGGTTTGACAGTTGACAGCCCACAGAGATCGTAGCTAGCATCGTATTTAATCCATATCCTTGCCATCTGCCCAGGATTGCTGAACAACTTTATGTAAGCCCAGATTCACTTGTATTTGCATAGCAAAATGTGTGTAGCACCACATGCTGCATCTGTAGACATGACAGTATGATCCTCATGGCAGGGGGGTGTTACCACACTGTATTGTCACTGGGGAATTGGGCACCATTGGAAAAAGAGGGCACGTAATCCATACCCGACCCCTCAGGAAAACTGTGGCATACCCTTCACTCGTAACATACTGTATTATTTTTTTCTAATAATCTTGCAAATCTCCGTTTTGGACTAGACAGACTTTATGACCAAAATTATCCTATTTATACTTTGTAGTACATTTTGACACTATAATAAATGTTTCTGACTCATATCGATGCCACATAGGCCGTTTTCAAAAGGAGAAGTTGCTTTTGTGAGTCAGTCGCCCTTTAAAGCTATTTCTTATTAATGGTCAGTTTCTATTTTGTGCTCACTCAGGAGGAAACATTGTGTCCAACCCCTCCTCGCCCGCAGAGGCTCCATAAGTAATGAGCCCCCAGAAGCAACCGCAGGGGCACCATGCCTGTCCGCTGCTCAACTCGACATCAACTAGTGCCGTCAGGGAGTTAAATCATTCATGGGTATATAAATGCAGAGAATACTGCTGGAGTGAGCCAAAGTTAAGCTAGCTACTTTCCTCTGTGAACCACCTGATGAAACATGTGTGGCTAGTTTTCAGCTTCCATGATGTCCCTGGACTTTTGCAGCTCTGCATGGCATCAACATTGATCAAATGAAGAGGATTTAGGACTTGAGGCTTAGAGACAAAACTGTTTTTTTTAAGAAGAACAGCTTTAGGTTTAAGATGTGAACACAGACAAATAGTTAGACAGAGCAGCCAACATGTAGCCACAAGACTGCTCTGAATAGTTTGGAAACCCATTGTTTCATGGCACAGAGTTGCTGTTTGTTCCATGGTCTGGGCTTGCTTGGCTCAGCACTTGATTTGTGTCTTAATTGTTCTCCGTCTTGGCTTTAGGCCACTGAGTGTTACTCTACCAACCTCGCTGGTCCTATCTGTGTGTATACGCCTTCCTTCCTTCCTTACTCGTGCTAAAACCTGGGTTGTATTTATAAAGTACACTATATATACAAAAGTATGTGGACACCCCTTCAAATCACTGGATTGCTGAAAGGTGTAGGAAATAGAGCAAACAGCCATGTAATCTCCATAGACAAACATTGGCAGTAGAATGGCCTTACAGAAGAGCTCAGTGACTTTCAGTGTGGCACCGTCATAGGATGTCACCTTTCTAACAAGTCAGTTTTCTAAACTGCTAGAGCTGCTTCGGTCAACTGTAAGTGCTGTTATTGTGAAGTTGAAACGTCTAGGAGCAACAATGGCTCAGCCGCAAAGTGGTAGGCCAAACAAGCTCACAGAAAGTGACCGCCGAGTGCTGAAGCACGTAGTGTGTAAAACCCTCTGTCCTCGTTTGCATCACTCACTATCGAGTTACAAACTGCCTCTGGAAACGTCAGCACAAGAACTGTTCATCGGGAGCTTCATGAAATGGGTTTCCATGGCCGAGCAGCCACACACAAGCCTAAGATCACCATGTGCAATGCCAAACGTTGGCTGGAGTGGTGTAAAGCGTGTTGCCATTAGACTCTGGTGCAGTGGAAACATGTTCTCTGAAGTGATGAATCACTCTTCACCATCTGGTAGTCCAAAGGACAAATAATGGTCTGGGGCTGTGTTTCATGGGCCGGGCTAGGCCTCTTAGTTCCAGTGAAGGGAAATCTTAATGCTACAGCATACAATGACATTGAAACAGTTTTGTGATTCCAACTTTGTGGCAACAGTTTGGGGAAGGCTCTTTCCTGACAATGCCGCCATGCAGAAAGCGAGGTCCATACAGAAATGGTTTGTCGAGATCACTGTGGAAGAACTTGACTGGCCTGCACAGACCCTTGACCTCAACCCTATTGAACACCTTTGGGATGAATTGGAACGCCGACTGCGTGCCAGGCCTAATCGCACAACATCAGTGCCCAACCTCACTAATGCGTGGTTAAAATGGAAGCAAGTCCACGCAGCAATGTTCCAACATCTAGTGAAAAGCCCACCCAGAAGAGTGGAGGTTGTTATAGCAGTAAAGGGGGGACCAACTCCATATTAATGCCCATGATTTTGGAATGAGATGTTTGACGAACAGGTGTCTACATACTTTCGGTCATGTAGTGTGCTAAACGGGAGAAAATGGACTAAAACAGAGAGGGACTACCTGGACCTTTTTCATATTCCGTTGCACAACATTTTCTGTTTCATTTCCCTAAAGAACTCATGCCAACACCTGCTCGTTGATGTGCTCTTTACTTCCAGACATTTGACTATGGGCTCCCTGGAAGACACCTCCCTCCCCCTTATCTCCAGCCTGTCTGGGGATTACATCATTATGCATACAGTACATGACAATGCAGGGAAATGCGTCTTGAAATGTCAATCCAAGCAGGTCGAAATATTTCAGGGGGGAGGGCAAGGATAGAATCGACATCCTCCTCTTCTCCCCAACTCATCCCGATACAAATGTTAGTCCCATAATAATGTATTGTGAGCCCTGTTCAGAAGCAACCCCCTACCGCCCCTAGCTCCTGCTCACTTATGTAGATCTGAGAGGATTAGATGAATATGGAAAAGATTCGCCCTAGCCTATCAGAGGGAAAGATAAGCCAGATTAAAGATGCCTGGCCCTCGTCCACTTTCCTCTCCTTCACTGTGCAAGGGCCCCATACAAATCAAATCCAATTTTATTTGTCACCTACACATGGTTAGCAGATGTTAATGTGAGTGTAGCAAAATGCTTGTGCTTCTAGTTCTGACCATGCAGTAATATCTAACAAGTAATCTAACCTAACAATTTCCCAACAACTACCTTATACACACACTTGTGTAAAGGAATTAATAAGAATATGTACATAAAAATATATGAATGAGTGATGGCCGAACGGCATAGGCAAGATGCAGTAGATGGTATAGAGTACAGTATATACAGTACATATGAGATGAGTAATGTAAGGTCTGTAAATATTATATAAATTGGCATTGTTTAAAGTGGCTAGTGATACATTTATTACATACATCTTTCCATTAAAGTGGCTAGAGTTGAGTCAGTATGTTGGCAGCAGCCACTCAATGTTAGTGATGGCTGTTTAACAGTCTGATGGCCTTGAGATAGAAACAGTTTTTCAGTCTCTCGGTCCCTGCTTTGATGCACTTGTACTGACCTCACCTTCTGGATGATAGCGGGGTGAACAGGCAGTGGCTCGGGTGGTTGTTGTCCTTGATTATCTTTTTGGCCTTCCTGTGACATCGGGTGGTGTAGGTGTCCTGGAGGGCAGGTAGTTTGCCCCCAGTGATGTGTTGTGCAGACCTCACTACCCTCTGGAGAGCCTTACGGTTACAGGATGCTCTCAATTGTGCATCTGTAAACATCTGTAAAAGTTTGTGAGTGCTTTTGGTGACAAGCTGAATTTCTTCAGTTTCCTGAGGTTGAAGAGGCGCTGCTGCGCCATCTTCACCACACTGTCTGTGTGGGTGGACCATTTCAGTTTGTCCATGATGTGTGCGCCAAGGAACTAAACCTCACTAGGGTATGTGGGACGCTAGCGTCCCACCTGGCCAACATCCGGTGAAATTGCAGAGCGCCAAATTCAAAAACAGAAATACTCATTATAAAAATGCATAAAACATACAAATGTTATACATGGGTTTAAAGATGAATTTCTTGTTAATCCAACCACGGTGTCAGATTTCAAAAATACTTTACGGCGAAAGCATACCATGCAATTATCTAAGAACAGTGCCCAGCAGACAAATCATTACCAACAGTTACCAGCCAAGTAGAGGAGTTACACAAGTCAGAAATAGCAATAAAATGAATCACTTATCTTTGATGACCTTCATATGGTTGCACTCACAAGACTCCCATTTACTCAATAAATGTTTGTTTTGTTCGATAAAGTCCCTGTTTATATCCAAAACCTCCGTTTTGTTCAGTAATCCACAGGCTCAAACGCAGTCACAACAGGCAGACGAAAAATCTAAATATTATCCGTAAAGTTCGTAGAAACATTTCAAACGATGTTTAAAATCAATCCTCAGGTTGTTTTTTAGCCTAAATAATCGATAATATTTCAATCGGACAATAACGTCGTCAATATAAAAGGTAAACAAGAAAGGCGCGCTCTCGGTCGCGTGCATGAAAAATCTCTGGGACACTGTAGGGTCCACTCATTTAGAGTGGTCTTACTCTCTCACTTTTCAGAATTAAAGCCTGTTATACTCACAGACATTATTTTAACAGTTTTTGGAAACTTTAGAGTGTTCTCTATCCAAATCTACCAATGCATATCCTAGCTTCTGGGCCTGAGTAGCAGGCAGTTTACTTTGGGCGCGCTTTTCATCCGGAAGTGAAAATAGTGCCCCCTACCCGAGTAAAGATAAAACTTTCCACCTTCTCCATTACAGTCCCGTCAATCTGGATAGGGGGCTGCTTTCTCTGCTGTTTCCTGAAGTCCACGATCATCTCCTTTGTTTTGTTGACATTGAGTGTGAGGTTATTTTCCTGACACCACACTCCGAGGGCCCTCACCTCCTCTCTGTAGGCTGTCTCGTCGTTGTTGGAAATCAAGCCTACCACTGTAGTGTCGTCTGCAAACTTTATGATTGAGTTGGAGGACTGCATGGCCACGCAGTCATGGGTGAACAGGGAGTACAGGAGAGGGCTGAGAACGCACCCTTGTGGGGCCCCAGTGTTGAGGATCAGCGGGGTGGGGATGTTACCTACCCTCACCACTTGGGGGCGGCCCGTCAGGAAGTCTAGGTCGGCGATCAAGCAGGTATAGTACAGTACAGTAAGAGAGCTCTTCATTTTATCATGATCCTGCTGCCATCCCAGAGGTTCCGCCTACCCACCACCTCCCCTCCTTTACGTCTCAGCAAACCTGTTCGTTGTATCATCTCCGCGACGCTGTTAAAGCCCTCGCCCTGTGTTTGTTGTGTCCTCCACACCTAAAGTGGAGCATCTATCCATTTGAGGCAGAGGGATAAAACCTTCTGCCCTGCTAAATATAACAGCATAGACCAGCATACATGTCAAGCTTGTGCTGGTCAGATGCTGGTCAAGCTGGTTATGCCAGCATGGTCTAGCTCAGGGCTCTCCAACCCTTTTCCTGGCTTACGAGTGGTTAAACGATGCATCTTTCCTACAATGCAGAGTTAAAAAGAAAATGTGCAAAATAAAAAATAAGGGAATAGTAACCCAATAAAATAACAATAGCGAGGCTATATATAAGGAGTACCGGTATCGAGTCAATGTGCTGGGGGTACGAGGCAGTGGAGGTGATTGAGGTCAGAAAACATGACTTTACTAGGCAACACAAAATAAACGTAACAACAAAATAACTTTGGGTTGGCTCGGTCCTTCTTCTCATATTCGGCTCTGTGCCTCCGGGAGATTTGTTTCTCTCTGTTTGCTCATTCCACTCTTTTTCCATCCCGCGGTATGCCACGGTGCTCCATTTATGTGGCCTGCACAGGTGGTTGGCACTCTCCCCTAATTGGTGCCATCCCCCTCGGGGTGCACAAGCAGAGGGAGCCAACATCGCGGCACATACCTCCCTTTTATCACCAACCCCCAGGGGTAGACCTCAGGGGATACCCCCCCCCCCCCCCGCCTTAGCCCTGACCGGGAGGGAGATGTGATCGGGGCTAGGTTTGCATCCCTCCTGGGAAGTTTATGTTTCAAGAGATTGAGATTGGTGTGGGCTTGCCCGTGTTGGGATTGGTGTGGGCTTGCCCGTGTTGGGCTGGTGTGGGATTGCTGTAGGCTAGTCTGTGCTGGGCTTGCCCGTGTTGGGCTGGTGTGAGGTTGGTGTGGCTTGGTGTGGGCTAGCCCATGCCCACCTTGCCCACCTACAGTAATACCCACATGGGGCCATGTTTGCTGGGTAACTAAGAGTAGTGGGACACAGCCCCAGTCATTTCTACTGTTTAAAATAATACACATGATTGGATTTAAACATAAACATTGCACAGTTGATACAGCACTCATGTAAGTACCCATAAGATGATTTTCTGAAAATACAGTATGATAACATAATATTTTCCAAGGAAGTTCTGAAGAACTGAAGCCTTTGATAGTGATTCATTACAAAGGACATGGGTTTTTTCTAAACGACTTTAGTAGATCTTAGATTACCATAATTCTCTCTTGGTGTATGGGGTGTGTGTAGTTTATTTACACTTTGTGGTAGATAAAGGGAGATTATGTCATGTGGGTGGTAAAGGAAATTTCACACCAATCCCAACACAGGCAAGCCCACACCAATCCCAACACGGGCAAGCCCACACCAATCCCAACATGGGCAAGCCCACACCATTCCCAACACGGGCATGCCCACACCAATCCCACATCAGCCCAACACAGGCTAGACTACACCAGCCCAAAACAGGCTAGCCCACAACAAGCCCATATCAGCCCAACACGGGCTAGCCTACACTAGACCAACACAGGCTACCCCACAACTAGCCCATATCAAGTCCAACTCGAGCTAGCCTACAACAGCCCAACACAGGCTAGCCTACACCAGACCAGCACAGGCTAGTAGACACCAAGCCCAACATGGTCTATCCCACACCAAGCCCAGCTACTATTTCATAATGTAGAAGCAAGGGCTTATGAGAATATTTCATAGTTTGCAAATACCCCAATTCATGTTGTTAAATAAAACAATAAGATAAAAATTGCTAACACCATTCAAACTAATGAGGGTTCTGAACTTCAAAGCCAATTATCTCAGAATCCAATTTTTTCAAATGACCATTTTTGTGAAACCGTTACTTTGTGTCGTTCCACCTCAAGTGTTCTGTTGTGTGACATTAACAAATAAATGATATTGTACACTGCCAATGATGAAGTCTGAAAATACTTAAGTAAGTGCATGTGACATTATGAGAAACTGAATTTGTCTTTGGAGAAATATATACCAGTGTGGAAAATATTTTGAAGATCTTCCTAATATTGAGTTGCACTTAAATCTTTTGTCTTTCCCATTCACACATACACCAGCTATGTCTCATTTGGCTCAAGGCTTACAAATCCTTTTCTATCCCATTTCCTCCCCTTCATGCTCCCGAGTGGCGCAGCGGTCTAAGGCACTGCATCTCAGTACAAGAAGCGTCACTACAGACCCTGGTTCTGTTTCAGGCTGTATCACATCCAGCTGTGATTGGGAGTCCCATAGGGCGGCGCACAATTGACCCAGCGTCGTCCGGGTTTGACCGGGGGTTAGGCCGTCATTGTAAATTTGGGTCAATTTGTTCTTAACTTAACTTGTCTTGTTAAATAAAAAAAATATTAATCTACACTGATTGAAGTGGATTTAACAAGTGGCATCAATAAGGGATCATAACTTTCAATTGGATTCAACTGGTCAGTCTATGTCATGGAAAGAGCAGGTGTTGGCCACTTTAGGAAATGGATCACTAATAATGCCACTTTAATAATGTTTACATATATTGCATTACTCATCTCATATGTATATACTGTATTCTATACCATCTATTGTATCATGGCTATGTCGCTCGGTCGTCCATATATTTATATGTACATATTCTTATTCCATCCCTTTACTTAGATTTGTGTGTATTAGGTAGTTGTTGTGGAATTGTTAGATTACTTGTTAGAATATGTATTACTGCACTGTCAGAACTAGAAGGACAAGCATTTCTCTACACTCGCATTAACATCTTCTAACCATGTATATGTGGCCAATAAAATTTTATTTGATCCTAATGTTTTGTACACTCAGTGTATATGATAGCAACAATTTATTGTCGCTGATACAATGTAACGGGCAGCAGATCCAAAAGGGTGGGTTTATTTCAGGTGAAGTGAGGGCTGTCCTTGGGGCCAATGTGGAGCCGATGAGCAAAAGCAAATTGGCCCAATCTACATGGGTCAAATGTTTTAACCCTCATTGGGCCCACATCGTGTCAATGTGGACATGTTGTGTAGCTCCTGGAAGTTCCACCATCTTGCCCTCACCTATCTTGTCCTTTTAATTCAGGGCGCATCATAATTCAACGGAAAGGAGATGAGGAAAGGAAGCCATTTAATACAATTGGGACGTAGCCTAGTTCTGTATCCTCCCACATTCATACTCAATGTCAGAATAACCCAGACATAAGTGCTTTGAGGAACCTTGGCTCTTCTCTTCCTCCTCCTCGTCTTTCCCTTTCTCTGGCATAACTTTGCCTTCGTTTATACTGTAGCTTCATAAATCTCAACCCCATCCGAAGGGCCAAGTGTCAGAACACGTCTTTCGCACGTCAGACCCCTTTCATGGTTGAAAGGGGTCTGACGTGCGAAAGACGTGTTCTCCTCGGTGTGGAGTGAGAGAGAAAAGAGCACTCTCTAGAATGTTAACAGAACCAAAGAAAGCAGGCAGGACAGTGTGTTCTGACACTTGGCCCTTCGGATGGGGTTGAGATTTAGGAGAGAAAGTGGGGGAGGTGTAAGGATATGTATGAGGAATAACTGTTGACCTTAAGTAAATATTGCTGCCAATGGAATGTGTTGCTCCCAGTAATGCTTTACACCTGTGAACATAGGGGGATAGGGGCCATGAGTTGGGGGGACCCTTGGGGGGCCCTTGGTTTTACATAGAGCTAGCAATAGAGATACTAACAACTGAGCCCTACTGAAACACAACCATTAGCTATGTCCAGACAAAGATGAAGACAATGCTCTTGCATTGCGAGAATGCATGTTTGGAGTCATGTTATCAATTCATTGAAAAAAAGGTAGAGTCAGTGACGCACAAAATAAACAGCAATATCAGGTCGATTTCCAAACTACTAAGTGCATTGAAGCACAAGGCTAAACTTTTCTGCTGTTTGGGTCCTGTTGCTATCACGTTGTAGCAGTGTAAAGTGCACCAGTCCACGTGTGCAGATACTACGTGCGCTCATCTCAATGTCTGCGGTGCTGCTCGTGACAATGTCATATCACTAAGTCTCAGTTTAATACATACAATTAAATAAATGGGATTACTACCAGTGTGTTTCTTCATGAAATGTAGAAAATACCTTGTGATGACTAAAATGGATATTCAGCTATGAACTATTTACGGTAACTAGGTAAATTACGTAATAAAGAGCACACATATACAGTGCCTTCGGAAAGTATTAAGATCCCTTGACGTTTTCCACATTTGTTACATTACAGTCTTATTCTAAAATTATTAAATAAAAAATCCTGAGCAATCTACACACAATACCTCATAATGACAAAGCGAAAATGTTTTTTTTTTGTATACATTTTTTAAAACAGAAATATCTTTACATAACTATTCAGACCCTTTGCTATGAGACTCGAATATAAGCTCAGGTGCATCCTGTTTCCATTGATCACCCTTGAGATGTTTCTACAACTTGATTGGAGTCCACCTGTGGTAAATTCAATTGATTGGACATGATTTGGAAAGGCACATGCCTGTCCTATATAAGGTCCCACAGTTGTCAGAGCAAAAACCAAGCCATGAGGTCGAAGGAATTGTCCGTAGAGCACCAAGACAGGATTGTGTCGAGGCACATATCTGGGAAGTACCAAAAATATGTCTGCAGCATTGAAGGTCCTCAAGAAAACAGTGGCCTACATCACTCTTAAATGGAAGAAGTTTGGAACCACCAAGACTCTTCATAGAGCTGGCCAAACTGAGCAGTTGGTGGAGAAGGGCCTTGTTCAGGGAGGTGACCAAGAACCCGATGTTCACTCTGAAGGAGCTCTAGAGTTCCTCTGTGGAGATGGGAGAACATTCCAGAAGGACAACCATCTCTGCAGCACTCCACCGATCAGGCCTTTATGGTAGAGGGGCCAGACGAAAACCACTCCTCAGTAAAAGGCGCATGACATCCCGCTTGGAGTTTGCCAAAGGCACCTAAAGACCCTCAGACAATGAGAAACAAGATTCTCTGGTCTGATGAAACCAAGCTTGAACTCTTTGGCCTGAATGCCAAGTGTCACATCTGGAGTAAACCTGGCACCATCCCTACGGGGAAGCATAGTGGTGGCAGAATCATACTGTGGGGATGTTTTTCAGCGGCAGGGGCTGGGAGACTAGTCAGGATCGAGGCAAAAATAAACGGAGCAAAGTACAGAGATGAAAACCTGCTCCAGAGCGCTCAGGACCTCAGACTGGGATGAAGGTTCACCTTCCAACAAGACAACAACCCTAAGCAGACAGCCAAGACAACCCAGGAGTGGCTTCGGGACAAGTCTCAATGTCATTGAGTGGCCCAGGCAGAGCCTGGACTTGAACCTGATCAAACATCTCTGGAGAGACCTGACAATAACTGTGCAGCAACGCTCCCCATCCAACCTGATAGAGCTTGAGAGAATCTGCAGTGAAGAATGGGAGAAACTCCCCAAATACAGGTGTGCCAAGTTGTAGCGTCATACCCAAGAAGACTCGAGGCTGTAATTGCTACCAATAAGTGCTTCAACAAAGTACTGAGTAAAGGGTCTGAATACTTACAGTACCAGTCAAAGGTTTGGACACACCTACTCATTCAAGGGTTTCATTATTTTTATGCCAGCATCTCCCACAAGCGGACGCAGTAGAAGCTCAAAACGTTTAAAGGAAGAACCACTGTATGGAATCATGTAGTAACCTAAAAAATAAACAGTGTTAACCAAATTAAAATATATTTTCGATTCTTCAAAGTTAGCACCCTTTGCCTTGATGACAGCTTTGACCACTCTTGGCATTCTCTCAACCAGCTTCACATGGAATGCTTTTCTAACAGCCTAGAAGGAGTTCCCACATATGTAAGGCACTTTTTGGCTGCTTTTCCTTCACTCTGCGTTCCAACTCATCCCAAACCATCTCAATTGGGTTGAGGTAGGGTGATTGTGGTGGCCAGGTCATCTGATGCAGCACTCCATCACTCTCCTTCTTGGTCAAATAGCCATTACACAGGCTGGAGGTGTGTTGGGTCATTGTCCTGTTGAAAAACAAATGACAGTCCCACTAAGCGCAAACCAGAAGGGATAGCGTATTGCTGCAGAATGCTCTGGTAGACATGCCTGTTAAGTGTGCCTTTAATTCTAAATAAATCAGACACTGTCACCAGCAAAGCACCCCCACACCATCGCACCTCCTCCATGCTTCACGGTGGGAACCACACATGCGGTGATCATTGGTTCACCTACTCTGTGTCTCAAAGATATGGCTGTTAAAACAAAACATCTAATTTGGACTCAGACCAAAAGACACATTTCCACCGGTCTAATGTCCATTGCTCGTGTTTCTTAGCCATAGCGAGTCTCTTCTTATTGGTATCCTTTAGTAGGGGTTTCTTTGCACAATTCGACGATGAAGGCCTGATTCACACAGTCTCCTCTGAACAGTTGATGTTGAGATGTGTGTTACTTGAACTCTGAAGCTTTTATTTGGGCTGCGATTTCTGAGGCTGGTAACTCTAATGAACGTATCCTCTGCAGCAGAGGTAACTCTGGGTCTTTCTTTCCTGTGGCGGTCCTCATGAGAGCCAGTTTCATCATAGCGCTTGATGGTTTTTGCTACTGCACTTGAAAGGTCCATTTAAAAAAAAAAAATGTATGTTCCGATTGACTAACCTTCCAGGTCTTAAAGTAATGGACTGTCATTTGTCTTTGCTTATTTGAGCAATAATACAGACTTGGTATTTTACCAAATAGGCCCATCTTCTGTATTCCAACACAACCGATTGGCTCAAACACATTAAGAAGGAAAGAAATTCCACAAATTAACTTTTAACAAGGCACACCTGTTAATTGAAATGCATTCTAGGTCACCTCATGTAGCTGGTTGAGAGAATGCCAAGTGTGTGCAAGCTGTCAAGGCAAAGGGTGGCTACTCAAATATAAAATATATTTTGATTTGTTGAACACTTTTTTGGTTACTACATGATTCCATAGTTTTGATGTCCTCACTATTATTCTACAATGTAGAAAATTGAAAAAAATAAAAACCCTGGAATGAGTAGATGTGTCCAAACTTTTGACGGATACTGTGTGTAAATGTTATATTTCAGTTTAAAAAAGATTTACATTTGCAAGAATTGATAAAAAAAACAGTTTTTGCTTCCTTATTATGGGATATTGTGTGTAGATTGATGAGGGGGGAGAAAAACAATGTAATCCATTTTAGAGTAAGGCTGTAACTTAACAAATGTGGAAAAAAATCAATGGGTCTGAATACTTTCCGAAGGCAAAAGTGTCACAAAACTAAACTAGAGGAAACACACTAGAGCAGCCGACAGTACACTACTCCCCCACATCTTCCCATGTTTCTTAGGGCACCACATAATTATTCTGCATCCTGTTTAGTTCTGGCTTGTGAATGTGATGAAAGGGGGTTGCACTCTCCAATCCAAAGGGCAACATGTTCCCATCGAACAATCCCAAGCCTGGGAACAACAGTTTCTATCCCTGCAAGTTAACAGATCATAGGAGTCTCTAACACCCCCTTGGCTCAAACAAAACCCCAACTCACCAGCATCCTCCCATCCCCCTCTGTCAGTGAGAGACATGACCCATAGGGAACACCTTTTAGGGTCCAGTGAGAGAACAAATAAACCAAACGTCATCAGCTCACACTTTGAGAGAGGCTTGGAAGATTGATATACTGTAGGACCCACCTGACTGGCTCTGATGCCAAAGAGTGTATATGTGA
Organism: Oncorhynchus clarkii lewisi; assembly: GCF_045791955.1. Classification (NCBI taxonomy): domain Eukaryota; kingdom Metazoa; phylum Chordata; class Actinopteri; order Salmoniformes; family Salmonidae; genus Oncorhynchus; species Oncorhynchus clarkii. Next base: position 46,770,540 of record NC_092148.1, on the reverse strand, counting down.
TGGTTTTAACACCACAATGCACAGTACTTGTAAGAAGTACTATACAAATTGATTGATTGATCCACTTAAAAAGGACAGGGTATGTGAATCTGGTGGAAAGTAGAGTATGCATGTATTAGTTCATTGAGATGAGAACTTGAGGCAGATGATGTGGAAAACTGGACACACATGGGGAGAGCTAAAAAAAAAAGGAAAAAAAGAGTTCCCAGAACCAGATATGCTGGAAAACTGTTGTCAATGGGTTGTGCTCCAGGAGGCGTAAAAGGCCTAAGTGGGTAAATAAATATGTATTGGTTCCTCTCCATGTTGGGTCGCCTAAATGAATGAGTGTCCCGTAGCCTTGCGCCCTAGCTAACTCACACAGGAAAAAAAACAAGCATCAAGGCAACCCTCCTAAACCATGTAAAGTACTTATACTTCACTCTTCCCAGGGTACTAGCCAGAGCTCACCATGTGAAAGCTTGACCTCTGATCCATTCCTGAGGGTCCCTATGAGTGAAACCACAGTGGAAGGAGAAGGGGGTGGCTGGGACATGGGTCTTTCCCACTGAAGGCTGATTCTCCCGGTACCCCCACTTCCTCCTGTAGATTGTTAGACTGGTAGGACAGGAATGTGGATAGGCTAACATATATAGCTGGCCTCTGAGTAACAGGCAGTAAGTTTTAACATAGCGTATTTCACTGCCAGTGTAAGTCAGCCTTCAGGAGTCCTTGCTACCTGCTGTAGCACAGTAAGCCTGTGTTTTATGTGTCGTAGATTGACTAGAGTGCTGAAATCTCTGTCTGCTTAGAAATGTAATAGATGGGTCGAACTTTGACTCTGTTGGGAAAGCCAGTGTAATTATGTGACTTGAAACACAATTTTTCACTTTAATTGCAGACTTTTGGCCACATTGGTTCTTGTTATTTCGGAAAATACATTTTGGAAAGGTGCAACCAAATCAGGTGGCAACCAAATTGTACAATTCCCTTGTTCTAGGTTTTGTACATATCCCCAGGAGAAAACAATATAATATAGCACAGATTGTTATCCCCAATGCCTATAATATACACAAATCGTATCAAGAATTGTGTGAAATGGAGAGACATGACACACTTGATCTTATGTTGCTTGCTCATGGTCCCATAGGACTTTGGATCTTTATGATTCAAAAGATGTTTAGGTCGGATATCTTGTTTTGTTCTTGAGTTCTAGTTATAGCACATGGCATTCATGTGGCTACGTTACACAAACATACGATAGGGCCACACAGTGTTTGTGCAACCCAACATGTCCCCTGAACATCTTTTGATTCATTGATTTCTCTACATTTTCATCGGATTAAGAACCTCTGTGGCTGAAGAGAAACTGTTTAAAAACCGATCACGGAACCTCCAACCTCAAAGGCAGGAAGTTCACAAGGTCAATATTAACTAACCTTTTTTACTACAGCCGATGGGTAAACGTCATACGGTATTAATGTTCCTGTCTAATGGGAAGCGTTATATTAAAGTTCCAGTCTATATTTTTTGGCATTTCTTGGATTTGATGGTGACTTCCCCCATATGGTCTGTAACAGTTGATCCAGAGCCACAGAACTATCTAATCTCCTCGATTATTCTTTACTTTGTAAGCACATTACAAGTGTTCACCATAGGTCAAATAGCCTACATCTGGATGTAGTTTAAAGCTACACTCAATTAGGTGTGAATATTCTGTCAGAACTCTAACGTGAAGATAATTAATAACCCAGATCAGGACGATAAACAGATGTTCAGCGTTGCTCCTAATTTGTGGTACTCTGACCCTCGACTGTCTGTGGTATCGGGGTGACATCGGGGTGACATTAGGACTTCCCTCAGCTCTTCAAGGGGTTGTGTGGCCCTACCTGGCAGTAGCTGTTAACAGCCCTATGCTTGTTAATGAAGTTGGTATGAGCTCTGGCCAGCACGCCATTTCCAGCCCTCTGAGGAGAGTTTGGAGATGTTATCAGGGGAAATTTGTCAAGGCGCCTACCAGGCACAGAGAGAGCGGCTTCCAACCCCTTTGTACATTATCAAGTTGCCGTGGGTGCTATATCTCTCAAAGCTAGTTCAGCTCCACTTTGCCAATGTCAACATTTTCAGATCTTGGTTAGGTTTTGATATGATCTGTAGCTTTAGATCCTCTTACTTGTTTCATAACTATGGAGCTCCGATTGAGAAATCTACCGCTCCATGTAACATCTGTTTCCAACTCACACCCTCAAACACCTAGATCCCCTGAACGTAGCTCACTCTGCAGATCCCAATCCCCTGTATGTCATTATCACACTATTTAGTTCAGTTCTTTGCACCCCGTCACTGTGAGGTATTGTTTGTTTTGTGGCACACGTCTTTCGGAGCTCTGTTTCTCCCGTGAATGATGGTTAAAGGCGTCAGTGACGCAGGCAAAACTTATTCCTGCCTGTACTTTAGCCTATCGGATCACGTTACTAGCCTTTTCCCTGCCTATACTGTTGCCCTTTCGGACGCCCTGTGTATGACCTGCCTGCCTCTTCCTGTGGTCCTTTGCAATAGACACCTGCTGCACCCTGCGCTTGAAACCAGCTCTGTCTCCTCTCGTGTTCATCACACTACCGGCTTTGGTTCTACATCTTGGTATTGTTAAGGGTGTGTTTAGACAACTTGATCTCACAATTGAATAATTTACAATCCTCATTTGTTGAATCCCTGGTGCCATTAGGGCAGTTTAGAAAGCTGAGGAATTGAAGTTTGCGAGTGTTTTTGTTTGATTGTAATAATTGATTTGTGTTGTATCTTGCTGCAGCACCCTAATCACCCGTACCTCCAGAGGCTATGATTCTCAGAGCATCACTCTCTGTAGTGGTGCCCAATACGGTTGATAGTAAAGTACAGCGCCCAATGATTTTTAAATCAATTATGTAGCATTCAACCAGAGTAGTGACCGATACTAACAATTGAGTACCTGGTCTCAATTGGGCTCCCCTGTATAAATAAAAGTTCAATAAAACATGCTACCGAGTGGTTTAGGTTAGCTTTAGGCATGCTACCGAGTGGTTTAGGTTAGATTTAGGCATGCTAGCGAGTGGTTTAGGCATGCTAGCGAGTGGTTTAGGTTAGGTTTAGGCATGCTAACCAGTATGCTCTTTTTTAAATTTGCTAAAAGCAAAGGAACAATGGGAGAAAATAAAAAAAAAAGTGTTTTCCAAGTTGCCTACAAATCTCAATAACCTTATGAACATCTAGTGTGAATCTGCTGGACTGAATGCCAGCGGAACTCGATTCTAAGACACTCTTACCAAGTCTTTTATTACTGATCGTATCAGTGCTTGACAATATATTGTGATTTCACTCCACTGTTATGAGCCAAAAAGGATTTGGATTAGTCTGATTGCATCACAGTTCTCCTATTTCCCCTACTTCTGATATTGAGCAAAAACTTTCTTAAAAAAACAATAATAAAAAAAACATTGCAGCGAAAATCCACTTTTTTCAGCTGGAAGACGATGCACAGAACTTACCCATGATGTTGCGCAACAATTTAAGTCATTGTTTTAGTCAAAGTATTATATATTTGTCCTTGAAGTGGGAACTTTGTGGAAATTCATGTCAATGACGTGTACGTTTTTTTCTGACTTGAATGTCAGTTACAGGACTGGCATTTAGTTAATTTTGAACCACCTACACTACATGAACAAAAGTATGTGGACATGTGGACATCATTCCAAAATCATGGGTATTAATATGGAGTTAGTCCCCCCTTTGCTGCTATACTAGCCTCCACTCTTCTGGGAAGACTTTCCACTAGATGTTGGAACATTGCCGTGGGGACTTGCTGCCATTCAGCCACAAGAGCAATAGTGAGGTCAGGTACTGATGTTGGGCGATTAGGCCTGGCTCGCAGTCGGCGGTCCAATTCACCCCAAAGGTTTTCGATGGAGTTGAGGTCAGAGCTCTGTGCAGGCCAGTCAAGTTCTTCCACACCGATCTCGTCGGACTGACAGATGGCAAAGCGTGATTCATCACTCCAGAGAACACGTTTCCACTGCTCCAGAGTCCAATGGCGGCGAGCCTTATACCACTCCAGCCGACACTTGGCATTGAGCATGGTGATCGTAGGCTTGTGTGCAGCTGCTCGACGTTGCTTCCAGAGGCAGTTTGGAATTCGGTCGTGAGTGTTGCAAACGAGGACAGACAATGTACATACGACCTCAATGAGCCTGACTAACCGGTGTCTGTATGTAACCTCGATACTGTATATAGCCAGTCTTTTTACTGTTTTATTTCTTTACCTACCCATTGTTCACCTAATACCTTTTTTGGACTATTGGTTAGAGCCTATAAGAATTTTACTGTACAGTTGTATTCAGCGCACGTGACAAATAAACTTTGTTTTGAGTAAGAAAATAGCTATGAAACGTAAACAGCTGGAACATCTTATTGATTCTGGAGACGTGCACGGCGGCGCTACAGCAAGAGTGTAGCTAGCTAGCAAGTAGCAGTTTCTCTCTAACTGCAAGTTCGGCTGGCTAGGTAGCATAGCTAACTGTGCGGTGAGGTAAAGCCATATGAAGTACCGGTACGTTAATATATAGATCAGTGAGTAAATCCCAGCATTACCAGTACTAATGCTACCGCTTCGCCTTAGTTTTGATACCAAATGCGAAGTTGTCTGCAAAACTGCACAGTGTCGCTAGGGTAATAAACTCAGCTGTCAAAGGGAATGTGCTTGACAGACAATGTGATACAAAGTGCTCTAAGGTAATCTAAAAATCTGCAAACTACACTTATAAACAATTGTTTTAATTAGCTAGCTTGCTTTCTTTCAAAGTAGAGAGATTGGGTGTGTGTAGCTAGTCAAATGAGCTCATCCCTCAATTTTGCACTTCTGTGTTTAGCAGAGTAACATTCTGTCCTATCCAACGGGCACCAAATGTGAGGACTAATACTGTAGTTGCCTTTTATTGCCCACTCCTCCATACAGACCTTCTCCAGATCCTTCAGCTTTCGGGGCTGTCGCTGGGCAAAACGGACTTTCAGCTCCCTCCAAAGATTTTCTATTGAATTGAGGTCTGGAGACTGGTTAGGCCACTCCAGGACCTTGAGATGCTTCTTATGGATCCACTCGTTAGTCAAATCAAATCACATTTATTTGTCACATACACATGGTTAGCAGATGTTAATGCGAGTGTAGCGAAATGCTTGTGCTTCTTGTTCCGACAATGCAGTAATAACCAACGAGTAATCTAACCTAACAATTCCAAAACTACTACCTGTAAAGGGATAAAGAATATGTACATAAAGATATGAATGAGCGATGGTACAGAACGGCATAGGCAAGATGCAGTAGATGGTATCGAGTACAGTATATACATATGAGATGAGTAATGTAGGGTATGTAAACAAAGTGGTATAGTTTAAAGTGGCTAGTGATACATGTATTACATAAAGATGCAGTAGATGATAGAGTACAGTATATACATGTACATATGAGATGAATAATGTAGGGTATGTAAACATATTAAGTAGAATTGTTTAAAGTGACTAGTGATATATTTTACATAAATTCCCATCAATTCCCATTATTAAAGTGGCTGGAGTTGAGTCAGTGTGTTGGCAGTGGTGGCTGGTTAACAGTCTGATGGCCTTGAGATAGAATCTGTTTTTCAGTCTCTCAGTCCCTGCTTTGATGCACCTGTACTGACCTTGCCGTCTGGATGATAGCGGGGTGAACAGGCAGTGGCTCGGGTGGTTGTTGTCCTTGATGACCTTTATGACCTTCCTGTGACATCGGGTGGTGTAGGTGTCCTGGAGGGCAGGTAGTTTGCCCCCGGTGATGTGTTGTGCAGACCTCACTACCCTCTGGAGAGCCTTACGGGTTGTGGGCGGAGCAGTTGTCGTACCAGGCGGTGATACAACCCGACAGGATGCTCTCGATTGTGCATCTGTAGAAGTTTGTGAGTGCTTTTGGTGACAAGCTGAATTTCTTCAGCCTCCTGAGGTTGAAGAGGCGCTGCTGCGCCTTCTTCACAATGCTGTCTGTGTGGGTGGACCAATTCAGTTTGTCTGTGATGTGTACGCCGAGGATCTTAAAACTTACTACCCTCTCCATTACTGTCCCATCGATGTGGATAGGGGGGTGCTCCCTCTGCTGTTTCCTGAAGTCCACAATCATCTCCTTTGTGTTGTTGACGTTGAGTGTGAGGTTATTTTCCTGGCACCACACTCCGAGGGCCCTCACCTCCTCCCTGTAGGCCGTCTCGTCGTTGTTGGTAATCAAGCCTACCACTGTAGTGTCGTCCGCAAACTTGATGATTGAGTTGGAGGCGTGCATGGCCACGCAGTCGTGGGTGAACAGGGAGTACAGGAGAGGGCTCAGAACGCACCCTTGTGGGGCCCCAGTGTTGAGGATCAGCGGGGTGGAGATGTTGTTACCTACCCTCACCACCTGGGGGTGGCCCGTCAGGAAGTCCAGTACCCAGTTGCACAGGGCGGGGTCGAGACCCAGGGTCTCGAGCTTGATGACAAGTTTGGAGGGTACTATGGTGTTAAATGCTGAGCTGTAGTCGATGAACAGCATTCTCACATAGGTATTCCTCTTGTCCAGATGGGTTAGGGCAGTGTGCAGTGTGGTTGAGATTGCATCGCCTGTGGACCTATTTGGGCGGTAAGCAAATTGTAGTGGGTCTAGGGTGTCAGGTAGGGTGGAGGTGATATGGTCCTTGACTAGTCTCTCAAAGCACTTCATGATGACGGAAGTGAGTGCTACGGGGTAGTCGTTTAGCTCAGTTACCTTCGCTTTCTTGGGAACAGGAACAATGGTGGCCCTCTTGAAGAATGTGGGAACAGCAGACTGGAATAAGGATTGATTGAATATGTCCGTAAACACACCAGCCAGCTGGTCTGCGCATGCTCTGAGGGCGCGGCTGGGGATGCCGTCTGGGCCCGCAGCCTTGCGAGGGTTAACACGTTTAAATGTTTTATTCACGTCGGCTGCAGTGAAGGAGAGTCCACATGTTTTGGTTGCGGGCCGTGTCAGTGGCACTGTATTGTCCTCAAAGCGGGCAAAAAAGTGATTTAGTCTGCCTGGGAGCAAGACATCCTGGTTGCCCTGGCTGTGTGTTTCGGGTCGTTGTCATGCTGGAAGAACCAGCCACGACCCATCTTCAATACTCTTACTGAGGGAAGGAGGTTGTTGGCCAAGATCTCGCGATACATGGCCCCATCCATCCTCCCCTCAATACGGTGCAGTCGTCTTGTCCCCTTTGCAGAAAAGCAACCCCAAAGAATGATGTTTCCACCTCCATGCTTCACGGTTGGGATGGTGTTCTTGGGGTTGTACTCATCCTTCTTCTTCCTCCAAACACGGCGAGTGGAGTTTAGACCAAAAAGCTCTATTTTTGTCTCATCAGACCACATGACCTTCTCCCATTCCTCCTCTGGATCATCCAGATGGTCATTGGCAAACTTCAGACGGGCCTGGACTTGCGCCGGCTTGAGCAGGGGGACCTTGCGTGTGCTGCAGGATTTTAATCCATGACGGCGTAGTGTGTTACTAGTGGTTTTCTTTGAGATTGTGGTCCCAGCTCTCTTCAGGTCATTGACCAAGTCCTGCCGTGTAGTTCTGGGCTGATCCCTCACCTTCCTCATGATCATTGATGCCCCAAGATGTCAGATCTTGCATGGAGCCCCAGACCAAGGGTGATTGACCGTCATCTTGACCGTCATCTTCTTCCATTTTCTAATAATTGCGCCAACAGATGTTGCCTTCTCACCAAGCTGCTTGCCTATTGTCCTGTAGCCCATCCCAGCCTTGTGCAGGTCTACACTTTTATCCCTGCTGTCCTTACACAGCTCTCTGGTCTTGGCCATTGTGGAGAGGTTGGAGTCTGTTTGATTGAGTGTGTGGACAGGTGTCTTTTATACAGGTAACGAGTTCAAACAGGTGCAGTTAATACAGGTAATGAGTGGAGAACAGGAGGGATTCTTAGAAAAACTAACAGGTCTGTGAGAGCCGGAATTCTTACTGGTTGGTAGGTGATCAAATACTTATGTCATGCAATAAAATGCAAATTAATTACTTAAAAATCATGCAATGTGATTTTCTGGATTTTGTTTTAGATTCCGTCTCTCACAGTTGAAGTGTACCTATGATAAAAATTACAGACCTCTACAAGCTTTGTTAGTCGGAAAACCTGCAAAATCGGCAGTGTATCAAATACTTGTTCTCCCCACTGTATATAGCTAGCACAGAATGGGTCCATGTTTTGTTATTTTTATCAGTCATTGCCTGTTCTGATAATGTTTACATAACCAATTACAAACTGCAAACAATGGAGTGGAAAATGAATTAGTACAATGTACAGAACACCCACATTTTCATTATAGTCTACTCCTGTGCTCAGGGTCCTATCACACATTGACTACTGAGGGTTCCCAATGTTACAATAAGTTTGAGAGGGGCAACATTGACATTTACATTTTTTATGGGGGTCCTCATGAGCACCACTGAAATTAGAACCATGTCTGTCCTCTAACAAGCCGCCACTTCCTCCTCTCTTGACTATAACCCATATTACAGTACACACATTCTGGTACAGGAACACTGGTGTCATTGTTCGGAGAATACAAGCAAACTAGTAATTTTGTACTGCATACACATCAACAGTGTCATTTCTGGATGAAGTTTTATAATCTAAGTAAATCATAAGGAACATACAGTAAAATTACATGATATGTATACATTGTAAGATGTTTATTGATAGGCAATGCATTTGGTACAGAGTATGATTTATGATTTGACCAAGTGACAGCCTTATTCTAACCGGCTCATCAAAACAATGTGCAAGAAGGTGTGCTATTAGTAGCTTGCTATATTGCTTCAAAAGTATTGGTCAACATTCTAGCTAGTGTCCATCACCGATACAGGCAATAGTTTCTTTCCTTGGCTCCCTACAAAAAGCCTCAGGGCCAACTGTTATATTGGTCGTCTAGTAGCCAGCTAGTAGGGATACTTGTAAACATTACAGCTAGGTCGTTCCAGCTGTTGTTTAGTTAGCTAGCTAGGTGCTACATTTTGAGTACTGTAGCTAGCTACTAACTACCTAACCTTTACTCTTAAGGGCTCATTTTTTTAAAAGTTATCTGGATGTTGCCTATCAGATAGGATTAAACGCATAGAAATTCAATGAACAGAACAGACAAATCATTGACTTGAATGGGGACAGCAGAATGGTAGCTAGCTATCTAGCATATTTGTGACTCAGCACCTCGATTCAGTATTACGTAGAAAAAGTGGCTGAGCAGCAGCATAAAAACAAATAGTAGCAGTGGCATGTGTGTGTGTGTGTGTTTATGAGAGAGTCATGTGAATGTTCATAGAAGCACTGCAGATAGTCCTGGCTGACTGGGAACTCGCCACCAGTGATAAACTGGTCCGTCCACACCACGCACCAAGGGAATCTATTTTCGTAGAGCCTGTTTCTGTCCTGCCCTCGATTTTGGTGCAGTGTGTCATGTAAAAAATCTTCCCAGCATGAAATAGTTCCCAATCGTTCTGATTGTGTTCTGATTGTCACGTCATGCTGTATATTCTCCCAGCATGAAAATGTTCCCAGTTCAATAATTGCATGCGCATCTCTTAATGTGGATGGCTGAGCTCGTGCAGATGTTTCTCTCACACCCTCCCTCGACCTTGAAAAACCTATCTGTGGGCACGACCATTTGCTATCCAGATCTGCCAATCAATGGTGACTAGGAGTATTGACACTGACCAATCAGAAACTTGTTGAGGCATGAGGTCATATAAACACCCGGACTTGCGCATCAAAGTGCTGAGGGTTGATGTGAGGAGAGATTTTTCACATTTGTAAAGACTTGGGCGCTTACGGGAGGGGGTGTGAGAGAAACATCCGCAGGTGTGGCCTGGAAGAGAAGGTCAACACTGTGGTGGAGCTTGTTCTTGTTTTGGCCACCTGTAGTTTTCACATTTCACACTTGTTTCCCCAACTCCGTATTTGGTGAAGAAATAGTGCATGTAGTTTATGACTGCTGCCTTTGCTGGATGAATCTGGCTTATTGTGAAGTCAGTAACTCTGATAAATACATAATGTGCAAGAAAAATATTGTTTCTAATCAAATCGGTCCTCCTCATCTTTGCATTCTCATTCTCGAACCAAACTCCGCTGCAAGATTTTTTTGGACTGGGCCTAATTAAAAATATTTTATTTGAGACTACTCCTGGACTACCACTATAGCCCTACATAGCACAGCCAGTGGTTAATGTAAGTGTAGCAAAATGCTTGTGCTTCTAGTTCCGACGTGCAGTGATATCCAACAAGTAATAAGCAGCCCAGAAACATGTTTTTGATCAGCAAGAGCAGGCCGGGTTGGAATATCCATTGCAGTATGTAATGCAGCCTAGTTTTATTAACACCATCCCAGCAGCAATCTTAGTAATATAACTTTGTGGTGCGCTTCTCAGAACATGCACTTTGTAGCCTATGTATAATTTGATTGAGACCACACTAAATAGCCTATAGTGTCACGCCTACTCCCTCTCTCTCTCTCTCTCTCTCCAGCACTGGATATAGCTTGTTTACTAACCACCGGCCCTGGCAACAATCATTACGCACACCTGCTCCCCATCATTACGCACACCTGGTCATCATTATATCTTTGATTACTCCCCCTTTATTTAGCCCTCAGTAGACAGCAGTCACTAGGTAGTATTGTTTTCCCTCGCGGTCTGTATGCGGCTCATGGTGTGGTCGTCTGCATTGTTTCATTATTAAACTCACCTCCTCCACCTGCTTCCTGACGTATTACATTGCAGAATACTACCTTGCAATATGGAAGCAGCAGAGGATTAAAAACATATTCCAAAATCAAATCAAATTTGATTGGTTACATGCACATGGTTAGCAGATGTTAATGTAAGTGTAGAAAAATGCTTGTGCTTCTAGTTCCGACCGTGCCGTAATATCTAACAAGTAATATAACAATTTCACAACAGCTATCTTATACACGCACAAGTGTAAAGGAATGAATAACAATATGTACATATAAATATATGGATGAGTGATGGCCGTGCGGCATAGGCAAGATGTAGTAGATGGTATAGAGTATAGTATATACATATGAGATGAGTAATGTAGGGTATGTAAACAAAGTGGCATTGTTTAAAGTGACAAGTGATACATTTATTACATCCAATTTTTAATTATTAAAGTGGCTTGAGATTTGAGTCAATATGTTGGCAGCAGCCACTCAATGTTAGTGATGGCTGTTTAACAGTCTGATGGCCTTGAGATAGAAGCTGTTTTTCAGTCTCTCGGTCCCAGCTTTGATGCACCTGTACTGAACTCACCTTCTGGATGATAGCGGGGTGAACAGGCAGTGGCTTGGGTGGTTGTTGTCCTGTTGATCTTTTTGGCCTTCCTGTGACATCAGGTGCTTTAGGTGTCCTGGAGGGCAGGTAGTTTGCCCCCGGTGATGCGTTGTGCAGACTACAGGTTGACCGATTAAATCGGAATGACCGATTAATTAGGGCTGATTTCAAGTTTTCATAACAATTGTAAATCGGTATTTTTGGACACAGATTTGGCCGATTTAAAAAATAATAATAATATTTACACCTTTATTTAACTAGGCAAGTCAGTTAAGAACACATTATTATTTTCAATGACGGCCTAGGAATGGTGGGTTAACTGCCTTGTTCAGGGGCAGAACGACAGATTTTTACCTTGTCAGCTCGGGGATTCAATCTTGCAACCTCACGGTTAACCAGTCCAACGCTCTAACCACCTGCCTCTCATTGCACTCCACGAGGAGCCTGCCTGTTACGCGAATGCAGTAAGAAGCCAAGGTAAGTTGCTAGCTAGCTTTAAACTTATCTTATTAAAAACAATCAATCAATCATAATCACTAGTTAACTACACATGGTTGATGATATTACTAGTTTATTTAGCGTGTCCTGCAATGCATATAATCGATGCGGTGCGCATTTGCGAAAAAGGACTGTCGTTGCTCCAACGTGTACCTAACCATAAACATCAATGCCTTTCTTAAAATCAATATACAAGTATATATTTTTAAACCTGCATATTTAGTTAATATTGCCTGCTAACATGAATTTCTTTGTTGCACTTCTCTTGCAACAGATTCAGGGTATATGCTGCAGTTTGGGCCGCCTGGTCTTGTTGCGAACTGTGTGAAAACTATTTCTTCCTAACAAAGACAGCCAACTTCGCCAAACGGGGGATGATTTAACAAAAGCGCTTTTGCGAAAAAAGCACAATCGTTCTACGACTGTACCTAACCATAAACATCAATGCCTTTCTTAAAATTAAAATCAATACACAGAAGTATATATTTTTAAATCTGCATATTTAGATAAATTAAATCCAGGTTAGCAGGCAATATTAACCTGGTGAAATTGTGTCACTTCTCTTTGCGTTCATTGCTCGCAGAGTCAGGGTATATGCAACAGTTTGGGCCGCCTGGCTCGTTGCGAACTAATTTGCCATAATTTTATGTAATTATGACATAACATTGAAGGTTGTGCAATGTAACAGGAATATTTAGACTTATGGATGCCACCCGTTAGATAAAATACGGAACGGTTTTACGGAAAGAATAAATGTTTTGTTTTCGAGATGATAGTTTCCGGATTCGACCATATTAATGACCTATGGCTCGTATTTCTGTGTGTTATTATGTTATAATTAAGTCTATGATTTGATAGAGCAGTCTGACTGAGCGATGGTAGGCACCAGCAGGCTTGAAAGCATTCATTCAAACAGCAATTTAGTGTGTTTTCCCAGCAGCTCTTCACTTCAAACATTGCGCTGTTTATGACTTCAAGCCTATCAACTCCCAAGATTAGGCTGGTGTAACCGATGTGAAATGGCTAACTAGTTAGCGGGGTGCACGCTAATAGTGTTTCAAACGTCACTCACTGAGACTTGGAGTAGTTGTTCCCCTTGCTCTGCATGGGTAACACTGCTTCGAGGGTGGCTGGTGTCGATGTGTTCCTGGTTCGAGCCCAGGTAGGAGCGAGGAGAGGGACGGAAGCTATACTGTTACACTGGCAATACTAAAGTGCCTATAATGTGAGCGGACCAAGTAATTGGGCGTCACTCTAAAGCGGGAAGGTGGAATAAACGAGTCAGGAGTAAGTTTTCTTGATTGAACACAGTTCTCTATTGAGGGCATTGGGTCAACACAAACACTCCAACATAATCAATGAAAATCTTCCAAGGAAAAACATACATCTTCTTCTCCAGATGAAACAAGAACATAATAGGGTTATCTTTAAACTACAACAAAAAGTCACGGGCTTGTCACCGTCTTAGTGGTTCTTCCTGGATAGCTCCTCTCTCTCGGTGGCCATCTTCCAGAGATAGTTTTCCCCCCTCTCTGCTGGTTCCATTCTCTCTCTTATAGGGGAAGGAGAGTATGTCATTAGTACCGTCAGCTGTGCTTAATTGCCTCTGGTTACCTTGTCTCCCATGCCTTGTTGGGCTACTATCCATGAGCCCAGCCTGCCCTCTGGTGGTCCTTCCACAATAAGAACATCCAATAGTCAAAGGTATATGAAATACAAATCGTAGAGAGAGAAATAGTCCTATAATAACTACAACCTAAAACTTCTTAACTGAGAATATTGAAGAGTCATGTTAAAAGGAACCACCAGCTTTCATATGTTCTCATGTTCTGAGCAAGGAACTTAAACGTTAGCTTTCTTACATGGCACATATTGCACTTTTACTTTCTTCTCCAACACTTTGTTTTTGCATTATTTAAACCAAATTGAACATGTTTCATTATTTATTTGTGGCTAAATGTGTTCATTTATGTATTATATTAAGTTAAAATAAGTGTTCATTCAGTATTGTTGTTATTGTCATTATTACAACTAATTAATAAAAATTCTCCGATTTAATCGGTATTGGCTTGTTTTGGTCCTCCAATAAATTGGTATCGGTATCGGCGTTGAAAAATCATAATCGGTCGACCTCTAGTGCAGGCCTCACTACCCTCTGGAGAGCCTTACGGTTGTGGGCGGAGCAGTTGCCGTACCAGGAGTTGATACAGCCTGACAGGATGCTCTTGATTGTGCATCTGTAAAAGTTTGAGTGTTTCTTCAGCCTCCTGAGGTTGAAGAGGCGCTGTTGCGCCTTCTTCACCACGCTGTCTGTGTGGATGGACCATTTCAGTTTGTCCGTGATGTATGTGCCGAGGAACTTAAAACTTTCCACCTTCTCCACTACTGTCTCGTCGATGTGGATAGGGGGGTGCTCTCTGCTGTTTCCTGAAGACCACTATCATCTCCTTTTGTTTTGTTGACGTTGAGTGTGAGGTTATTTTCCTGACACCACACTCCGAGGGCCCTCACCTCCTCCCTGTAGGCCATCTCGTCATTGTTGGTGATCAAGCCTACCACTGTAGTGTCGTCTGCAAACTTTACGATTTAGTTGGAGACGTGCATGGCCACGCAGTCATGTGTGAACAGGGAGTACAGGAGAGGGCTGAGAATGCACCCTTGTGGGGCCCCTGTGTTGAGGATCAGCGGGGTGGAGATGATGTTTCCTACCCGATACAACAGTAGTAGGCCTGATTACCAACAATAATGAGACAGCCTACAGGGAGGAGGTGAGGGCCTTGGTGGAGTGATGCCAGGAAAATAACCTCTCCCTCAATGTCAACAAAACTAAGAAGCTAAGAAACCAAGAAACTAAGAAGCTCTCTCTGCTGTGAACAGCAGAGAGAGCATGCACCTATCCACATTGATGGGACAGCAGTGGAGAAAGTGGAACGCTTCCTAGGCGTACACATCACTAACAATCTGAAATGGTTCACCCACACAGTGTGGTGAAAAAGTCGCAACAGCACCTCTTCAACCTCAGGAGGCTGAAGAAATTTGGTTTAGCCCCTAAGACCTTCCCAAGCTTTCACAGATGCACAATTGAGAGCATCCTGTCGGGCTGTATTACAGCCTGGTACGGCAACTACACCACCCTTAACTGCAGAGTGGTGTGGTCTGCCCAATGCATCACTGGGAGCACACTGCCTGCCTCCAGGACACCTACAGCACCCGATACCACAGGAAGGCCAAAGAGATCAAGGACCAACCACCCGAGCCACGGCCTGTTCACCCCGCTATCATCCAGAAGATGAGGTCAGTACTGGTGCATCAAAGCTGGGACCGAGAGACTGAAAAGCAGCTTCTATCTCAAGGCCATCAGACTGTTAAATGGTCATCCCTAGCAGGCTACCACCCGGTTACTCAACCCTGCACCTTAGCAGCTACTGCCCCATGTACATAGATAGACATGGAATCACTAATCACTTGAGTAATGTTTACACACTGCTTTATTCATTTCATATGTATATACTGTATTCCATATGACTGTATTTTAGTCATTGCCACTCCGACATTGCTCGTCCTAATATTTTATATATTTCTTAATTCCATTCTTTTACTTTTAGATTTGTGTGTATTGTTAGATACTACTTCACTGTTGGATGGTAGGAACACAAGCACTTCGCTACACCTGCAATAACATATGCTAAATATGTGTATGTGAACAATAACATTTCATTTTAATAACCTTAATCGCGAGCTCCGGTGTCCACCTCGCTACTCACCTCCCTCCTTTGGCCATCCAGAGACTGAACCCATAGAGATAGGGTGCACACAATTCCCCGCAGCAGAGCGGCATCCCCGGAGATGCTCTGTGCCTATTGTGGTCGGGAGGGGCACCAGCTTTAGCGATGTCTGTTGCGTCACAGCACCACTCACCTTCACCGTGGGATCCATGCACAGGACAGCCTTCCCTTCCTCGTCATCACCACACCAGTGCACAAAGTCATCCTTGGCCTCCCGTGGTTTTAAAGTCATGAGCCCTCCTGGTTGAGGATGGAAATCACTGACTGATCACCCGAATGCTGGAAGACTTGCTTTCCCTAGCCCTGTGGTTCCATGCCGGTTGAGTCTTGTGGTTGCCCTGCAGCCCGACATCCCGGGGGCTTGCCAGGATCTTCGGGAGGTGTTCTCCAAGACTCAAGCCACTTGTCTCCCTCATCGTCCCTGGGACTGTGCCATCGACTTGTTAAGAAGGCTCTGCGTTGCCGTGCAGCTGCGTCTACCCTCTGTCGGTGGCTGAGACTGAGGCCATGGAGGTGTATATCCAAGAAGCTCTCCAGCGTCTGCAGGATTTTTCTTTGTGACCAATAAGGATGGGGTATGCGTCCCTGCATTGATTAGAGGTCTCAATTTCAATACATTCAGTACCGTTACCCCCTCCCGCCTTTGAACAGCTCTGCTGGACCCGTTTTATTACGAAGCTGGACCTGCGGAGTGCCTACAATCTTATCCGCATTTCCATCTCTGCCGTCCTGACCAGCCCGCTCCTCGCCCTCGGGGCCGTCCTCCTGGCCCGCGTTGTCCTAAGCTGGAGCTGCGCATCAGGGGAGGGGTACGGTCACGCCTGCTCCCTCTCTCCAGCGCTCGACATCGCCGGTCTACTGAACACCGGCCCTGGCAACAATCATTACACACAACTGCTTCCCATCATTACGCACACCTGTTCATCATTATCTCCTTGATTACTCCCCCTTTATTTAGCCTTAAGTAGACAGCAGTCACTCCGTAATATTGTTTTCTCTCACATTATGTTCACTTCTCATGTTATGTTCTTCTGCATTTATTCTTTATTAAACTCATCTTCTGCACCTGCTTCTCAACTCCTGGTGTATTACGTTACATATAATTGATATTGCGTGCCCAGCGGAGAATGAGAGATGAGGAGCGGGACAGGGTACACACTGACAAATAGCCTAATAACTAATGCTAAAACACTGAAATATAGAAATGTCATTAATTACATGACCCTCCCCTGGATTAGATTTGTTTTTCAAACAGGTTTCTTAATTATTCTGCTCCAGCCTTTACCTTGTGCCCATCCTCCTCAAATAACGTTCCTCCAACCTCCTGTAGCACACATCCTGGTAATCTGTCTGGCCCTGCGGCATTGTGAATGTTGACTTGTTTAAAGGTCTTACGTCGGCTACGGAGAGTGTGACCACACAGTCATCCGGAATAGCTGGTGCTCACATGCATGCTTCAGTGTTTCTTGCCTCGAAGCGTGCAAAGAAGTCATTTTGCTCATCTGGTAGGCTTGTGTCATTGGGCAGCTCGCGGCTGGGCCTCCCTTTGTAATCTGTAACATCTGGTAGGCTTGTGTCATTGGGCAGCTCGCGGCTGGGCCTCCCTTTGTAATCTGTAATAGTTTGCAAGCCCTGCCACATCCGACGAACATCAAAGCTTGTATAGTAGGATTAAATCTTAGTCTTGTTTGGATGCTTTGCCTGTTTGATGGTTTGTCGGGGGGGAAAGCAGGATTTGTTTTAAACATCTGGATTAGTGTCCCGCTCCTTGAAAGCGGCAGCTCTAGTTTTTTAGCTCAGTGAGGATGTTGACTGTAATCCATGGCGTCTGGTTGGGATATGTACGTACGATCACTATGGGGACGACATCATCGATGCACTTATTGATGAAGCCGGTGACTGATGTGGTATACTCCTCAATGCCATCGGATGAATCGCGGGAACATATTCCAGTCTGTGTCATCTGACCTCATCCGTATTGAGCGAATCACTGACACATCCTGCTTTAGTTTTTGCTTGTAAGCAAGAATCAGGAGGATATAATCACGGTCAGATGGAGGGTGAGCGAGAGCTTTGAACCCGTCTGTGTGTGGAGTAAAGGTGGTCTAGAGTTTTTTTTCTTTCTCTGGTTGCACATGTGACATGTTGGAAGAAATTAGGAAAAATGGATTTAAGTTTTCCTGCATTAAAGTCCCCGGCCACTAGGAGCACTGCTTCTAGATAAGCATTTTCTTGTTTGCTTATGGCCTTATATAGCTCGTTGAGTGCGGTCTTAATTCAAGCATCAGTTTGTGGTGGTAAATTGAAAGGTACAAAAAATGTAGATAACTCTCTTGGTAAATAGTGTGGTCTACAGCTTATCATGAGGTCCTCTACTTCAGACTAGCAAAACCTTGAGACTTCCTTAATATTAGAAATTGCGCACCAGCTGTTATTGACAAATAGACACAGTCCACCACCCCTCGTCTTACCGGAGGTAGCTGTTCTGTCTTGCCGATGCACCGAAAACCCAGCAACTGAATATTATCCATTTCGCCAATAGGACGGCTGGTAGAGGCGCGTTACTCACTCGCCGACAAATTCTCACAAGGCTGTCGGATCTGCAGCCCCTGTATTGGCATCTCCTCTTCATGCGAATTACGGGGATTTGGGCCTGGTCCGGGAGAAGAAGTAAATCCTTTGCGTCCGACTCATTAAATAAAAACTCTTTGTCCAGTTCGAGTTGAATCATTGTTGTTCTGATATCCAGAAGCTCTTTTCGGTCATAAGAGACGGTGGCAGAAACAAAAAACACACAAAATAGCACAATTCGTTAGGAGCCCAAAAACGACAGCCATCCCCTCCGACGCCATTATTTCTAAAATTACTCTATCTACCCTCCAGACCACCAAAGAGCCGGCTAACATCTGACCAGAGGTTGCCAAGAAGAAGCCTAATCCTGATAACCTAACCTATGCCAAAGACAGGAATTTTGAAATGTTCTGTGCTAGCAGTAACATTACCATCTTCCAATACTATCCTCTGTGACATTTATGTTGTGCAATGTGGTATTGGTTCTCCTTTCTTAGGTCACACACACACACACACACACACACACACACACACACACACACACACACACACACACACACACACACACACAGGAGGAGTGATGTTTGGTGTCAGAAGGAACCTGTTGGTGACACAGCCCAGACGTGACCGGTCTGTCCTTGGTACATCTCTTCTCTAAACACAGAGATAGAGCAGAGGCTATGTTCTAGCCTAAAGTCTAAAATAAACTTTTGGGATCCTGGTACCAGGGACCAACTGTGTGTGCTAAGGTTTCTCTCCAGCTGAACATTAATGAATGAGCACTATTGTTTTGGACTCCAATCAAGTTGTAGAAGCATCTCAAGGATTATCAATGGAAACAGGATGCACCTGAGCTCAATTTCGAGTCTCAGCATTTTGTGCGTGAGAACCCATTTAACTTTAAAACCAGACTGAACTTCCTGGTTTTACCAATAAATTAGCAAGCTCGAGATACTATGCAGTATCACTGACTGCAAGCTGACATGGTCAAAACATCTCACCAATATTTCCATCCAGTGGCAATTTTAGCATGTAAATCTTGGTGAGGCAAACTCAAAGAAATGTTTTTAGATGCATGCCAGCAAAGCCACAACACAACACTAAACAATACATTCATTGAACTATAACAGTAACAAATGGTGCTAACAAACTGTTAGGGCCTACATAAAGCTGTCCCAACTGCAGAGCTTTATTTACAGTACCACGGAGTGAGTCCTTACCACCAATACACCCGGCAATCAGTGGAGCCATGTCTGCCAGCAAAACAGTTCAGTGAGCCTCATTTACTGCCTTTTAAAAAAACATAGCTGATAAGGCTGACTTTCTTAAACAAATGTGGTTTCTACTGACAATTGAGGTGTACACGCTATGGCATAAGGGAACTACGAGCGGATAAGAGGCGATCTGTAGTTTCGATAAATACATTAATGCAAAACACCAGTCTCAACGTCAACAGTGAAGAGGTGACTCCAGGATGCTGGCCTTCTAGGCAGAGTTGCAAAGAAAAAGCCATATCTCAGACTGGCCAATAAAAATAAATGATTAGGATGGGAAACAAACACAGACACTGGATTGCTGGCCAGTAAAGACTATTTTATAAATCAGATATTTTGTGTATGGCTTTTCTTTGCAACTCTGCCTAGAAGGCCAGCATCCTGGAGTTGCCTCTTCACTGTTGACGTTGAGACTGGTGTTTTGCGGTACTATTTAATGAAGCTGCCAGTTGAGGACTTGTGAGGCGTCTGTTTCTCAAATTAGACACTCAAATGTACTTGTCCTCTTGCTCAGTTGTGCACCGGGGCCTGCCACTCCTCTTTCAATTCTGGTTAGGGCCAGTTTGCACTGTTCTGCGAAGGGAGTAGTACACGGCGTTGTATGAGATCTTCAGTTTCTGGGCAATTTCTCACATGGAATAGCCTTAATTTCTCAGAACAAGAATAGACTGATGAGTTTCAGAAGAAAGTTATTTTGTTCTGGACATTTTGAGCCTGTAATCGAACCCACAAATGTTGATGTTCCAGACACTCAACTAGTCTAAAGAAGGCCAGTTGTATTGCTTCTTTAATCAGTAAAACAGTTTTCAGCTGTGCTAACATAAATGCAAAATAGTTTTCTAATGATCAATTAGCCTTTTAAAATGATCAACTTAGATTAGCTAACTCAACGTGCCATTGGAACACAGGAGTGATGGTTGCTGATAATGGGCCTCTGTACGCTTAAAAAAATCTGCCGTTTCCAGCTACAATAGTAATTTCCAACATTAACCATGTCTACACTGTATTTCTGATCAATTTGACATTATTTGTTACATGTTACAATCTGGACCCTTTCTTTCTAAAAAATTATCTGCCGAAATTGTTGCAACCTCTATTACTAGCCTGTTCAACCTGTCTTTCATGTCGTCTGAGATTCCCAAAGATTGGAAAGCAGCTGTGGTCATCCCCCTCTTCAAAGGGGGGGGGGACACTCTCGGTTCTGACTTAGAATATGTGGACAACTACAAATACAGTGCCTTGCGAAAGTATTCGGCCCCCTTGAACTTTGCGACCTTTTGCCACATTTCAGGCTTCAAACATAAAGATATAAAACTGTATTTTTTGTGAAGAATCAACAACAAGTGGGACACAATCATGAAGTGGAACGACATTTATTGGATATTTCAAACTTTTTTAACAAATCAAAAACTGAAAAATTGGGCGTGCAAAATTATTCAGCCCCCTTAAGTTAATACTTTGTAGCACCACCTTTTGCTGCGATTACAGCTGTAAGTCGCTTGGGGTATGTCTCTCTCAGTTTTGCACATCGAGAGACTGACATTTTTTCCCATTCCTCCTTGCAAAACAGCTCGAGCTCAGTGAGGTTGGATGGAGAGCATTTGTGAACAGCAGTTTTCAGTTCTTTCCACAGATTCTTGATTGGATTCAGGTCTGGACTTTGACTTGGCCATTCTAACACCTGGATATGTTTATTTTTGAACCATTCCATTGTAGATTTTGCTTTATGTTTTGGATCATTGTCTTGTTGGAAGACAAATCTCCGTCCCAGTCTCAGGTCTTTTGTAGACTCCATCAGGTTTTCTTCCAGACTGGTCCTGTATTTGGCTCCATCCATCTTCCCATCAATTTTAACCATCTTCCCTGTCCCTGCTGAAGAAAAGCAGGCTCAAACCATGATGCTGCCACCACCATGTTTGACAGTGAGGATGGTGTGTTCAGCTGTGTTGCTTTTACGCCAAACATAACGTTTTGCATTGTTGGCAAAAAGTTACATTTTGGTTTCATCTGACCAGAGCACCTTCTTCCACATGTTTGGTGTGTCTCCCAGGTGGCCTGTGGCAAACTTTAAACGACACTTTATGGATATCTTTAAGAAATGGCTTTCTTCTTGCCACTCTTCCATAAAGGCCAGATTTGTGCAATATACGACTGATTGTTGTCCTATGGACAGAGTCTCCCACCTCAGCTGTAGATCTCTGCAGTTCATCCAGAGTGATCATGGGCCTCTTGGCTGCATCTCTGAGCAGTCTTCTCCTTGTATGAGCTGAAAGTTTAGAGGGACGGCCAGGTCTTGGTAGATTTGCAGTGGTCTGATACTCCTTCCATTTCAATATTGTCGCTTGCACAGTGCTCCTTGGGATGTTTAAAGCTTGGGAAATCTTTTTGTATCCAAATCCGGCTTTAAACTTCTTCACAACAGTATCTCGGACCTGCCTGGTGTGTTCCTTGTTCTTCATGATGCTCTCTGCGCTTTTGACGGACCTCTGAGACTATCACAGTGCAGGTGCATTTATACGGAGACTTGATTACACACAGGTGGATTGTATTTATCATCATTAGTCATTTAGGTCAACATTGGATCATTCAGAGATCCTCACTGAACTTCTGGAGAGAGTTTGCTGCACTGAAAGTAAAGGGGCTGAATAATTTTGCACGCCCAATTTTTCAGTTTTTGATTTGTTAAAAAAGTTTGAAATATCCAATAAATGTCGTTCCACTTCATGATTGTGTCCCACTTGTCGTTGATTCTTCACAAAAAAATACAATTTTATATCTTTATGTTTGAAGCCTGAAATGTGGCAAAAGGTCGCAAAGTTCAAGGGGGCCGAATACTTTCGCAAGGCACTGAATATATATATATATATATATATATATATATATATATATATATATTTTTTTTTTTTTTTGCTAAACAGGTGGTGCTCAAAACAGGCTCTGCCCCACCTGCCATGAATGACTGGTCGCCTCTGTCTCCATCAGACCAGGACAAAGACTTGGTGCGCTGAGGAAGGAGGCCAACAAACTTGACAGAGGGCCGAGAAACAATTTTTCAAAGCTCAAGTCTGCGTTGTCATGGAGTACACCTCTTTGTGCTGGATGAATGACTCAAATCATTGATTATGCTAATTGGATTATGCTAATTGTCTGATATGGCCATTGTTCATCCAATAAATGAGAAAGAAAAAAAAAACAGGCTATGCTCAGAGCGTTAAGCCTGGTTTAGGTTAAGGATTTGTGCTCCTACACTGATGAGTTATTTTAGTCTGGTTCAACCAGGTTAACAGATCCTCCCTTACAAGGATCAATACAAACAACAGACCCATATGCTGCACCAAAGCAGAAAGGCAGGCAGGTAGGCAGTCACTCTCTGCTGCTCTATTTAGGAGGCCGAAGAATTCACCCGGGCAGAACTAACACTGCAAAGCCAGTCAGCAGAACTAATCTCATCAAAAATGAAAAGGGTCGCCGCGAAGCATGGAGCGAGGAGGCTATGCCTCCCCAGGATCCCAGGGGTCCCACAGAGAACAGGCAAGCAACAAGGTTTTGGGTGGTTGAATGTGTTGTGAAAGTTGGTTACCACAAACCCTATTTTCTTTATACACAGAGCTTCAACAGGGACTCTTAGAGATCCATTGACGTGTTTCTTAATTAACATATAAACAGAGTAAGGCTTAGTCCTCAGAGTAATTTCAGGGACATTCTTCTAAACTATTGCTGCATTTCTCTATTGCTTAATATAGCCTGATGAACTATGAGAAGGTATCAGACATAGTCTTTTACACAGACATGCACCAACCTGACCACCCTCTACATCAGGGGTGTCAAACTCATTCCACGGAGGGCCGAGTATCTGCAGGTTTTTTGTTTTTTCTTTCAATTAAGACCTAGACAACCAGGTGAGGGGAGTTCCTCACTAATTAGTGATCTTACTTCATTGATCAAGTACAAGGGTGGAGTGAAAACCCGCAGACACTCGGCCCTCTGTGGAATGAGTTTGACACATGCTTTACATGATCTCCTACCACAGAGAAGGGGAGACAGTATTGGCAGAATCCTCCGCAAGTTAACTTCAACTTTTTAATAACCAAATGTGTCTTTTTAAACTGTAATTATTGAAAGCTTGGACTATTTTATTTGATAAGCATCTGCAAATCTTAATAACCAAATGTGCCTTTTTAAACTGTAATTATGTAAGCTCTGACAATTTTCATCGATAAGTATCTGCAAATCTTAAAGTGTGACTTTGCTGTAATTTCTCTAATAAATGTATATATTTTTTCCTGACGCACCAGCATTGACTGTAACCAGCACAATATGGGGCTGCAGGTAGCCTAGTGGTTAGAGCGTTGGACTTGTAACCGAAAGGTTGCAAGATTAAATCCCAGAGCTGACAAGGTAAAAATCTGTTGTTCTGCCCCTGGACAAGGCAGTTAACCCACTATTCCTAGCCTGTCATTGAAAATAAGAATTAGTTCTTAACTGACTTGCCTAGTTAAATAAAATAAAAATGGGAGATTAAAAGTCATCCAGTTTGGCCTTTTTTGATTGAGAGTCTCGCAGTTACAGGGAAACCTCGATACTTAAAAAAAGTAAGACACCATTGAACTGTCTCCCTCTAAGAGTTTTACAGACAGATGCAGAGTTGTCGAAATACATTAAAAAGTAAGACTAGATTGAACTTTCTCCCTCTTGCAGAGTTTTACAGAGGCCACAGAATGGCTTCGGGAGTCATTTCCTGTTTGCGTTGACGGAAGCGGTGTGATTTACACCAGGGACATCCCGTCGATCAGATGGGCCGGTAGAGAAGGATCTCATTTATCCCTGTGGCCTCGCAGGAAATTCCTGCTGTTTCTCTCCCCCTCTGTTTACAAGACGTTCTCCCGCTCCTCTCCCTCCGGAGACCCTCACGGCCTCACTAAGCCACAGGTTGCGTCCCAAGTGGCATCCTACATAGTGCACAACTTTTGACGAGCGCCCCTTGGGCCCTGGTATAAAAAAAAAAAGTTGCGCACTATATTGGGAATAGGGTACCATTTGGGACACACAATGTGCAAAGAGAGAGAAAAAACAGACCCAATTCCAGATCCCCTTAATTTCTCTGTCTTCATTTTGATCACATTGTCCTTCCTTTCTCCATGTTTTCCACCAAAACTCAGTGAGATCTGCCAGGATAGTGTTATACCTAGAGGCTCATGGTCTAATAAGCTAATTCAAGATTTAGATGGAGGGAGAATTGAGTGGTTTTCAGTAGAGTAAAGTGAGGGAAAAGGTAGGAGTGCATACAGTATTATACAAAATAAATATTTCACCTAGTGTAAAGTATGGTCATATTCCTATGCCATATAAGGTGAACAGACTGGGGATCTGTGTCCCAAGTGGCATTCCCTATGTAGTGCACTTCTTTTACCAGGGCCCAATGCAATTGCACATTATGTACTGTATGAGCCTAGTATGTTGATATTGCTAACTGCATATGTTTTTACGAAACTGTATGTTGTAAATAGTATGTAGTACGATTAATACACGGGATGTAGTTTTAGTAAGTAGTAGGCAAGACAGATTTCAGACACCGCATCTGTTTACCCTATATCTGGTCAAAAGTAGTGCACTGTATTTGGGACTCAGCCCGGGAGACCTGTGAGGCAGGATAGGGGTCAATTTGAATGGTAACATAATGTTAGACTAGCCTAGCCTACTGAAACAGATTGAATCAGAGAACCATTACGCTCCTATTTCTTTGTAAAGCATTTATTTACTTCAGGTGGAACTGGTAGTTATTGTTAACTGTAAGGCGACAAATTTAAGAAAAAGTACCTCCGTTAGTTACATAATAGCCTGTTGGAAATCAGCCATATCAAACTTGCAATCAGGAACTACATGTGGACAGCGGAAGTTTGAATTTGACCATCTGACTACATGAGAAACTTGAATGAGTCTGAAATCCATCCAGTATTATTTGAGGCTTTTCAGTTCGATGACAAATTCATCAACATTTTGTTTGATCTGTTTTCTCCCAATCAAATGAGGATTTCTACGTAGCGTATACATCTGTGCCCATACAATACAAACAATAGTGTAACAATACGAATCATACAAATAACATGCAGCATGCAACATCCATCTCCTTCCACCTCTGCCACTGTGGACCAGAGGGTCAAACAAGATTGAACAGAGATGAAAGTCCCATCAGACCCAGTGAGTGAAACTTGACTCTTGTTTCCCTGGCAACAGAGACCAAGTGTTTTTAGCAGTTTGTTTAATCTTCACTCACTTCGGTTTTCTGAACCTTTCTCCTCAACACTTGTTTCCAAATTGTGCATCACTGGTCTTAAATACAAAATCCTATTGACTGTGTTAGAGAATGGCTTATAAATTCACAAAATAGCATGTTCTTACCTCATAGGGGAAGCAATGGTAGTAAAGGGGCGTATACTGTACACACACTGTGTGTGTGTGTGTGTGTGTGTGTGTGTGTGTGTGTGTGTGTGTGTGTACCCATCTGTGTACGCATATACATGCGGTTTTAAGGGGGGCTGTAAAAGGTGGAGAAACTGGTGTGTAAAATGTTCAAGAGTTCCAAAGTGAAGTGCATTACACACAGGTCCCCCCATGAGGCCTGTTGCATTACACAGCCGCCCATCGCCTCTCATCAGGGCCAGCTTGGCTGAGGCCTACTTAGCAGTGTGAATATTTCATGGCCTCTTCTCCCCTGCCTATACCACCCTGTCGCTTTCTGTTTGGAGGTACATCTAAGGGCCGCCCTGCCTCCACCCAACTCAGCCCCACAGCCCATGCGTTATTCAGGGACCTTTCCACATCTCCTCATGTCGCTCTCCATCCCACCCTCCCACACTCCGTTGCCCGCCCTCTCCTTACTTTCTTCTCTCTATCTCTCCCACTCCTCTCTGATTCTAAAAACAGGTGAAAGGCAGGCTCTCTGAGCTGTAGAGGATGAAGAGGAGGGAGGGAAAGAAGGAGGAAGAAGAGGGGGAAGAGGGCAATGACAGCACAGTTCTTACAGATCTCCTACTCACCTGCCATCTCCCTTTCTATACTTTCTGCTCCCTTACAATATTTAGGGTTATATTTGTTTCATCTGAGTTGAAGATTACAGAGATGATGAAAGATGAGATGAGATGATGAACACAAGGCCTTGTAAATCTCTTCATGTATGTACCTCTCTCTCACTTTGTCTATCACAAACAGAGGAGGAGGAGACCAGAGCAAAAAGGATGATATGTTTTGCCTGAAATCAACTGTGAAACAAAAGATTCCACTGAATAGAAAGATATCCCTATGTAAATCGTTGGGCCTTCAAGAACTTCAAAATAATGTTGAAATAACTATTCTGTATAACATATTCGGTTATAATATATATAAACTCATGCAAAAAAAAGAAACGTCCACTCACTGTCAACTGCATTTATTTTGTAGTAAACTTAACGTGTAAATATTTGTATGAACATAACAAGATTCAACAACAGACATAAACTGAACAATTTCCACAGACATGTGACTAACATAAATGGAAAAGGGAGAGGTCAAAATCAAAAGTAACAGTCAGTATCTGGTATGGTCACCAGCTGCATTAAGTACTGCAGTGCGTCTCCTCATAGACTGCACCAGATTTGCCAGTTCTTGCTGTGAGATGTTACCCCACTCTTCCACCAAGGCACCTGCAAGTTCCCGGACATTTCTGGGGGGAATGGCCCTAGTCCTCACCATCAGATCCAACAGGTCCCAGTCATGCTCAATGGGATTGAGATCCTGTTAGTGTCTTAATGACCTTTCCACAGGTGCATGTTCATTAATTGTTTATGGTTCATTGAGCAAGCATGGGAAACAGTATTTAAACCCTTTACAATGAAGATCTGTGACGTTATTTTGATTTTTACGAATTATCTTTGAAAGACAGGGTCCTGAAAAAGGGATGTTTATTTTTTTGCAGAGTTTATAATATTATATACTGCATTTGTATCATCCCAACCCACAGTCATTGCAATTCTGTTCCAAAACAAAGCAGTTTTGACAGTATTTTTAAGTACTTCCACAGTGTTGACTCTGACCTTGAGCCTCTTTGGAAAATCATTGGCAACACCTTTCTGCTCCAGTTGTACATTGACACTTGGGTTACACAAGAAAAATGACACTGCATTAGTGGGGGAAAGTCAATAAGATCAGGGCACAAAGCGTCTCAGAGTAGGAATGCTGATCTAGGATCAGTTTGGCCTTTTAGATTATGACAAATAAGAGGGGGGGAGATCATAGATTAGCACTCATACTCTAAGACACTTTATGAAAGAAAGAAAGAAAGAAAGAAAGAAAGACAGACAGACAGACAGACAGACAGACAGAGACAGACAGAGACAGACAGAGACAGACAGAGACAGACAGAGACAGACAGAGACAGACAGAGACAGACAGAGACAGACAGACAGACAGACAGACAGACAGACAGACAGACAGACAGACAGACCCCTTTCATTTGCAGCAAATAGTGGAAGGGGCTGCTTCTCTGAGTGAAATTCCACTTTTTACTCATCAACTGCCCTTACATGAAGACAGGGCATCACATACCAGTCGTATGCCATTCGATTTTCAGCGCTCTAGGTAACATCCCAGCTAGCACATTTGGTTTCTTGGAAGTTGTGGCAACATATGTTTTTGGTTTCACGTTGGTTGTGAAAACAAAGACAGTTTCCTGACTGGTAAAACATTTTTTTTTTTAAACATTCTTAGAACAGAAGTGAACATTCACCTGTTCTGGGAATGTTTGTTTTTGGCTTCCACGGAGGTTCTGAGAAGGTTACCAGTTTTCCTGGGAGGTTTTAATAAAGATCTGAGAATAGAAATTATAGGTATTTTGAAGTTAATTAAAGAACATTCTCTAAATGTTGTGAATGTTTTGTTATGGTTATTATAGAACGTTTTCTTAACACTCTAAGAGCAAAATGTATAATATACCCACATGCTTCAAGATGTCCACAATCATCCCGTGCCCAAAAAAGGGAAAGTAACTGAACTGAATGACTACCGACCAGTAGCACTCAACCCTCTACAATTCGCCTACCGCCCTGACAGATCCACAGATGACACAATTGCCATTGCACTGCACAATGTCATTACCCACCTGGACAAAAGGAATTCATATGTGAGGATGCATTTCATCGACCACAGCTCAGCCTTCAATACCATAGTGCCCTATAAACTCATTGCAAAGTGTGCATCCTCAGTCCCATCCTGTATTCCCTGTATACCCATGACTGTGTGCCTCACACAGTTCCAACTCCATCATCAAGTTCGCAGACAACACGACAGTAGTAGGCCTGAATGCCAACAACGACGAGACAGCCTACAGGGAGGAGGTAGGCACTCTGACAGTGTGATGCCAGGTAAACAACCTCTCCCTAAACGTCAACAAAACAAAGGAGCTGATTGTGGACTTCAGGAGGATCCAGGCTGGACACGCCCCCATCCTCATCAACTGAGCCTCGGTGGAGACGGTCCATAACTTCAAATTCGTCAGTGTATACATCTCAGAGAAGCTGAAATTATCCAACCAGATGGACACAGCAGTGAAGAAAGCACGACCACAACTCTTCAACCTCAGGATGCTGAAGAGATTTGGCCTGTTGCCGAGGGCCCTCACAGTGTTCTACAGGAGCACCAGCAAGATCGTACTGTCAGTCTGCATCCCAACAAGGTGCTTCAGAGGGTGATACGCACAGCCAAGCGCACCATTGGTGTTGCAGGAAGGCCAAGATCATCAGGGACCCCAGCCCCCCAAGCCATGCCCTGTTCTCCCCGCTTCCATCACTCAGACGGGGGCAGTACAGGAGCATGTCAAAGACTGGAAGAGTGGTTTCTACCCCCAGACCATCAGGCTGACACCATTAGTCAGCTACCCACTCCTCCCTGCAACTCCCCCTATGGACCCCCCCCCCTCTGGTCAATACTTTACCTGCTGCTCCCCTTATGGACATTTTACCCCCACCCGCTCAATAGACCTTTACTCTGCCCACACTCCAATGACATTCATCACTGTTGCAGTTGTTAATGTATAGTTGAAGTCAGAGGTTTACATACACCTTGTCCAAATTCAGTTCTGCCCACAAATTTTCTATGGTATTCTGTGCTTTGTGATGGCCACTCCAATACCTTGACTTTGTTGTCCTTAAGCCATTGTCCATTTGGAAGGCCCATTTGCAACCAAGCTTTAACTTCCTGACTGATGTCTTGAGATGTTGCTTCAATATATCCAAATACTTTTCCTTTCTCATGATGCCATTTATTTTGTGAAGTGCACCATTCCCTCCTGCAGCAAAGCAACCCCACAACATGATGCTGCCACCCCCGTGCTTCACGGTTGGGATGGTGTTCTTTGGCTTGCAAGCCTCCCCCTTTTTCCTCCAAACATAATGATGGTCATCATGGCCAAACAGTTCTATTTTTGTTTCATCAGACCAGAGGATATTTCTCCAAGAATTACAATCTTTGTCCCCATGTGCAGTTGCAAACTGTAGTCTGGCTTTTTTATGGCGGTTTTGGAGCAGTGGCTTCTTCCTTGCTGAGCGGCCGTTTATGCAGTTTATGTCAATATAGGACTATTTTTACTGTGGATATAAATACTTTTCTACCGGTTTCCTCCAGCATCTTCACAAGGTCCTTTGCTGTTGTTCTGGGATTGATTTGCACTTTTCGCACAAAAGTACATTCATCTCTAGGAGACAGAACTCGTCTCCTTCCTGAGCAGTTTGACGGCTGTATGGTCCCATGGTGTTTATACTTGCGTATTATTGTTTGTTTTGATGAACATGGTACCTTCAGGCGTTTGGAAATTGCTCCCAAGGATGAATCAGACTTGTGGAGGTCTACAATTGTTTTCTGAGGTCTTGGCTGATTTATTTTGACTTTCCCATGATGTCAAGCAAAAAGGCACTGAGTTTGAAGGTAGGCCTTGAAATACATCCACAGGTACACCTCCAATTGACTCAAATTATGTCAATTAGCCTATCAGAAGCTTCTAAAACCATGACATAATTTTCTGGAATTTTCCAAGCTGTTTAAAGTCACAGTCAATTTAGTGTATGTAAACTTCTTACCCACTGGAATTGTGATACAGTGAATTATAAGTTAAATAATCTGTCTGTAAACAATTTTTGGAAAAATGACTTGTGTCATGCACAAAGTAGATGTCCTAAACGACTTGCAAAAACTATAGTTTGTTAACAAGAATTTTGTGGAGTGGTTGAAAAACTAGTTTCCAACCTAAGTGTATGTAAACTTCTGACTTCATCTGTATATTATTATTTCAATCTTTATGATAATACAATAAAAATAATTTCACTTGGTCCCCACACCCGCTCAATGGTCATTTAGTCTGACTACTGCTTCCCCTGTGGTCATTCCCCCGCACCCTCCCAACAGTCTTTACTTTGCCTCCATCCCAATGGACATATATTTATTTATCACTGCTATTATGATGCAGTTATGATGCTATTTCTATTGTTTGTTTGTTTTTACCATTTTCACTGTTTTTATTTATTTCACTTAGTTCACTGGTTCCTCTAAAAGGTTTCTTCCAAGGTTCCTGCCTTTCTAGGGAGTTGTTCCTAGCCACTGCTAGGCTGGGTATCTGTGTAAGCATTTTGTGACAACTACTGATGTAAAAAGGGCTTTATAAAATAATTGGGATTGATTGAGTAACAAGATAGAGGTTAGAGAGCATTTGGTGACGCTGATAATGGAATGTATATGTTTTTAAATAATGTTTTCTGAACGTTAAACTTTTTCTTTTGTTTTTTGATGAAAAGTTTTCTTCAAAGTTTTTGGAACGTTCCCAGAATATTGCCAAGAACTGACATATAGAGAACCATACATTCTCTGAACGTTTTGAAAACATTGCCTAAGTCACACCATTTTTGAGAAGGTTCCCAGAATGTAGAAAAAATATGACATTTAAATAGAACTGCAGAACAACGTTGTTTCTTAACGTTCTCGGAACATTACCAACAATTCAATTAAATGTAACCATGTTGGACATTTTAGGAAATGTTCTGGTGTACTATTTAAATTCCACAAAATAATGTTTTTTTTTTAAGTTCCTTAAATGTGCTGAGAATGTTCCAAAGCCAAGCAACTGTACTGCACCATTCTTAGAAAGTTGTGGGATGGTTGTATGCAAAAGAAGCATAGGACAACTATGCACACTCACCAGGCTCTAAGAAACATATGGTTTTCAGAACATTATGTGCTAGCTGGGAATACTGCACAGAAAATCATACAATCTGGGAACAAGGCCAAATTATTACATATGTTTGACCCTTCGTACATAAAATGTACTTAATCATCATCACAATCTTCATCCTCTTCATTCTGAAAAGCCATGCTGAAAAGCCAACAATTAGAGCAATATTAGTTGTAATATGTAAGTACATTGGAGGGTGTACAATGCAGTAAGTTACTGGGTACCAGTGGAGGCTGCTGAGAGGAGGACGGCTCATAATAATGGCTTGAACAGAGCGAATGCAATGGCATCAAGCCATGTGTTTGATGTATTTGATACCATTCCACTGATTCCGCTCCAGCCATTACCACGAGCCAGTCCTCCCCAATTAAGGTACCACCAACCTCCGGTGCTGGGTACAGTACAGTATATATTGAAACTAGTGCCCCAGGACACTACAGATTCTGTGTGTGTGTGCTGCTCTCTACTGGAGAACAGAGAAAATGCTTGGGGATGTCAATAAGAGCAATGGATGTGAAAGACTGCACAATGGGAAGAATCTCAATTGCATTTCCTTGATTCCTCGTGTCCTTGGCTCCTTCTCAAAACCCATTGGATGAGAAGGTCAGAACATCCAATGGGGTTTGAGAAGGATAAGGGAGGACAGGGGGAATCAAGGAAATGCAATTGAGATTCTCCCATGCTACACAAACCATGCATATAGTTGGCTGTGCAGAGGAGGCTGGTGGGAGGAGCTATAGGAGGACGGGCTCATTATAATAGCTGGAATGTAATTAATGGAATGGAGCCAAACATGTGGTTTTCATATGTTTGATGTGTTTGATACCGTTCCATTTATTCCCTTCCAGCCATTAGAAGGAGCCCATCCTCCTATAGTTCCCCCCACCAGCCTCCTCTGAGGTTGTGTACAGTAGCTTCTTGTGCAGTGAATTTACATAGTATGAATTAAATAGAAGAAAAGGTCTTTACAGGGGTGAGTTTTCAAATGTGGCATTAGCCTGATACCAGGGAGTTGGGGAAGGAGATACCTAAGCCCCATCTCTCCCTATAACAGCCTCTGTGGGAAAGAGGGGGTATTGGTCTTAAGGGTCCATGCCCCTAGAAGCTTTTGTAGGTCCTCCTGCCTCCTCAGCCTCACTTTCCCACCCTGACGTCACCTAGCTGGGGTAGACATAGAGAGAGCGAGACCGAGGGCCAGACGACTGGTGGTGAGGAATATGATATGCTTTTTTGGCAGGCTATCGCATGGATGTGTATGACTGGGTTTAGCAAGCAGTGCAATGCAAAAGAGGCTACAAACAAACTATGATGTTCATTCTCACAAAAGATGTGATAATGATGTATTATGAGGCAAAGGGGGTTTACTGTGATTTGTATACGAAGTGTCAATCTCATGCTATTAACCCTACTCCTTTGTGTGTAAGCCCCCCCCCCCCCCCTGTTTTATTGTCACATACACTGGATAGGTGCAGTGAAATGTGCTGTTGTACAGGGTCAGCAATAGTAGTATGGCACCCCTGGAGCAAATTCTGTCTGCATGTTGGCTTGGGTATTCCAACCAACAACCTTTCGGTGACTGGTCTAGCGCTCTAACTGCTAGAATATTTGCAGCCCCAAATCCATCCTGGACTCAGGGTTAGACGTAACATAGTAAATGTGAGTCCGGAACACTCCAATTAGTATGATATGTTACGTTTTGTATGGTATGTATCAGAGATGGAAACTCAAGTCTGAGACTCGGACTCGAGTGGCACTTCTTAGGGCTGAGATCCCGCTAACGGGATTGATATGACAACAGCCAGTGAAAGTGCAGGGCGCCAAATTCAAAACAACAGAAATCTCATAATTAAAATTCCTCAGACATACAAGTATTTCACACAATTTTAAAGATACACTTCTTGTTAATCCCACCACAGTGTCCGATATAGGCTTTACGGCGAAAGCACCACAAACAATTGTTAGGTCAGAGCCAAGTCACAGAAAAACAGAGACATTTTTCCAGTCAAAGAGAGGAGTCACAAAAATCAGAAATAGAG
Organism: Oncorhynchus clarkii lewisi; assembly: GCF_045791955.1. Lineage (NCBI taxonomy): Eukaryota > Metazoa > Chordata > Actinopteri > Salmoniformes > Salmonidae > Oncorhynchus > Oncorhynchus clarkii. The sequence goes on along the minus strand of NC_092148.1, from coordinate 46,736,755 downwards.
ATAGAATTAATCACTAACCTTTGATGATCTTCATCAGATGACACTCATAGGACTTCATGTTACACAATACATGTATGTTTTGTTCGATAAAGTTCATATTTATATAAAACAATCTCAGTATACATTGGTGAATTATATTCAGTAGTTCAAAAACATCTGGTGATTTTGCAGAGAGCCACATCAATTTACAGAAATACTCATTATAAATGTTGATGACAAGTGTTATACATGGAACGTTAGATACACTTCTCCTTAACTTTTTATGACTGCAGGGGCAGTATTGAGTAGCTTGGATGAAAAGGTGCCCATTGTAAACGGCCAGCTCCTCAGTCTCAGTTGGTAATATATGCATATTATTATTAGTATTGGATAGAAAACACTCTAAAGTTTCCAAAACTGTCAAAATATTGTCTGTGAGTATAACAGAACGGATATTGCAAGCGAAACCCTGAGGAAAATCAAAGCAGAAAGTGGCTTCTATTTTGAAAACTCCATGTTCCATAGCCTCCCTTTGCTCCATTTAAAGGGATATGAACCAGACTCCTTTTCCTATCACTTCTTCAAGGTGTCAATAGTCTTCAGACATAGTTTCAGGCTTTTATTTTGAAAAATGAGCCAAAACGATAACATCGCGTCAAGTGGTCACATGAGTTTTGCTCGCGCAACAGAGTTTGGATAGGTATTGCTTTTTCCTCTCCTACTGTGAAAGACATTTGCGGTTGATATATTATCGATTATATATTTTAAAAACAACCTGAGGATTGATTATAAAAAAAGCGTTTCACATGTTTCTGTGGACATTATGGAAACTATTTGGAATTTGTCTGCGTTGTCGTGACTGCTCTTTCCTGTGGATTTCTGAACATAACGCAACGCAACAAACAAACTGAGGTATTTTGGATCTAAAAATAATCTTTATGGAACAAAAGGAACATTTGTTGTGTAACTAGGAGTCTCGTGAGTGAAAATATCCGAAGATCATCAAAGGTAAACGATTAATTTGATTGCTTTTCTGATTTTCGTGTCCTAGCTACCTGATGCTAAGTGTACTTAATGTTTTATCGTGCGATCGATAAATTTACACAAACGATTGGATTGCTTTCGCTGTAAAGCATAATTTCAAAATCTGACACGACAGGTGGATTAACAAAAGGCTGAGCTGTGTTTTCCTATATTGCACTTGTGATTTCATGAAAATAAATATTTATAGTAATATTTATTGTATGTAGCGCTATGCTATTCAGCGGTTGTTGATGGCACTTATCCCGATATCGGGATTATAACCATAACAAGTTAATGCAACCGCTGTATCAGATTTCAAAAAAGCGTTACGGAAAAAGGAAAACCATGCAATAATCTGAGTACTGCGCTCATAGACCAAACAAGCCAAAAATATATCTGCCATATTGTGCAGTCAACAGAAGTCAGAATTAACATTATAAATATTCACTTACCTTTGATGATCTTCATCAGAATGCACTCCCATGAATCCCAGTTCCACAATAAATGTTTCTTTTGTTCGATAATGTCCATAATTTATGTTTAAATTCCTCCTTGTTGTTAGCGCGTTCGGCCCAGTAATCCAACTTCATGACGCACGAGCAGACCAAAAGTCCAAAAGTTCTGTTACAGTCCATAGAAACATGTCAAATGAAGTATAGAATCAATCTTTAGGATGTTTTTAACATAAATCTTCAATAATGTTCCAACCGGATAATTCCTTTGTCTGTAGAATTGCGATTGAACAGAGCTCGCTCTCAAGTGAACGAGCGTCACGAGCTCAAGGAATTCTGGCAGACCTCTGACTCATTCCCCTCTCATTCAACCCCACTTCACAGTAGAAGCATCAAACAAGGTTCTAAAGACTGTTGTCATCTAGTGTAAGCCTTGGGAAGTGCAACATGACCAATATCCCACTGTATCTTCAATAGGGAATAAGTTGAAAAATGACCAACCTCAGATTTCCCACTTCCTGGTTAGATTTTTTCTCAGGTTTTTGCCTGCCATATGAGTTCTGTTATACTCACATACATCATTGAAACAGTTTTAGAAACTTCAAAGTGTTTTCTATCCATATATAATATGCATATATTAGCAACTGGGACTGAGTAGCAGGCAGTTTACTCTGGGTACCTCTGGGCACCTCATTCATCCAAGCTACTCAATACTTCCCCCAGCCATAAGAAGAACTTCTTGATGCACCCATTCGGTTAGCGGGATCATTTTCGTCAACATCCACTGAATTGCAGAGCGCCAAATTCAAATTAAATTACTAAAAATATTTAATTTTCATGAAATCACAAGTGCAATATAGCAAAACACAGCGTAGCTTGTTGTTAAGCCACCTGGAGTGTCAGATTTCAAAAAAGCTTTTTGGCGAAAGCATACCAAGCTTTTATGCAAGGACATCTCTCTCAGCAGACAAATCATTACAAACAGCTAGCAGCCAAGTAGATTGGTCACGAAAGTCAGAAAAGCAATAAAATTAATCGCTTACCTTTGATGATCTTCAGATGTTTGCACTCATGAGACTCCCAGTTACACAATAGATGTTCCTTTTGTTCCATAAAGATTATTTTTTATATCCAAAATACCTCCGTTTGGTTGGCGCGTTATGTTCAGAAATCAACAGGCTCGAGCGGTCACGACTGGGCAGACGAAAATTCCAAACAGTATCCATAAAGTTCGTAGAAACATGTCAAACGTTTTTTTATAATCAATCATCAGGTTATTTTTACAAAAAATAATCGATAATATTTCAACCGGACTGTACCTTCTTCAATAGGAGAGAGAGAGAAAATGTCTGCTCCAAGCTGTTACGCATGCAAAACGCTGCTGGCACCCAGCCATACAATGACGCGATGTGATCTTTCTCGCTCATTTTTCAAAATAAAAGCCTGAAACTATGTCTAAAGACAGTTCACAACATGTGGAAGCCATAGGGAAAGGAATCTGGTTGATATCCGTTTAAATGGAGCGAAGGCAGGCAATGGAATAGAGAGCTTTCAGGAAAAACAGCACTTCCGGGTTGGATTTCCCTCAGGTTTTCGCCTGCAATATCAGTTCTGTTATACTCACAGACAATATTTTGGACAGTTTTGGAAACTTTAGAGTGTTTTCTATCCTAATCTGACAATTATATGCATATTCTAGATTCTGGGCCTGAGAAATAGGCAGATTCATTTGGATACGTTTTTCATCCAAACATCAAAATACTGCCCCCTACACTCAACAGGTTTTAATTCCCAAAGACAATTACTTAGACTCGTGATCAATTGACTTGAGACTTGACTTGGACTCTAGATGAGAGACTTGTGAACAATGTAAGTCAGTACTGGGATAAGTTTTTGTTGTGCATTCTGTCAGATAACATGGAACAGGCGGCGTTGTAACACAGAGAAAGTAGTTTAATACAGAGGGCTGAAAGGCGTTCTAGAACGTCTGCGTTCTGCAAAACAATTGCAGACAAGGATGTATCTATTTCAATGGGAAGATAGTGGTTACTCATATTTGCACTTTTTCCTAATTTTATTTAATTTATTTAACCTTTATTTAACCAGGTAGGCCAGTTGAGAACAAATTCTCATTTACAACTGCGACCTGTCCAGGATAAAGCAAAGCAGTGTGACACAAACAACAACACAGAGTTACACATAGAATAAACAAACGTACAGTAAATAACACAATAGAAAAGTATATATACAGTGTGTGCAAATAATGTAAGATTAGGGAGGTAAGGCAATAAATATACCATAATGGCAAAATAATTAGAATTCGGCAATTAAACACTGGAGTGATAGATGTGCAGAAGATGAATGTGCAAGTAGAGATACTGGGGTGCAAAGGAGAAAAAATAAATAATAATAACAATATGGGGATGAGGTTGTTGGGTGGGCTATTTACAGATGGGCTATGTTACAGGTGCAATGATCTGTAAGCTGCTCTGACAGCTGATGCTTAAAATTAGTGAGGGAGATATGAGTCTCCAGCTTCAGGGATTTTTGCAGTTCGTTCCAGTCATTGGCATCAGAGAACTGGAAGGAAAGGCGGCCAAAGAGGAATTGGCTTTGGGGGTGACCAGTGAAGTATACCTGCTGGAGCGCGTGCTACGGGTGGGTGCTGCTATGGTGACCAGTGAGCTGAGATAAGGTGGGGCTTTACCTAGCAAAGACTTATAGATGACCTGAAGCCAGTGGGTTTGGAGACGAATATGAAGCAGCCAACGAGAGCATACAGGTCACAGTAGTGGATAGTATATGAGGCTTTGGTGACATAACTGTGATGGAGGCTATTTTGTAAATGACATCGCCGAAGTCAAGGATCGGTAGGATAGTCAGTTTTATGAGGGCATGTTTGGCAGCATGAGTGAAGGATGCTTTGTTGCAACAACAAAAAAGCGCCAATTCTAGATTTAATTTTGGATTGGAGATGCTTAATGTGAGTCTGGAAGGAGAGTTTATAGTCTAACCAGACACCTAGGTATTTGTAGTTGTCCACATATTCTAAGTCAGAACCGTCCAGAGTAGTGATGCTGGACGGCGGGCAGGGATCGGTTGAAGAGCATGCATTTAGTTTTACTTGCAGTTAAGAGCAGTTGGAGGCCACGGATTGATTGAGCGGACATTGTGTATGCTATTGCTCTATAGATCGGAACATTAAAATGCAAGCAAAAGTTAGCTATCGTTTATCATACCATATCATGTCATATTTAAATATTATGCTGTAAATTATATAATTATGACAGTGTTTGGCAACTAATGAAATTGTTCAAAAAAGAATGTAGTAAATTTCTGTTTATTATTATTATTTTTTTTAAGAGGACATGGTTTCACATCGACTGTTGACCTAGTGAATCATCTTAGTAAACTTAAAGAGCAACTATTTTGTTTATTTTATTTTAAAAATAGGTAATTGGACTGGACTAGGTGGCATATTTAATAAATTTTTCTGGCCACCATGAAGAAAATATAAGATGTTTCTGAAGAGGTTTAGCCACGCTAAAATGCCTTAAAGTCTTGAGACTCGACTTAGACTTGGCCCTAAAAGACTTGAGACATGACTTGGACTCACCTCAAAGACTTGTGAACATCTCTGGGATGTATTATTTGTGGCTATCCATCATCCATTTCATATGATATGTTACGAATTACAATTCATATGATATGTTCTGTATTTGCAAAGCAAATTATATTTTACAAATTCCAATTTGTTGTGACTTAACCTTAGCTAGGTGGCTAGGTAGCTAACGCTAACATTAGCTAGGTGACTAATGTTAGCAAGGCTAGGTTTTAGGGTTGGGGTTAAGGTTAGGGATAGGAGTTAGGTTAAAGGGTTAAGGTTCGGGGAAAGTTTAGAAAACATGCTAAGTATTTGCAACGTAGCTAAAACATAGTAAGTCGTTCCAAAGTTGCTAATTAGCTAAAGTTGTCCGTGATGAGATTTGAACGCGCAACCGTTTGTTTGCTACACGTTCGACATTCATTTTTTTTGCCTTTTCTTTTAAAAAGCCACAAATTCCTTTGAAAATTATCTATGTGGCATCGATATAAGTCAAAAACAGTTATAGTGTAAATAGGATAATTTTAGTCATAAAGTCAGTCTCGTATAAAACGGAGTTTGGAATATCAATGTGTCACAACAGGTGAACGAAGGTTGGGTTTTGATTTGACGATGTCCATTTGCCCACTAACATGGGGTGAACAGCTACTGTGATTGCTCTCTATCCAATAGCCTAGACAGATTGCGCATTGCGCATTTCTTTACTTGAGAAATACTGCACCAAACACCTTAGTTAGATGTAAAATTGGGAACTAAAACACCCTCGGCAAATACGTCAAAATTAATTACAGATTTCTCGAGTCATCTTAGATTCATTCTGGGGATTGTGAGGAAGTGAAATGAGGTAGAAACATTATCAACCAAACACACCTCCAAGACTGAAATCTTGTTTATCAAATGAGCAAAAGAAAAAGACACATGCCAATCGGCATGTTGTTAGGGTTGGTAAAAACTTTCCAGTACTCACCTCCATCCTTCCCCCTTTCCCAAGGCAAATGGATGAGTAGCCAATACAGGCCTAGTATTGCCACAAATAACAGTCCTTCCTTTGTAATGTCTTGGCAGCATATTGCATGTATGCCAACCACATATTTTCCCTACCGTCATATCCAATTTCAGTACCCAATTAGTCACTATCTGTGATATCCTTAACATGAATTACCTGGATAGGGTTTGGTATTTTGGTTGGTGGAGACAGGGTTGGGCCTGGAGTGGTGGAGGAGTGTTTCTGGGTCTGGCTCTGGTTTGTCTGGGACCGCTGTGGCTCAGGCAGCACTTTTACAGAGAACACATCCATTGTGTCAGCCCCGTTCCTTTCCAGACCGAGGGTATAGGTTCCTGCATCAGAAAGCTTAATGGACCTAATGGTTAGTAGGATTTCATCACCTTTACAGAGTTCAACAGTGCTCCCAGGTTTTCCCCATATCTTGGAAAACCTCTCCACCTTTGTGGGATCCCCTATGTTATAAGGATACCCTATTCTCCAATCCCAGAACTATCCCAAGTTGGTTATCATGTAATCCCCATACGGACACCCTCCCCCATTACACAGGTACACTGGCACCCTCCTATACACAGGTGTTAAAACCAAACACAAATTACTCTTTTTTTACTAATTAAATTACTAATTATTTCTTCCCTGCCCTGTTGGCTCAAAATATGTCCCAAATACTTAACATGAGTCTACCATAATTAAAACTTATCCTAGCTAATTTTCACACCACATTCATCAGAGAAAATATAATGACACTATAATGTAAATTTCACTGCCTTTTTGTATTAAATTACCTTAATAGCAGTATTACAAATTACCCTAGATTCTCCATCCAAATGGCTCTCCAATGAGGCTGATCAGACCACAAAGGAAAGTTACAATGAAGGTCATAAGTCATACCACCCCTCCAAAGAAGTGTTTCTTACTATATTAAACAACATTCCTTTATCAAAAGATTTCACCTATTTAATTAAGAAACTCAGAAAATAAAAACTTTAATATTGTAAGGGATTTCCTCCTCTTCTTCCGAAGAGGAAAGGCGAGAAGGATCGGAGGACCAATATGCGGCGTGGTAAGTGTCCATGGTTCTTTTAATAAGAAATACTACACATGAACACGACTGAAATACAAAAACAATAAAGGTGGAACGAACGAAACCTAAAACAGTACCGTGTGGTGAAAAACACAGACACGGAAACAAACACCCACAAACAAACAGTGAAACCCAGGCTACCTAAGTATGATTCTCAATCAGAGACAACTAATGACACCTGCCTCTGATTGAGAACCATACTAGGCCGAAACATAGAAATCCCCAAATCATAGAAAAACAAACATAGACTGCCCACCCCAACTCACGCCCTGACCATACTAAATAATGACAAAACAAAGGAAATAAAGGTCAGAACGTGACAAATATTTTATATGTGAGTGTACCCCTTTAAGATAGATATCATGTCTCTGGGAAAATGGAAATACTCTATGTTTCATGTAACTCATTCAATCTTTCTCCAAATAAACTCAACCTGCAATCCATTGTGGTTGTTGGTATTGTTGACCTTATGAACCCCCTCTCTGACCCTGCCAGCTCTCTGAGTTCCTGCGTGTCCCCCATTGGCCTCTCCCCCTTTGGGGTCCAAAAGGTCCCCTACCTCTACTCCTGATGACTGCCCACAACTCCATGCCCAGTGACCAAATCCTCCACATCTATAACAGGTGAGGTTAGCCCCTCTGTCTGGATCTTGATTGTAGCTTGGCCATCCTGTAGAAGGTGGTTGCCCCCCATACGCATTCCTTTGGGGTGTCATCAATCCCGCCATGGTCTGCACCACAGCAGTAACAGTGTCACTGGTGTTGGCTCCAGAAGGTTGTGGTGCAGGTTGAGGAGTGCTGGTTAGAGGCATCTGTTTTGCTGGCTCATCCTCTGCCAGTTGCTTCTTCAAGACTTTCTTCTGTAGTTGCTTTATTTCATCCTCTTCCTTTCTTTTCCCTTCTCTCCATCTCTCCACATGGTGTTGAGCAATCTCAGTGAATTCCATCACATTCTTCGCAGTGATCCCCACCACTTTTTCACACTCTGTGCGCATCTGGTCCAGCAGCCCTTACATGCGCTGTTCAGAAATAGATGTTTCATCTCATTCTTATCTGGCTCAGCATTCCATGCCTGTCTCCGCAGGATCCTGGCTTTTGTTCATATAAACCGGCACAGTTTCATCCTCTTCTAGGGTCAATGATTTCATCAACTGAGGCCTGGGTTGAGTGGGGTATTTTCTCCTGATGGCAGTCCACATCCCATTGCGGTATTGATCAAATGGAGTCTTTATGGCAAACATCCCTCTCATCCCTGCATCCTTCATGAGTTCACGACATTCCTGGTCCCCCATGCATCTATTCATGACAGCCACCATGTCTCCTACTGTCAGTTCATCTGCTGTAGTCAGGCTCTCAAAGGCCTTCACCCACCTACATCCAGACTCTTCTGGTAGCGGCAGGGAGTCTGCAAGGCCCTGTGAGCCCAAGGTTTGTATACTGTTTGTCCACCAGGTAGTCTTAGTGGCATCATGTTAGCACCACCCTGTTTGGTCTTACTCCTGGTGTGGTGTGCGGGAGCGGACTGTTGATCCCATAGGCCCCCCTCAAATACATCACAGATTAATCGTTGGTCAAGCTCACACTGTGGGGTCCCAACCCACGGTGTGTCTTCACCATCTTCATATTCCTCTGTTCCTTGGCTGTGCATACCCAGCCTGATGAAATGTACACCTGGCCCTGATGTCAGTGTGCATTGATTCAGCTTAGTCTGTTCCTTACGCCTTATTTCAATCCGTTCCATGTCTTTCAGGATCCGTTCCAGTATTTTCACTGCTCCCTTCTCCTTTCTGAGTTTGTCTTGGAGTTCATTCCATACTCTCCTCTGCTCCTCTTCTTCCTCTTGGGTATTTGTCAGGCTTGTCTCAGTCCATCTGATTCCATTATCAGAGGATCCACTTTCACTCCTGCTGTCTATGCTCATATTTCCTCCTTCCATCTGTACTTTACTTAGTTCAGCCACTCCTCTGCTCAGCTCTCTGGCAGCTACCTGTATTTCTTATTTTCTGCTTTCACTGGCTCGTTGCCAGGACTTTCCATGTTCAGCACCATCTGGTCTTTTTTTATAATTTACGGTAGCCGTGAGGTCCAGCACAGAGACCATTACCCGCGGACCTTCGTAGGGTGGGGGTGAAATAGGGAGTTGCGGGTACAATTTGTTGGGAGTGGTTTGCTCCTCCCCACACATTTTCTTGAGTTTCTCCAATATAGCCAATACTATGCGCTCCTTTAATTTAGTCTTCTCCATTGCTTCTTTAATTTAACCTTGGTGGACTCCCCACCCTGTTTCCATTCGGAACAGGTTTAGTTCACTTTCCGTTTCAACGTCTCCAATATCCTACCAGGTTCCCCCTCGACTGGGATCCCGTTGGGCGCGGCAATTCTGCCCTCTTCTGTCCACTCCCTGTATAGTTTTTCTCCTTTCATCTTCCAGTCCTTTCCATCTTTACCTCCGTTAATTTCCAGTGTTGATTTCAATGTTTTTAACACCTTCTCAGCCTCCTGACTAGTCATTGTTAAGTAAATTTGGGGTGTGTATCATATAATTTTTTGAATTATTTCCAATACCAATTCGCCACCACTTTTTTAATGTCAACGTTGCTACCTCCTTAGTTAATTAACAGTATGATTTCAAGAAATACCCGTAGGTCGTTCAAACTGGTATTAGCTATTCCCACTCAATACCCAATGTACTACATTCATTCAGTGAACTTATCTTATTTCCAATAAAACCCATCTCATTACCCTTAGGTCATTCAAACTGTTATTGTACGCCGACTAATAACTAAATGTACCACAGTCACTCGAGGAACTTATCTTATTTCCAATATAACACAGGTCTCTTGCCTGTACTATTATCCGTAGATCATTCAGCCCGTCATCAGTACACCGACTGATAACTAATGTACCACAATTATTCGATTTGTCCTTATCAAATCTTCATTCACACCAGTAAGTACGCCGATTCACCCACACACAAACCAGTAGGTACGCCGACCCACCTAGTACATTACATTCGCTGTTATATTTTCGTTCATCCACACTCACACCAGTAGGTTCGCCGACCCACCCTCATATAAACCAGTAGCTTCGCTGAATGACCTAGTACATTACATTCGCAGTTATATTGCCGTTCACCTCACACTGGTTGGTTCGCCGACCCTCCCTCACATAAACCAGCAGCTTCGCCGAACTACCTAGTACATTACATTCACTGTCATTCCATAAAAAAGATTGATCAGTTCAAAATTGCATTTACCACAGCATATATGTCATTTCAATTATTTTTTGTCAATTATAGTATTCACATACTTTGGTAACTTACATCAAACAGGTGTTTCACAAAACTACATTTGGATAACGCCAATATGCAGAACTTTAGTTTGTACTGGCCAATCGGCTGGCACACCAATGTACAGCGATGTCCTTCACCAGATCACGTCGGGGCCACCAATTGTTAGGGTTGCGTCAATTCGAATCTGGTAACAGGATAAATATGACATTGAGTCACCGATTGTATACTATGTATTTTTTATTAGCTAAGCAATAAGTGGTAAATGCAATTTTCGTATATACGGGCTCTCTGTCCCACCTCGCAGGGCAAACAGAGAACTGACTTGTTCCTGACAAAGATATTATAAATATACTCTGACAGAGGTGGTTCCTGCTTCCGAGCCGGCCTGTCAGAGTAGAGACTGGGCGTGGTTTAGACTCACCCAGCCTATCGTTGATTGTTGTCGCAGAGGCTGGTCCCAGCCCTCTAAGCGCTTCAGCGGTCAGTCGTTGTAGCTGTGTAGAATATACAGTTATCCTGTTATCTAACAAAATACCGTTTGTTCTCGCAACACTACGTTCTGAATGTGCCCCCCCCAACTCATTGTACAGTTGCTGTCTTCATGTCATTCTGTATTTTTCCATCATGAGAAAGGCCCATGGCCCTGAAACTGTTAACATTGTCTCAAGTCAGCCATGTTGCATAACACATACATCCACACAAGCCAACAGCAGATAATATTCAATCACATATGATATGGTAACGGGCTATAGTGCATAACACAGAACCTCACAGTGTTCAGTGGCTCTTTAAGTAACCTGTCTTATGTAACCATACCAAAAAATAAATCACTTTACCAAACGTAACGTATCATACTAATTTGAGTGTCTTGTATTTACTATGTTACGTCTAGTCTATGAGACCAGGCTGCCAAATCACTAGCATGCCTCTGATTACCTGAACAGGCGGACCTGCTTGGCTCCAGTTATGAGGGATGGGTGCTCCTTTTTCTCTATCCACCTGCACGCCATACCAGCCAGAGCTCCAGCTGCAAGTGCTGACACAGTCACATGCTACCACAATAGCTAGCTACCAATCTAGCAGAACCAGTGACAAAGCAAGCACCGATGAGAAGTAGACGAATAGAAGCAGACTGCGGCCACATAAACTCCAAAATGCACAGCACCAATGTTGCCAACTTAGCGACTTTGTCGCTATATTTAGTGAGTATTCAGACCCCTCTAGCAACATATTTTCAAAAAATCGACGAGCAACAAATCTAGCATATTTTTCTGGTGTTATTGGAGACTTTTGGAGACTGTGCCTTGAAAGCAAGTATCGTTCTTACTCTTCTCAACGAGCAGCAGGTGCTGCCGTGGAACCCAACCCGGCCCAAAGCACTCACAGGCACAAAGCAACCCAACCCGGCCCAAAGCACTCCCACTCCCAGCGCAGCAGTCCCTCCCAGCTGCAGTCAGAGCAGGAGATGTTCACCGCTCCGAGTCCAGACTGCAAATTAATCCCACATGCAGGAAGCCGCCGCAGGCTGATCCCGCCCTGGTTTACATTCAGGGCGGGATGTAAATGTAAAATGTTCTTTGTCTAAAATAAATCACTACATTTGACTCACACAGCCTCAGTCACTTACTCACCTTGTCCACTGTGTGTGTGTGCCTCTCTGTGACATAAGCTAAAAATCTAGCTGGCTAGCTCATCATGTCTCAGTCTAAACTGTACACTCAAAAATACAGAAAGGAGTGGGAATCTGACTTGTTCCTGACAAGGTTCTGGCCTTTCTAGGGAGTTTTTCCTAGCCACCGTGCTCCTACACCTGCATTGCTTGCTGTTTGGGGTTTTAGGCTGGGTTTCTGTACAGCACTTTGAGATATCAGCTGATGTAAGAAGGGCTTTATAAATATATATATATATATTTTTCTGGGTCCGGATCCGGTTAGCGCTCTGCCAGTTGAGATATTTACCGAACATCCAAACAGATCCGCAGACAGCGCCATCAATAAATGAGGGATAGGGGGGGGGAGGGGGGGGGGTTAGGCTACTTTCCAAAAACAATAACTGTCCATCTCATGGTTCAGCTGTCAGAGATTTGAGCACTAAATGAATCAGGGAATTGCATGCATAGGCCTACAGGCTTAGGTGTCCACTGGATGATATTAATGTAAAAAAAATATATAGCTTAGGCCTAGCCCCAGAGAGATACATAGAGACATGCCAGCGGCATGGGGCAGCAGGGTAGCCTTAGAGCGTTGGACTAGTAACCGGAAGGTTGCAAGTTCAAACCCCTGAGCTAACAAGGTACAAATCTGTCGTTCTGCCCCTGAACAGCCACTGTTCCTAGGCCGTCATTGAAAATAAGAATTTGTTCTTAACTGACTTGCCTAGTAAAATAAAATGCTACGACACCGACATGCATTTCTTTATGTCCGATGGCTACTGCGTCTGTTATACAGATATAGATGTACAGGAAGCTAATTCATTCATTTTCGATCAGAATATTTTGTATAAAGATAAGCATTATCGGAGTAACTCTGGTACGCCTGAAACATTCTTCCTCACCTCAAGTTAAACTTGGAGTCAGATGGAGTACTGTTGCACTTACGGTAGCTAAAGCTTCATAATAGCTACACCTAACCTTCACAAATGTTTCTAAACTTTATTAGCGTAATATCAAAGGTAAATCAAGCCATTGTTTATAGGGAAAATACTATCAGGCGATTATATTGCGGTATACACAGCAATTCAGTTGGAATTTCATTTGGCCAAAGAGAATGACTGGTTAAAACCTTCACAAAAGGCAAGTGCCTACCATACCCAACAAATGACAGAAATATGCTAATGTTATTTATATTACAACATACATACATAGAACCTGTCTTAAACGAAATACGTAGCACACAAAAAATACAGATCAAATGTAATTTAGCCAATAAAAATGTCGTCTCAACAGAATGAAACAAAACAGTTTTTTTAAATATTTAAATCATTTTAATAATAATAATAATAATAATAATGATAACATAAATGATTATACATAAATATAAGTTCCAAAATTGCATCCCTACCTGAATAAGGAGTTGCGCAGTAGCCTGCATTCTTCTCATCTTAGTACACTACAATATTATAACTTAGATTAAATGCCCCGTGAAGTAATTTTACTATAGGCATACTATTTTCCCTCTAACTTTTGTTTTACTAGGCCAAGGCTCCTCTGTTGCTCTGTCCCTCCTCATCTGCAAGCGCAGATGCACTCAAGGCGTAAGAGAATGGTGCTGAAGCGCGAATTCGATGTGGAGGCTATGATAGACAGCCTCTCTTGGACAATTTGGCCTGCTACAATTTTATTTATCTGGTTTAAAAATGTTTATCAGTCAAATGCAGGCAATTACGAGCTAAGTGAAACCCTGAAACATTCTCCCGTCAGAGTTGTTTCCATCAAATTGCGTTGTTGCAGATAAAAGTCTGTGAGTAACTACGTAGTGCACATAAAGAGACCTTGAGGTTAAATTCCCATGTATCGAATAAAAAATACAAGTTAAATGGGTTTCCATCGCATTTTCACCTCTAGGCATACTGATGGTTTTGTAGCAAACAATTGATTTGGTATAGCGAATGTATCGGCACGTGTGCTCTAGCCAACAGCTCGCATATACAGTGCAGGTATAGCCTACTACATGATGAGATTATTATGGACAAAGGTGCGAGATAAGTTTTATTTGTCAAATGGCAGCCGAGCATCAATCCCAATGTCACCAGAATAAGACCCATGATATTTATTGAAAGGTGCATCAACCTCATCACTGTGCACTTTTACCACCCTGTGAAGTTAATAATTTATTTAATCTGTAGCCTAATAAACTGCAAGCTTTCCCATGATGTGGTGACATTTTTTTTATCACACATATAGGATACTTTACTCGCATAAAAAATTTTGATGGAAACCTGGTTAATGTCAAACCTTTTGAGGATGGTGGAATTATATTTTGGATGAATGTGCGCATGAGTACAGGAGACTTTTGAAGTAGCCTAATCAGAGTAAAAACATTTTGACTGGTATTGTTTATGCCACGTATAAAAAGCTACATTATTATAGGAGGACTTGGGAGAATGATGATCTACAACAGACAGCGCATTCAGTATCAGAAGTAAAACTATAGCTAGACTGGACTGCTAGTGTGGATTTCTAGACCTTATAAACTGTCGAGAGTAGATCCACAACTGATCCAAATCGAATTAAACATTCAAATCACAGGGCTTTTGCGCCATTATTCAAATAACATTTTCACTGCAGGCTAGAATGTCGTACTCACTTGAACACAATAATGCAATTATTCGTTGCATTGTGGTGTTGTAGGCTAGTCTAGGTTGGATAATTGTATTGTCCCTAAACAAGATCAATAGGGGAGATTTTTTAACTCTGTCTCATATTTTTACTGTTCTTTCATGAACAATGATGCACCTGGCCTCTCCGCTGCCTATCAGCTATTCCTATTTCTTCTTGTCGATTCATATTAAAGATTGATGCAGCTTTTAATGGTTTTATGTGTGGTAGGATTGCTAGTTAGCCTATTGCAGATTTGAACAAACGACCTCTTATTATTGTCACTATGAATGATGGATGCAGGGCAGGTTATACTGTTGGACTATACTGACCTGTGGTATAGTAAGAAGTTAGCTCATGGAAAAGTGTAGTGCATAAAGGAAGTACCAAAACACCTTGACATAGGGGAGGAGCATGCAAGCAGATGAGGACATTTGGCTAGGATGGAAGAAATTACACAGTAAAAGCTGCTAAACAGTGAATGTAAACCATGGGGGGGAAAATGCACTACCGTACCCTGTGCCCAATAAAAACAGCGAATTGGCTCTGGAAGCCAAAACAGCATCTAAACGTGAATTGATTCTCAATTGCGGTACGGTTTTAGAAACATAAATCCCTATACATCAAAATAATTCCACAACATAATTTCACAAAAAACAAAATGATTCTGCAACTACGGGCACTTCTATGTCTTCGGGTCAATTTTGGGGATTTTATAAAAAATAAAACAAATACAAATATTTGTATGTTAAGTTCACACTAGATTCACTCCATACTTTTTAAAACACCTCTCTAAAGTATTTGATCTACTTTTAAGATGCATTTTGTACCTCAATTTCATTATTTTGCCCTTGTCCCTGACCCAAACTTTTAAGTTTCTATGTTTTTCTATGAAGAAACATTAATAATTACACATTATGTAATGTTATGTACTACAGAAAGAGTCAATTAAATAAAATCTATATCAATATTTATTGTGAATATGCCCTTTATATTGTTTTTTATACAAAATATACCTGTTCTCTGGGAGTGGTGTCATTTCCACCACTGAGGACAAATTCCTCATTACTAAAGTTTTTTCAAGAGAATGTTAATTTAGTTACCATGGAAACATATTGTGACACTGAAGCACATGGCTGCAGTGGACAGTTGTTCCAGATGTGATGTTGTTAATATAATTATATGATTAGAATGATTAGAATATTACCCTCTGAGACCATAACTCTGAAACCATATGATAGTATGAAATTGATTAGCATCATTAGACTATTTTAATGCTGTGTGTGATTTAGTCAGTAGAATTATATCTGAGAGTGTAGTTCGTAGTCAGAATTAATGTTTTGGTGACAATATATCTAGTGTCTTGATAACGGACTGTCTGAGCAAGATTCGGGGCCGACCTTGGCTGGGGCACTGAGGACTTCCCAGGGTCTCGACACTGAGAACTTCCCTTGGTCTCTCCCTATGTCGGCTGGGTAGCAGGACAGTGTGGGCGTATGATAACTAATGTTTTGTGTGGAAGTATGTGTGTCAATATAAAATTAAGGTCTTTGTACTGTGCACGCCAGAACGTTCCCGTGAATAAACATTTGACTATTGTGGACTGGGCTTCTGTCTGTTTTCATTCCAACCAGTATCTTACAAATCCTGGTTGCAGACAGAGTCATTTAAATTAATTGGGGTATGAACATTTGAGAACCTAATTCCCGTGACAGATGTCCAGAAGTTGAAGAAAAATCGAGGTAAATATTGCTTGTGTAGAGAATATTTTAATCGTCAGTCATTTCCAAACAGGCTATAATTTCTTTCATTTGTGGTAGAACTTTTGAATTTTTAACAATATTTTATGTATTTAGTGTAAATGATATGCTAGCTGTAATACTAACCAAAGCATGCAGTCTGTCAATTTTCTCCAGAAACTGTAGAAGTGTCATTTCCATCACAGTCATTTCCATCACAAACTTAAATGTGGTGGAAATTACACAAATCCATTATCTTATTAGTTTTTACTTTCCTTTTTAAAAACTTTAGGCTTATTGAATCATGTTTGCAATTAATTTATTCTAGAAAATGCTCCAACGTGTGCACAAGTTGAAAACTAAGTAGTCATTTGTTTATTTTCAGAAGATGCCACATAAAACAGCACAGAGGTCACAGACATATAGATACAAAATACAAAATTATCCTGTACGATGCCAGGAACATCTGCAAAAAGACAGGGAGAGATACTGGAAGCAAAAAGAGGAGGGAGAAGTAAAATCTCTCTCTGAGCTTACAAAGCGAGAACAAAGAAACAAAGAGAAGACAATGGGAATGTAACCAACGGCATAGAAGACAGACTTTAAAGAGAACGGTTGCAATGGAGACCTACCTATCAGGCAACACACCACCTCAGTCACCAGATGACTTGCAGCCAGAACATGAAGCTAACATACCTACCCCTAATTTACCTGATGACCCTGATACCCCTTCCTCATCGTCTGCAACAGGAATGAGAAGTCGAATACTTGCTGAAAGGAAAAAGGTTGGAAGAGGTCGCTCAAAAGCATACAGAGATCTTAGTATGACAAATGTCAAACTTGATAATGCTTTATGGAAAGCTGAGAAATACAAATAGACTGATGAACAAAATGGAGAGACAAGATTCCCCAAAGACAAAGACAAAACAGCAAATGAAGGGAACCCCGAAGAACTTGAAGGATTTTATTGTTTCAAAATGCCACCATTGAAACAACAGTATAAAACAATGTGCAGTGCCAAGGACAAACAGGTGGCTTCAACAATGCTCAGAGGCAACATCCTGAGAAAGTATGGCCTGGTCAAAGCCGCAAACAGAGAATTTGGATTTTCAGCAAAAACAAATGAGGGCAAATGAAAACAGGCCATCAAGTCTTCAATACTGCAGGAAAAATCAGTGTAACAGAATTGGCACAGCCACAGAAGAGAAAATCACTAGATTCTATGAACCTGATGACAACAGCAGAGCAACAACAGGGAAAAAAGACACACTAATGAGGAAAAAGAAGAAAAAGCAGAAGCGCTTCTTGAATGACACAATTCAGAACCTTTATCAGAAGTTTGAGAGGGAATATTCAGAATTTCAAATTTCCTACTGTGAATTCTGCAAAAGACGTCCTTTTAGGGTTGTCAAGCCAGTAGTCCAACACATGCCTCTGTAAAACCCACGCCAACCAGTTCATGGCGGACAAACTACAGTATCACAAAGTGATCAGCTGCAGCAACATTGAGGAAGTTGTTGGGTCTTTGTGCTGTGAGAACCTGAAGAAAAAGTGCATGTATAGAGAGTGCTCCCTTTGCCAAGAAAAAGAGCTTAAAACATCTGACTTTGATGCTGGTGAGCAGACATGGTGGTTTGAGTGGAAAAACAAAGCTGAAGAGAGAGAGAAGAAAAACAGAGGGAAACATGGAGAAGTTCCCTGTACATTTGACAGTAAAATAAAAGGTATGTGGCACGCTGCAGATCCTATTGGAGGACTTCTCCAAAGGATTGAAAGAGAAGTTGGGGATACACGTGTACAACATTCGACACTAATACTCCAAACTGAGAGAATTAAAAGATAATCTGGGGAAAGAGGAGATTATTGAGTATATTGACTTTGCAGAGAACTACCTGTGTAAATACACCAGTGAAATCCAGGCAGTTCCCTTTGGTGATTCTCACAAGCAGGTGACCCTCCACACCTGTGGTGGATATACCACAAATTTCACTTGGCTCACTGAGCTCTTCTATGCGGCATAACCCCTCTGCTATCTGGGCCCATCTCTCAAAAACACTGGCCTACTTCCTTGAGTTCTGCCCATTGGCAACTGCTGTACACTTTGTGTGTGATGGGCCTACAACCCAGTATAGGTCTAAAAATAATTTACACTATCTCTCCACCCTTCCCTATGAAATGAGCTGCCAGAGAGTTACATGGAATTTCCTAGTAGCCGGACATGGAAAGTGATGGGGTAGGAGCAGCTGTGAAACGAAGAGCAGATGGAATTGTGGCACAAGGCAAGGACCTCCCAAATGAAAAAACTGTTTGAGGAACTGTCAAAAGATCAGTCAGCTATTAAACTCTTATGCATTTCAGAGGAGGAGATAGAGCATCGAGGCCCTCCTACCGGTTCACC
Organism: Oncorhynchus clarkii lewisi; assembly: GCF_045791955.1. Taxonomy (NCBI): domain Eukaryota; kingdom Metazoa; phylum Chordata; class Actinopteri; order Salmoniformes; family Salmonidae; genus Oncorhynchus; species Oncorhynchus clarkii. The sequence goes on along the minus strand of NC_092148.1, from coordinate 46,717,867 downwards.
TGGAGACAATCCGTGGGACAATGAAGATACACCAGGTAATAGTTGTGGGTTATTTTATGTCGAATTTCACAGTTCTTATACAAACATATTATCACTACACTATGTATCACTAGACTATGCTATGATTCCATATTCCGAATGTGCATAACGTTTTGAATGTCCTGTGTTTTCAGATTGTCACTGACAGTCCAGGGGAGATAACTTGGCGGATACTCAGTTGCTTCTGTTACTTTCCACATCACTGCAGCTGTTTCAGCCCACAGACTGTCGAAAAAACAGAGGCAGACCAAGATGGAAAATTCAACTCATCTCAAAGCACTGTCCAGCCCATTGAAGATCTAAGTGAAGCATTGATTGGAAAGTGGTGTGTGGTGGAGTATGATCAGGACGTTTACCATGGTATCGTGCAAGACGTTGACGCAGAGAGTGGTGCTTTTGTGAAAACCATGAGTCGCGTTGGCTCCAACCTTTTTTTTCTGGGCCAATGAGAGATGATATCATATGGTACAGACCGCAGCATGTCCTTGGACTTGTCCCTGAGCCCCATCCAGTGACTAAAAGGCACATGGATCTGAATGCCTTGGTCTGGGAGGAACTTAGCTCTCTTTCTAAGCCTTAGATACAATTGGAAACTCACTATACACTACATACAAAGCAGGGCATATAATCATACATTAAATAAAACATGTCTAGCTCTCAATTAACTCTTTCCTCTATATAGACATTCAAGCACATATATATTTGTAGCATCGAAGTATAGTCAAGGACAACACATTGTTTTCATGTTGAAAATGTGCTAGTTCCAGTGTTTTGGAATCTTAATTTGTCTTATATTAAATAAATGTTTAACAATGGTTGTTGTTCAAAATGTTTGCAATAAAATATTGTTTTCATACCTTTTTTTTTTACATAGATGTCATTTCCACCACATCTTGTCATTTCCATCACAACCCATATTTTTTAGGTAAATTAGTATATTATGTACAATCTGTCACCAAGGCAAGTTTAAACATTCAGGCGTCGTGTTGAATAACTTAGAAAAACCTTAAAAATCACTTAAAATAATATTCAATACAAGTTCATGTACAAATGTATAAGAAATCCGTTATAAATCAATAGTATGATATTTCATTTTCAACTAAATGGCTGTCTGGGAAAAATGACAAAAATATATACATTCCTGAATAGTATGATCGCAGCCATTATCAGATATAGTTTCTAGACAAATCAAAGACAAGTACAATACTGGTAAAATGGTGTTTGAATAAGTTATTATTATATTCTGACATTTCTCATGGCCAAAGTACTCGAAGTTGCAGAATCACCCTTACATTTGTGTGTTCGGAGATGCAGATAGCTAATCAGCACAGGTTGTCCACTCTGTCTTCCGTCTGTATCCGTAAACAAGCGCTGTACCATGGAAATATGGCCGTGTGGTAACCCTAACCCTATGTAATGTAATGTAATGGAACTGAGAGTCATGATCAAGGGCTAAGTGATTCCATTCCAAGTACAGAGGAGTTATTTTATTTGATAGAGCAACGTTGTTAGTTTCCCTACAAGCCTTTCATTCTAATAGTAATATATTATATTCAAAGACAGATTGCTGTAATTTATACCATACACTTTTACAACATAGTACTTCAACATTATTAAAATGAAAATGAACTAACAATGGCACATTGCTCAATAAAATGGAAGATGGGTGTCCCAACTCTGTGGTCACAAAAGAACCCATGGGGGGTGGGGTCCTATCATGTAATACCGTGTATAAAAGTATGTATGCAACAAAATATCTGTAAAAAAAAAACAAAAAGTAGAACAAAGTTACTTTTGCTCTCTGGAGAGGGGCGGATGGGCCATGAGTATGTAAGTGGGGTTAGGGGGGTGAGTTTCCCCTGACAAAGAGCTTTGGGTGTCTAGAAAAGTGCCAAGTCCAATTAATTATTATTATTAAATGTTTGAAGACCATGCTTTTGTACAGAGACGAAAACTGGTACAAAAAATACAAAAAATGTGGACTGCAAGGCTATGTTAAGTGTTAAGTTAAATAAATAAATGACTTTGCAGTAGCGGTGAGTGGGTAAAATCACTGGGAACCCCCCACCCCCTCCAAAAAACACATTACAACCTGTGTTGTGATAATTGTGTTTTTTGCTCTATAACCTGTTAGTTCATATGCCTTGCGACTGTGATACAGTGTATATAGGCCTGAAGGCAAAGACAATAAGAAGACAGTGTCAATTTGTTAGTCTGCATGCCATTTTAAAAACAATACAGATATTGGAGTAAACCTATTTTGGGCTAAGACTGAGTAGCTAAGACTAAACATCATGATAAGCTTGCAAGCGGAGTTTGAATAAGACATCCGATTAACACCATTTATAACAGTTGGTTTTACTATTGCTAATAAATAACAAAATCCTTGATGGATGAATAGATTTAAGAAATGCATGCCTCGTCTGCTCCTGCAAGCAAGCCAGCATACACGTCATCACACTCCCTTATCTGACTGGTTGAATAGGCGGGCGTTTGACTTTGTAGAAACTAGTGAACATTCCTTTTCTCCATTCTTTTTCTCTGGTATTATGGCAGTCCACAAACAAATGTTACAGGTGCATACCGCCACCTACAGTATGGGTAATGGGGGGGGGGGGGGGAAATTCCATCATCATGGAATAAAACAAAATAATAGAATATAACAAAATAATTATCCCAACAGGTGAATGAACTATGTACAAATCCAGGTCCCATTTTAAAACGTCCCATTTCCATCCTCCTCTCCTTAATGTTGGCAAACTTGCCATCCACCTTTTCACTGTCTACAGTTCATTCTGAAAATATTCAGACCCTATGACTTTTTACATTTTTTGTGAAGTTACAGCCTTATTCTAAAATTGATTAAGTATATATTCTTTCCCTAATCAATCTACACACGATATCCCATAATGACAAAGCAAAAACAGGTTTAGACATTTATGCACATTTATTAAAAATAAAAAACGGATATACCTTATTGACACATTTTCAGACCCTTTGCTATGAGACTCGAAATTGAGCTCAAGTGCATCCTGTTTCCATTGATCATGCTTGATATGTTTCTGCAACTTGATTGGAGTCCACCTGTGGTGATTGGACATGATTTGGAAAGACACATACAGTATCTTGTCTATATAAGGTCCCACAGTTGACAGTGCATGCCAGAGCAAAAACCAAGCCATGAGGTCGCAGGAATTGTCCATAGAGCTCTGAGACAGGATTGTGTCAAGGCACAGATCTGGGGACAGGTACTAAAAAAAGGTCCCCAAGAACACAGTGGCCTCCATCATTCTTAAATGGAAGAAGTTTTGAACCACCAAGACTCTTCCTAGAGCTGACTGCTCGGCCAAACTGAGCAATCGAGGGAGAAGGGCCTTGGTCAGGGAGGTGACAAAAAATTGGATGGTCACTCTGACAGAACTCCAGAGTTCCTCTGTGGAGATGGGAGAACCTTCCAGAAGGACAACAATCTGCAGCACTCCACCAATCAGGCCTTTATGGTAGAGGCCAGGCAGAAGCCTTTCAGTAAACGGCAAATGACAACCTGCTTGGAGTTTGATCAATAGCCTATTGGGAGTTGAGAATTTTGATAGGCTAAATAAAGACAGATTAGAGTTTTTTCTTTGTCTCCTCTCATTCGTTTTTCCCAGCAATTTTATTTAGAAATATTGCAAAAGGCCTATTTTCGATCATTTTCATTGACAGCTGCAAATCAACAATCAGTAATTATTATTTAATTATATAATTTATATATATAATAAAATGTATTTATATAATAAAGTTCAATTAATTTTATTTTAGGGGAAGCTTAGCGTCTAGTCTATTGGAGGTGCCGCCTATGTATGTCTCCTGCTACTGTCTCACCTTGGGCCCTTCCAATCCCACAAACGGCACTAAAGACGAGAGCATTGCTGCTCCATCATCTGGGCCACAACCTAGTTTTGACGTGGTCCGACTCCAGCGCAGGGATGCATACGTGGTGGATGTGAAGTCCTACCTGACGCCGAACAGCACCTGCATCCTGTGCTGCAACCCACTGCAGGGCGGCAAGCTCCACAAGCGACCCATGTCTGCACTGGACTGGCGCTGCCATAGCCACTGCCATCACTGTCACCACGGCCTCACCAGCAGCCTCAGTTTGGCCGGCAGTGTGAAGGCTGACTTGGCCATAGACACAGGCAATGTCTCAGGTGGCTTGGAGGTGGCTGAGACCAAATCAGAGATGAAAAGCATTGCCGTGGAAAGGACCAAGCCTGACCGATTCTCCTTCACCACCCACCAGCTGCACTGCACCCGCTGTAGGTCAGTCATTCTGTAGGGGGTCATGTTAGGAATTCATCATTTAAATCTCCCTTCTGGAGAGGGATGCCTGTTATTTCTACAAAAATGTCTTATAGATTATAGTTACAAGGATTCAGCATCCTACTTTTTATTTAATGATTGGTTAAAAGGTGTTTCAACAGTGCATTATTCACAATGTGTCACAGTAAATCTGTAGGTAACAGCTTCACTTGAGGTGTATAACAATACCCATTAGCTGTAATTTATTCACATTATGTTCTCTTCCTCTCGTCATGCTTTTTTGCTTTAGCAAGAATCATAATGTCCATGAGCTAGAACTGATGTCAAGAGCAGGTCATTGTCTCGTTGTTGTTTTTTACATTCTCCATTCCAGTGATCGTGTCTCCAGTAGCCCACCTCTCAGTCAGGAAGTTGGCTGCTCACTCCCCACTCAGTAGATACCAAGACAAATACCGCCATCTCATCGACACCTATGGAACCCACTACATCTGGAGTGTGTACCTTGCTGGCAGGGTAAAGACAGTCACAGCTATACAAACCTGTTTCAGCTGACCAGGTGAGCGAGTGTCTGAGTGTGGGGCTGAAAGTAGGCCTGTTTCAGGCCTCCTACAGCTCCGGAACCTTCATCAATGTTCTACAAAACCGTGACGCCCAGGCAAGCTATTCCAGTGGCTTCCTCGGTTCAATCACTGAGGTGGCTGGTGGTACGGGCTGGCTTGGGTCCGTGTCCTTCACTAAGAACGATGCAGCAGGCTTCAACAAGTAGCTCTACAGCCTGACGGACCACCCAGATGTCATCAAATACGACCTGTGCCCTCTGCATAAAGCTCCTTCCAGACACCATCAAACACGGCCTAAAGAATGCTATCCAAGAGTACCTGAATGAGAATGACGTCTCTACAACCTCTGTGGTGCCCAGCTGTCTGCTGACGATCGTGTGAGGCAAGTTGTCAGTATACATGAAGTGGGCTTGTGACGTAGAAGTCCGTCACTGGCCACGGTCAGCATTTGGTACTTTAACGCAAGCACACATTCATCACTCGTCCCTGCTCCGTTATCAGATAAGTTAACAATGTGTGTCGACACACAAGTTAACTTCTCTGTCTTAGTGCATACATTTCACATACATTTCACAGGTACACTTCAACTATGACAGAAAAAAATCCAGAAAATCACATTGTAGGATTTTTTTATGAATATATTTGCAAATTATGGTGGAAAATAAGTATTTGGTCACCTACAAACAAGCAAGATTTCTGGCTCTCACAGACCTGTAACTTCTTCTTTAAGAGGCTCCTCTGTCCTCCACTTGTTACCTGTATTAATGGCACCTGTTTGAACTTGTTATCAGTATAAAAGACACCTGTCCACAACCTCAAACACTCCAAACTCCACTATGGCCAAGACCAAAGAGCTGTCAAAAGACACCAGAAATAAAATTGTAGACCTGCACCAGGCTGGGAAGACTGAATCTGCAATAGGTAAGCAGCTTGGTTTGAAGAAATCAACTGTGGGAGCAATTATTAGGAAATGGAAGACATACAAGACCACTGATAATCTCCCTCGATCTGGGCCACCACGCAAGATCTCACTCCGAGGGGTCAAAATGATCACAAGAACGGTGAGCAAAAATCCCAGAACCACACGGGGGGACCTAGTGAATGACCTGCAGAGAGCTGGGACCAAAGTAACAAAGCCTACCATCAGCAAGGGCATTGAAGATGAAACGTGGCTGGGTCTTTCAGCATGACAATGATCCCAAACACACCGCCCGGGCAACGAAGGAGTGGCTTCGTAAGAAGCATTTCAAGGTCCTGGAGTGGCCTAGCCAGTCTCCAGATCTCAACCCCATAGAAAATCTTTGGAGGGAGTTGAAAGTCCGTGTTGCCCAGCAACAGCCCCAAAACATTACTGCTCTAGAGGAGATCTGCATGGATGAATGGGCCAAAAGACCAGCAACAGTGTGTGAAAACCTTGTGAAGACTTACAGAAAACGTTTAACCTCTGTCGTTGCCAACAAAGGGTATATAACAAAGTATTGAGATAAACGTTTGTTATTGACCAAATACTTATTTTCCACCATAATTCGCAAATACATTCATTAAAAATCCTACAATGTGATTTTCTGGATTTTTTTTCTTCATTTTGTCTGTCATAGTTGAAGTGTACCTATGATGAAAATTACAGGCCTTTCTCATCTTTTTAAGTGGGAGAACTTGCACAATTGGTGGCTGACTAAATACTTTTTTGCCCCACTGTATGTCAGTGTTCATATTTAATATAAGCAATATTTATTATACTTATTGATGTGGTGGATGAGCACGTTGTTTGTTTGTTCTGTTCCTCCCTCTCTCCACCATCTCTGTAGCTTCCGGGTATGCTGGATAAGGACCCGAGCCAAGGGAATTGGACTGACTTTGTAGTGCCTGTCCCAAATGGCTCATTAATGTAAATGGCCATATTGAGAGACACCGTCAGTAGTGATGTAATTTTGTAAATGTTATATTGTGATATTGTTTCATAAAAAACATCTAGCAATGTATATACTTTAGTATGTTTAGTTAAATGGAAAATGTAGGTTTGTATAGGTAATTGACTAATTAGTGTTAATTGTTCTGAGGGGAGGGGCTAGCCCTACAAAAGGAGCCTCTCTTTCAGTTCATGAAGAGGCATTTTTGGATTGAGCTGTGGATAGGTAGTGTAGCATTGTTTTTAGCTGTCCCATAGGGTATATGTTTGATGGCAGTACTGTTGTTTTTGTTCAGGGAATCACTATGTAAATAAACACCCTTGCACAGAAGAACTTTTGCGGCTCCGCCAACTTTTTATTTTGACAGAGGTTAGGTTTTCCAGTATAGCCTTCTGGCCTACTCTACGTGACAGGGCTAGTGAGCTGTGGGGGGACATTTGGATTGAAACCGAGTTCTTTGCTATAGTCCGTTATGGATCCACTTCTTACCAAACCCACAAGGAACACACTGACCACACCAGGTGGTATGTCACCTATGACTTTGGTGTGGTGGACACCCATCACATTCTGAGAGTGGAGGTGTTTGATGCTGATTTGTGCGGAAACGACAACCTGGGTGGCTTCAACCTCAAGCAGGGCACGCACAAACAATCCTGCAGGCTGGACAACTGCAATGTTGAGTACACCCTCACCTGCGACCCTTACCGGAGATTTGTGTAGCAAGTACAAGCCTAACCCCTAGCCTATGGGCTAATCAAGGCAAGGATTCCACAGAAGTGGAAGTCGCTCAGGATAAGAGCATCTGCTGCTAAAGGACTAAAATGTCATATGTAAATGTCTTACATATAGATCTCATATTACTGAACACTCTTAAAAAAAAGGTGCTATCTATAACCTGAAAGGTTTCTTCGGCTATCCCCATAGAAGAACCCTTTGAAGAACCATATTTGGTTCCAGGTAGAACCCTTTCCACAGAAGGTTCTAAATGGAACCCAAAAGAGTTCTAGCTGGAACCAAAAAAGGGTTTTCCTATGTGGAAAGCCGAAGAAACCTTTAGGAACACTTTTTTCTAAGAGTCCATGGATTAATAAAAAAGAAAAAAATAATTATATATATATATATATATAAGTGTTCCTAAAGGTTTCTTCGGCTTTCCACATAGGAAAACCCTTTTTTGGTTCCAGCTAGAACTCTTTTGGGTTCCATTTAGAACCTTCTGTGGAAAGGGTACACATATACACATACACACACACACACACACACACACTCACACACAGTTGAAGTCAGAAGTTTACATACACTTAGGTTTGAGTCATTAGAACTAGTTTTCCAACCAGTCCACAAATTTCTTGTTAGAAAACTATCATTTTGGCAAGTCGGTTAGGACATCTACTTTCTGCATGACGCAAGTAATTTTTCCAACAATTGTTTACAGAGATTATTTCACATATAATTTTATAATTCACTGTATCACAATTCCAGTGGGTCAGAAGTTTGCAAACACTAAGTTGACTGTGCCTTTAAACAGCTTAGAAAATTCCAGAAAATTATCTAATGGCTTTAGAAGCTTCTGATAGGCTAATTGACATCATTTTAGTCAATTGGAGGTGTACCTGTGGATGTACTTCAAGGCCTACCTTCAAACTCAGTGCCTCTGTGCTTGACATCATGGGAAAATCAAAATAAATAAGCCAAGACCTCCACAAGTCTGGTTCATTCTTGGGAGCAATTTCCAAATGCCTGAAGGTACCACGTTCATCTGTACAAACAATAGTACGCAAGTATAAACACCATGGGACCACGTAGCAGTCATACTGCTCAGGAAGGAGATGCGTTCTGTCTCCTAGAGATGAACGTACTTTGATGCGAAAAGTGCAAATCAATCCCAGAACAGCAGCAAAGGACCTTGTGAAGATGCTGGAGGAAACAGGTACAAAAGTATCTATATCCAGAGTAAAATGAGTCCTATACCGACATAACCTGAAAGGCCGCTCAGCAAGGAAGAAGCCACTGCTCCAAAACCATCATAAAAAAAGCCAGACTACGGTTTGCAACTGCACATGGGGACAAAGATCGTAATTTGGAGAAATATCCTTTTGTCTGATGACACAAAATAGAACTGTTTGGCCATAATGACCATGGTTATGTTTGGAGGAAAAAGGGGGAGGCTTGTAAGCCGAAGAACACCATCCCAACCGTGAAGCACGGGGGTGGCAGCATCATGTTGTGGGGGTGCTTTGCTGCAGGAGGGACTGTTGCACTTCACAAAATGGATGACATCGTGAGGAACGACAATTATGTGGATATATTGAAGCAACATCTCAAGACATCAGTCAGGAAGTTAAAGCTTGGTCGCAAATGGGTCTTCCAAATGGACAATGACCCCAAGCATATTTCCAAAGTTGTGGCAAAATGGCTTAAAGACAACAAAGTCAAGGTATTGAAGTAGCCATCACAAAGCCCTGACCTCAATCCGAAAGAAAATCTGTGGGCAGAACTGAAAAAGCGTGTGCGAGCAAGGAGGCCTACAAACCTGACTCAGTTACACCAGCTGTGACAGGAGGAATGGGCCAAAATTCACCCATCTTATTATGGAAAGCTTGTGGAAGGCTACCCGAAACGTTTGACCCAAGTTAAACAATTTAATGGCAATGCTACCAAATACTAATTGAGTGTATGTAAACTTCTGACCCACTGGAAATGTGATGAAAGAAATAGAAGCTGAAATAAATCTCTCTATTATTCTGACATTTCACATTCTTAAAATATTGTGGTTATCCTAACTGACCTCAAACAGGGAATTACTACTAGGATTAAATGTAAGGAATTGTGAAAAACTGAGTTTAAATGTATTTGGCTAAGGTATATGTAAACTTCAGACGTCAATTGTATATATATATATATATATATATATATATATATATATATATATATATATATATATACAGTGGGGAGAACAAGTATTTGATACACTGCCGATTTTGCAGGTTTTCCTACTTACAAAGCATGTAGAGGTCTGCAATTTTTTTATCATAGGTACACTTCAACTGTGAGTGCCTTCTGGTATTGGCCTTTGTGGAGAAGTTGGAGTCTGTTTGATTGAGTGTGTGGACAGGTGTCTTTTATACAGGTAACGAGTTCAAACAGGTGCAGTTAATACAGGTAATGAGTGGAGAACAGGAGGGCTTCTTAAAGAAAAACTAACAGGTGAAAGCCGGAATTCTTACTGGTTGGTAGGTGATCAAATACTTATATCATGCAATCAAATGCAAATTAATGTGTGTGTGTGTGTGTATGTATATACAGTACCAGTCAAAAGTTTCGACACCTACTCATTCCAGGGTTTTTCTTTATTTTTACCTATTTTCTACATTATAGCATATTAGTGACAACAGTGAAACTATGAAATAACACATATGAAATGATGTAGTAATAGAAAAGTGTTTAAAAAATCAAAATATGTTTTATATTTCAGATTCTTCAAAGAGTTTGACCACCTCTGGTCAGTCTAATGATGTCACAGCCACCAATATTGAGCTGTCATCAAGGCAAAGGGTGGGTAACCCTTTGCCTTGATGACAGCTTTGCATACTCTTGGCATTCTCTCAACCAGCTTCATGAGGTAGTCACCTGGAATGCATTTTAATTAACAGGTGTGTCTTGTTAAAAGTTAATTTGTGGAATCTTTCCTTCTTAATGCGTTTGAGCCAATCGGTTGTGTTGTGACAAGGTTGGGGTGGTATACAGAAGATTGCCCTATTTGGTAAAAGACCAAGTCCATATTATGGCAAGAACAGCTCAAATAAGCAACGAGACATGAAGATGAAAGGATGATCTACGCATGTGTGGTTTCCACCGTGAAGCATGGGGGAGTGGTGATGGTGTCGGGGTGCTTTGTTGGAGACACTGTCTGTGATTTATTTAGACTTCAAGACACACTTAACCAGCAATGCAACCACAGCATTCTGCAGCGATTCGCCATACCATCATCTGGTTTGCACTTAGTGGGACTATTATTTGTTTTTCAACCAGACAATGACCCAACACACCTCCAGGCTGTGTAAGGGCTATTTGAACAAGAAGAGGAGGGATGGAGTGCTGCATCAGATGACCTGGCCTCCACAATCAACCGATCTCAACCCAATTGAGATGGTTAGGGATGAGTTGGACCGCAGAGTGAAGGAAAAGCAGCCAACAAGTGCTCAGCATATTTGGGAACTCCTTCAAGACTGTTAGAAAAGCATTTCAGGTGAAGTTGGTTTATTTTTACTGGATATGTACACAGCCTTTGGCCAGATCTTCATAATCAATGTCCATTCCATGTGATTTATCATCAAATGAGTAAGCTGTGTCATGTAATTGGTTCTGAGTGTCTGTTCAGATCAGATACAGTTATTCTAAAATCAAATAAATGTTATTTTCTTTCATTTGCTTAATATTTCCAATAAAAATTATTACAGGATACCGAAACATTCAATCTCTGACTGATATAGTTATCAATGTGTTTTCAGTGAGGCATTAATATAATTAATTCACAGTCCCCTTATCCCAAATTCATTCCCACCTCTATCCATTTATTTATTTATCCTCAATGAGATGACAATAAAAGTAAAAACAACAGAAAAGTGTAGTAAAGGTGAGATTGTTTTGGAAGTCATACTGAAATATTTCAGCAGATGGCGCTACTACTTTGAGGAACCAAAGTCTCATTCACTACCAGTAGGCAGGCCTACGTTCGTTACAGCTAAGCTAATGGAATTCTGCAGTGGAAGTTTTTATGTGTCACGTATGACAGAGAGATAAAGGCAAGGTTTGGATATGAACCACCATATCGCCAGTTGGATTATGTCACAAAAGAGGCTGCGATCCACTTATTCACTGACAAGAAAGCAGCATTAGTGCTGTTGTTGTTTTAGATATACCTGCAGTAAATTTCATGGATATCCTCACATAACAAAATACATCACAATTGTTTTACATCACCTTTCATGTTTTTCTCCCCTAAAAACTCTTACAAATCAGATTTTTATCCGTCACTTATTGTGCACCACCTTTACTACAAGCAAAAAATAAAAAATGCACATACAGTAGTACATTTTACTATTCACTGTTTATAATGACTAGGACTGAACTGAAATGTACTATTCACTGTTTATGATGACAAGGACTGAACTGAAATGTACTATTCACTGTTTATAATGACTAGGACTGAACTGAAATGTACTATTCACTGTTTATGATGACAAGGACTGAACTGAAAGTGTGAATTACTGTACAGTGTAGGTCCATTATTTATGCAGCTGCATTTTGGATGGATAAGAACGTAGCTTGTTAGCAAAACACAGTGTAGTGGTTTTCCTTTGTGGGACGACTTTTAATAGAATGCGTTGATGCAGAACGCTCTAGATCGGTCATCCCCTTGCCCTCTCAATCAATGCACCGTTCCCAGGCAACGGTCACAACACAGCCTCCTCTCATCAACATGCAAATGTTGCATAACCTGCCATACCAGTCACTAAATGCCCAGAGCTGAATATTGGTGGCTGTGACATCATCAGAGGTTGAGTACGGTCCTCTTTCCCCTCTACCAAGATTGCTAAACATCCATCTGCATATCACTGACCAGACTGACCAGAGGGGGTCAAATTCAACTCAGTTTAAACTCAGAACATGAATTGTAATGTAACTTAAATGCCTGTAATGTCAAAATATTACACTCTCAATTTATATTAATTAATTCAAAGTTAAACTAACTTACTGCATTGACTTCTAAATGCATTGCAATCCAGCAAAAGCAGGAAGCAACTGTACCTGATATGTATATTTGATACTTTGCAGCTCCGCTTCTGCTTAAGATGCAGCAACACAAAGTGGATTTAAGGTTCACATAACATCATTTGAACATCTGGACTGGTTGCATCACATGAGTCTGTCTGAGATTATATGATAACTATGGGGAGACTGATACTCAAAACCCTATTACATCCCCCACCCAGCAACCAAGAGTTCACCCATGACTGTGTGGCCACGTTCGACTCCAACTCCATCATGAAGTTTGCTGATGACATCACGGTGGTAGGCCTGATCACCAATGGCGATGAGACAGCCTACAGGGAGGAGGTCAGAGACCTGGCAGTGTGGTGCCAGGACAACAAGCTCTCCCTCAACGTCAGAAAGCCCAAGGAGCCACTTCTTCCTCAGGAGTCTGAAACTATTTGGCATGGCCCCTAAGATCCTTAGGGATTTTTATTGCTGCACCATCGAGAGCATCCTTACTGGTTGTATCACCATCTGGTATGGCAACTGCACCGCCCTCGACCAGACGGCCCTACAGAGGGTGGTCCTTACGGCCCTACAGAGGGTGGTACAGACAACCCTACAGAGGGTGGTGCGGACGGCCCAGCACATCACTGGGGGTGAGTTCCCAGCTATCCAGGACGTACATGGCAGGTGGTGTCTCAAAAAGGCCTGGAAAATTGCCAAACACTCAAGTCATCCAAGACATGGAGTGTCTGGCAGGTGGTACTGGTGCATCAAGGTTCAGACCAACAGACTCCTAAAAAGCTTCTATCCCCTGCATAAGATTTGTAAATGGCTAACATGTCCTGCTCCCCCCCACACCTACGCTACAGCTAAAATGAATACTGATTAGATGTATTACTACCACTACGATACTGTTCATTGATTATTGATTGCGATTACCATTAGCATCTATCTATTTATCCTGCTACTGGCCACTATTACTCTTGTTTATATGTATATATGATATATTTATATATTCTTGCAGCCAGTCACCTTTCGGCCCTGTTTACATGTATGTCCTCCTATCACGGATACATTGTATAACTACAATGTTGTTGATACATCCTGTTTTCTCCTATCACAGCCATTAAACTCTGTAACTGACTTAAAATTACCATTGGCCTCATGGTAAAATCCCTGAGTGGTTTCCTTCCTCTCGGGCAACTGAGTTTGGAAGGATGCCTGTATTTTTGTAGTGACTGGGTGTATTGATACATTTGAATAGAAAATGTGAATACAGAATCAATAATTTTCATAAACGTTGGAAACATTAAAAAAAAGAGAATTTCAAAGTTATAATTTCTGTGTTCCAAATTACCTCCATTCCCAACGTGTTCCTGAACATCAAAGATCTGTTACTAATATATCACGATACTATCTTTCTGCAGGAAAATACATAATCAAGTTGTCTTTTCTCGACGATTCATTACGTGCCCTTATAATACCTAGTTGCTAGTTACAGTGCATGGATGTTGTGTCTGGACCTTGGTGCAACAGAACACATCAGTGGTTTGTCCATCCATTCTGATGCCTTTGCTAATGCTGCCAGATTTTGGCACCATTCTCTCCCTTGATAAGCCAACCATACAGCAATGTTGCAAATCCGCTGGAGGAATGTGGAGTGTTGAGGACCCTGTCCCGACAACTGCCAAAGGACGAGGGAATGGTATTTGTAAACAACTCTGACATCATTCGCTGCTGTAAACATCCAAGACCTCATCCGCTTGGCCTAATTAAGTCTGATATGGACATTGGTTTCTAATGACGAGGGTTGAATAAAATCCATGGGGAAGTTTACTTATCACTGTGTACACCCAATCCCCTCTGAACCCACACACACAGACAGAGACACACACATAGACGCACGCACACACTCATTTTCAAACCGATCTAAAATCTATGAACAGTAATATTTTAAACACACATGAACGTACACATTATCAATAATTTCTGTTAAAAAACAAACGTGAAAAATAGGTGGATACAGCGCTTTGGAAATAATCTCTGACGGCACGGCGGTGGTAGGCCTTATCACCAACCGTCGTGTCACCAATAAAATCTAATAAAAATGAAACAACAACTTGTTTTAAATAGGCAATGTCTGAATACAGTTACAGGCACCATCTTTGCTCCCCGTGTGCATATAATACAGACAAGGCAACTAAGGGCTCTATTCAATCAGATCCACTTTAGCTAGCATCCAACATAGTGGTTGTTTTGACAGTGAGGTGGAAGTTGTGGTTTCAAATCCACAAGTGGCTCCTGGCATTATACCTAAAGGGAACATTGCCATTGGCTGCACGGAGTCGCATTAACAGAAATCCCCATGCTGTCTTGTTTACAAGTTTGAACAATGGAATGTGAGATTATGATAGAAATCCTCATTATTTTGTTTCATGATTTTTCAATGAGCATAATTATTTCTATATAGCCCACACTTTCTCGTTCTGCACTTCCAACAGGAGTGTGGCGGATTTGGCTTCCAGACAATGATCACAAGAGCAGCTACTCAGCAATTTGTCGGCCTCTGACACGCCAAAACATCTGCTATGCGGGTGTCCACTAACCCTTGATCTGATTGAATATAGGCCTTAGAATTGAGGGTTATACGCACATCCAAACTTTTCACAGGAGCTGGACAAAGATACAATATAAAAAGGGGGAATGTCCATTCACCGTTATAGTGCAGATTATATTTACACTTCTCCAGAAATAACAGCCGAAATTGCATTACATTCGAGCCATGTACGTTCTCAACATAAACCAATGGACGGCGAATATTTCTTATAAATTTGTTTTTTAATCTAATTAAATTAAAAACCATCAATCTATTTTTTTTTAAATAAGAACAATATTTCTAAGTTGGATGGGGTCAGAATTATATAAATCATATCTCTCATTCCATGAGCATAAGGCAATGTGTGCACATGTAGGCCTAAGGGCTCTTCGACAGGAGGCATGGATGTTTGTCCTATCCATTGAAAATACACAAAAGTATGTGGATACACCTTCAAATTTGTTGATTTGGCTATATCAGCCACACCCTTTGCTGACAGGTCATGCAATCTTCACAGTCATGAAATGGATTTCCATGGCCGAGCAGCCACACACAATCCTAAGATCACCATGTGCAATGCCAAGCGTCGGCTGGACTGGTGTAAAGTTCGCCATTATTGGACTCTGGAGCAGTGGAAACGCGTTCTCTGGAGTGATGAATCACGCTTCACCATCCATCCGGCAGTCCAGACGTACGAAACTCCTGGCAGCCGCCAAATCTGGGTTTGGCAACGGCCAAGAGGATGCTACCTGTCCGAATGCATAGTGCCAATTGTAAAGTTTGGTGGAGGAGGAATAATGATCTGGGGCTGTTTTTCATGGTTCAGGCTAGGCACCTTAGTTCCAGTGAAGGGAAGTCTTAACGCTACAGCATACAATGACATTCTAGAAGATTCTATGCTTCCAACTTTGTGGCAACAGTTTGGGGCATGACAATGCATGACAATGCCCCTGTGCACAAAGCGAGGTTCATACAGAAATGGTTTGTCAATATTGGTGTGGAAGAACTTGACTGGCCTGCACAGAGCCCTGACCTCAACTCAATTGAACACCTTTGGGATGAATTGGAACGCCGACTGCGAGCCAGGCCTAATTGGCCAACATTAGTGACCGACCTCATTAATGCTCGTGGCTGAATGGAAGTCCCCACAGATATGTTCCAACATCTAGTGGAAAGCCTTCCCAGAAAAGTAGAGGCTGATAGAGCAGCAAAGGGGGGAGCATCTCCATATTAATGCCCATGATTTTGGAATGAGATGTTTGATGAGCAGGTGTCCACATACTTTTGGTCATGGTGTGTATTTTATTAAATAGTATACTGTAACCCTACAATAGGCCTAGTTATAACAACATGTAGCCAATTAAGCTGTTTTATTTGCTTCAAAATGGAAATATTAGTCTACACACATTGCATTCACATTTCGAAAGTGCACTGCACGTTTGAGCCATGGGCAATTGGACATTGCCCAAACGTTAATAAGATTAGCCTACCATCGCCGTTGATATGGCCTGTTAGTGACTTTGCCAAGTGAAAGGTAAACAAACAAGCAGACAAATAGCCTGGGCTGCAAGCAGATTCAGCACCAAGGATAGAGATCGGAATTCCCACAATGACAGTTACAACTTCTTTTTACAAAATTATAAAAGAAAAACAGTCAATTTATTTGGGTAGTCCGGATTTTCCCTCTGTAGATGCTCCACAGTTGGTCATACTATCAACAAACTATCTGTTGATAAGCAACTGCTCGCTGAGGTTAGGTTTAGAATAAGGGTTAGGATAAGGGTTAAGGTTAGGGCTAGGGTAAGTGTAAGGGTTAAATTTAGGGTTAGGATAAGGGTTAAGGTTAGGGCTAGAGCTAGGGTGAGTAGATAGTTAGTTGAAATGTTACTGATAAACTGTAGATGCTTTGCAGACTAGTCAAATAAACTGTTACCGGAAAAACAATAAGCAGTTTATTGTAATGACTTGATGTTCCTAAACAGACACTTCAAATTCACTGACACCTTTCATTAAATATGCGTCGCACATAGGCCCAAATTTTTCACAGATGCTGCATGGTCAAAAATTATGTCTAATATAAAGAAAAAACGGGTATGTCGATTGACTGCTTTGCTGCTCAAGATAATTCTTTAAACATTGGTTACAGCCTACTGATTAGGCTACTGTGTGCCTCCGCTTGGCAAACTCGATGCCATAACCAATTGCATTACCGCTAAACCCGGCTTTTGGTGAGTCTTAAATATCACCAGTAGGTATTGGAGTATGTTTTTGAGGCCACACCTAAAATATTTTACCCCTCCCACCTCAGCGCAAGTGAGTTGATATTAGACGGGTGTCGTGATGTGACTATTATTCATGTGATGACATGCTATTTATTGAATAATTAACTATGTTTAATTATTACATGATTAAATGAATCATGTAACAATTAACTCATTAGTAACTTGAGGCACCTCAGGAAGTTTGTTTAATGAGTTACCATTTCCCAAATTAACTCAAGAATATATAAGAATATCATAACAGTCAAAATCATTCTGAATGTCGTAGACTCTCTAAATCTGCACAAACCCGGGTCTCACAAATCAGTCCGTACCACACAAATTGAGTTGATCATTTTTTACAAACAAGCTAAATGATAACATAAGACACACACACACACACACACACACACACACAGTCTAGGTTATTGATTAGAACTGAATACAATGACAACAGGTCCCTAGCGGACCGACACAATATGACACATTGCACAAGATGGGGATTTAAATATGGAGAGAGCAAGAGAGAAAAATAACACTTGGATACATTTGTAAACTACGCTTAGTTTAGCCCTAATACCTTGCCCCGAACTGCCGCTCTTAAGGGTAAGAAGTGTAATGCATGCATTTACGTGTTGATGGTCTCCGTTGGGTATCTGTTGGATATCGCTGTTGGGCCCACTTTGGAAGGCCTGGTCTTTCGTCCTCAGGTGCAAGACTCTGATTGTCCACAAGATGTCACAATGTCCCTTCACTTAGTTGTCTGTTTCCTTGCACTCGTTCTGTAAGAGTGGTCTTCTGAGGACGGATAATCAGCCGTGTCAATGCTCCCAGCGTGGGTCATAAGCCGTGTAGACAACCGATTGTTTGAAGAGAATCACCGGATGGTCCTGCTTAAATTCCCCTTCTTAGCTACTCCACCATAGCATTGATTGTTAAGAGGTTTTCTTTGTCTTCTTCAACCTCGTGTTGCGTTTGGGGTTGTGACTAATTGTATACCTCGGCTGCAACGAGTGGTCATCTTATTCCAATATGTTAATTCTTAACTCGTGCTTTATACCCTCGGGTAGAAAGGGTCCGTTTTCATCTTGCTCTGAGTTCCCTGGGGCGTAGCTAGTTACAAGGCAAGGTATCACAATTTACTAATTTACTATGATCTCATTTCACAGTCTCATCGTCACAAAAACACTATTTAATCTGGATATTTTCTACACAACGTAAAGTATGTAAACATCATATACACATGAACACTCTTCAAGTTACAATGTTTTCATCATAACGTCGTCATTTAACTTTTAATGACATCACAAAAATAGACATTGATCTTCCACATTCCATCTCTTATCCTTACCAGCATTTGGAGGATGAAATATATTGTCCCAGAGTCAATTTATTTGATATTGTAGTTTTGAGGTATACTCTCATAAGGCAGACAAAGACATTCCAGTCCCCATACTAGAGCAGAGAGGAATCATCTGCTGCCTTACAATTTACGATGGGCGTGAGGTGTCATATAATCCCCACCTCCATCCCTCTCCCCCACTGCGGGAGAGAGAAGGATCTGTAGAGCTGATCCACTGTAACCTAATCTCTTGGACCCTCACAGGAAAGTCATGACACAGGTCAATTACCAACCCTGATGCCAGGGTTGGAAAATAGCAGAGCACTGGCTTTTACAAGTCGGAATTGCCAAAGACTATGCGTTTGACACTAGCGCCGCCTAAACTCCAGCCAAAAAGACTGTGCGTTTGACACTAGCGCCGCCTAAACTCCAGCCAAAAATAAAGTATTCTTCTGAGACTGCTTAGTGTATGGTTCAGGCTACACTAGCGCTTTAAGTCTTACTTCTTCACTGAGACTGCTTGTACTTGGGTTCTTCAGTCCCAATTAGAAATGTAGTCGGATCCTTTGTCTGGATTATCCGAAGCAGTTCCAATCATCACGGAAAACCCTCCGAAAAAGGTTCCGCTGTAGAATGGTTAGGAGAGTTGACGTTCTAGTCAGACTAAGGAGAAGGGTAAACCACCCTCTGCTTCCTAGTATATTACTTGCTAATGTACAGTCTCTGAATAATAAACTAAGCAAGCTAAAAGCACAGATTTCCTACTAGAGATACGACAGATTGTAACGTAATCTGTTTTACTTGGCTAATGGGGGAGGTGCTTGATACGACTATACAGCCTGTGGGGATTTCTATACACCGCACAGACAGAAACAATTTGCTTTATGTGAATAACAAAGGCGGAAGAGTATGTTTCATGATAAACAACTCATGGTGTGATTGTAGGAATGTACAAACCCTTAAGACTTTCTATTCCCCCAACCTGGACAATAGGAATCTAGAGAAAGTTATTATTATTTAAATAGGAGGTCGCCGTGGTAAGATCCGTTGAATGCTGGTCTGGCCAATTAGAATCTATGCTACAAGACTGCTTTGAGCATGTGAACTCGGAAATGTTCCCGGGTCGCCTACGACAATAACATCAACGAGTATACAGATTCAGTCACTGGGTTCATCAGGAAATGCCCAAAGGATGTTATCCCAACAATGACAATTCGCACATATCCCAAATAGAAACCATGAGTAAATAGCAACATTTGCGCAAAACTGAGAGCGTGGACCAAAGTTTTTAACTCTGGTCAGATATCTGGGGATATGGATGAAAACAAAATTACCAGCTACAACCTCCGGAAATCAGTCAAGGACGAAAAAAGAAAGCACAGGTGTATAGTATAAGGTCTACAAATCATCACAGACTACAAGGGGAAAACTATAGGTGCGTACACCGATGCATCACTCCTAGACGAACTAAACAACTTCTAAGCTCGTTTAGAGGCAATCAACACTGATAGTCCTCTCAATCTCTGTGGCCGTTGTGAGTAAGACCTTTAAGCACGACCAAGACGGCATCCCTGGCCGTGTCCTCAGAGCATGTGCAGACCAGCTGGCTGGAGTGTTCACTGACATATTCAACCACTCCCTGTCCCAGTCTGTGGTCCCCCATGCTTCAAGATGTCCACCATTGTCCCTGTACCCAAGAAAACTAAGATAACCTGCCTAAACGTTGTCCGAAAAGCACTTAACTGCAGGGCACTCTCACATCATATGAAGGACTGTGCCTACCTGATTTAGGGGACACAGTGAACAGTTAGCAGTTTGGGGCAATTTCATCATAAAACATTTCCTTGGTGTTAACTACAGTCTGTGAACAAACTTAAAATATATAAGTTGATGGTTCGGATTGCAAGGTTTGGATTCCAAGGTCATATTTTTCCATATACGGTTCCAGTTAAAGGGTTGTCAAGATTCAATTAGATCTGTGGACCATACATTTTTAATGGCTAGCTCAGAATATGAGCTTTCCAAAAGTGTTTTATATATTATAGAGACCCATCCTTTTGGGAGCCCAGATCATTTATTTATAAATCCCATCACTGGATAGTAGTTTAGTTTCCCAAGGGACTCAATAGGCCAGAATAAGTTGCAAATATAGAAAAAAGGAGTTGCCTGGTAATGTGTATGTATCTTTCAGATCTTGGAATGTTCTCAAACCATTACTGTCCATGAAATCGGTGATATCGGTGTACGGATTTCCCATTTGGGCCATTGGGGGGGATGCAAAATGCACCCCCTCCAGATTGCAAGGCGTTATTGTGAAATATTGGAGTATGGGCATTCCATTTTGATTCCCAGTTACATTGTTTTAAAATTTTGTGCCAAATAGAAATTGTGTGAGTAATAATAGAACCAAAGAATAATTTACATTGTTTAAGGGATATATCAGTGAAGATCACCTCTTCCAGGCCAATAGGAGACACCATATTTATCTTTACACTCAGCCAGGGGGCAGAATAATCATGTCTCAACCAATTTAGGATGGGAAGAAATGCTAGTACCTAGAAATGCTATTTAAAGTTTGGTGCAGATAGTACCCCTACATCTTTCCCTCTTTGTAATTGTGTTAATTTTATCCGAGATCATTTACCTTGCCAGATACATTTTGAAACCACACTATGAATTTTACCCTAATAGCCAGAAGGGGGGGCCATAGAAAGCATTGAACTGCAGAAATTCAGCCGTGGCAATATATTCCTTTTGACAATAGTTATTCTGCCGGTTAAAGCAACTACGATATTATTCCATCTACTGAGGTCAGGTTGAATTGATGTGAGTGTTCTGTTAAACTTCTTATGGCTGGAGGCAGTATTGAGTAGCTTGGATGAATAAGGTGCCCAGAGTAAACGGCCTGCTACTCAGTCGCAGTTGCTAATATATGCATATTATTAGGATATTTGGATAGAAAACACTGTGAAGTTTCTAAAACTGTTTGAATGAGGTCTGTGAGTATAACAGAACTCATATGGTAGGCAAAAACCTGGGAAAAAATCCAAACAGGAAGTGGGAAATCTGAGGCTTGTAGTTTTTCAACTCAGCCCCTATTGAAGATACAGTGGGATATTGGTCATGTTGCACTTCCTAAGGCTTCCACTAGATGTCAACAGTCTCTAGAACCTTGTTTGATGCTTCTACTGTGAAGTGGGGCTGAATGAGAGGGGAATGAGTAAGAGGTCTGCCTGAGTCCCACGAGCTGACCATGCACGGTCACGTGAAAGTTAGCTTGCTTTCCATTGCATTTCTGAAGACAAAGGAATTATCCGGTTGGAACATTATTGAAGATTTATGTTAAAAACATCCTAAAAATTGATTCTATACATCGTTTGACATGTTTCTATGGACTGTAACGGAACTTTTCGACTTTTCATCTGCTCGCGCGTCATGAATTTGGATTACTGTGCTGAACGCACTAACAACAAGGAGGAATTTGGACATGAATGATGGACATTATCGACCAAAACAAACATTTATTGTGGAACTGGGATTCCTGGGAGTGCATTCTGATGAAGATCATGAAAGGTAAGTGAATATTTATCATGCTATTTCTGACTAATGTTGACTACACAATATGGCAGATATTTCTTTGGCTGTTTGGTCTCTGAGCGCCGTTCTCAGATTATTGCATGGTATGCTTTTTGCGTAAAGTTTTTTTGAAATCTGACACAGCGGTTGCATTAAGGAGAAGTTTATCTAAAGTTCCATGTATAATAGTTGTATCTTTCATCAATGTTTATTATGAGTATTTCTGTCAATTAATGTGGCTCTCTGCAAAATCACTGCATGTTTTGGAACTACTGAACATAACGCACCAATGTAAACAGATTTTTGGATATAAATATGCACTTTATCAAACAAAACATACATGTATTGTATAACATTAAGTCCTATGAGTGTCATCTGATGACGGTCATCAAAGGTTAGTGATTCATTTTATCTCTTTGTGCTTTTTGTGACTCCTCTCTATGGCTGTATTTTTCTGTGACTTGGCGGTGACCTAACATAATCGTTTGTGGTGCTTTCGCTGTAAAGCCTATTTGAAATCGGACCCTGTGGTGGGATTAACAACAAGACTACCTTTAAAATGGTATAAAATACTTGTATGTTTGAGGAATTTTAATTCTGAGATTTCTGTTGTTTGAATTTGGCGCTCTGCACTTTCACTGGCTGTTGTCATATCTATCACGTTAGCGGGATCTCAGCCATAAGAAGTTAACATTTCTGGCAATGGTTTTATCCAAGGAAGGAAATACAGTGTATCTATTCCCAAATATTAAAATGGGAAACGATTGCGTGGTCTTGAGAGGCAGTAGGACTGATTTGGTTAGACACATTTTATAGTTTGAGATTCAGCTGAAGTTATCTATGATCTTCAATGTGTTTGGGAGCGATTGAGATACAATGTCTATAATTAGGGTATAATGAGATGTAGTGATCAATAGATTTGAGGGAAATTTACAAATTGCTTGGGCCAGAGTTTCCATGGATAATAAGAATGGCAAAGGTGAAATTGGATCACCTCGTCTGCTGCTTCTAGTAAGCCGATATTGCCTGTTATAACTATGGCTGAGGGATTGGCATATAATATTTTAATCATATTAATTACATTTGAGCTAATTCCCATAATGTTCCAGACAGACCAGAGATATGACCATTCTAGTCCATCAAAAGCTTTTTCTGCTTCGAGAGATAATACAGCCCAAGGAGCTGTTGTGTCTGAGGAAACATCTAAGATATGTAATAGTCGACAAAGGTTATCTAAGGATAAACGCTTTTTAACAAACCCGCTTCTGTCTGTGTGGACCAATTTGGTAAGTAAGTCTCGAGACAGGACGACAACATTTTAGAAAACAGTTTAATATCTGTGTTTATCAAAGATTCGGGGCGATAGTGAGAACACTGGTTGGCATCCTTACCTTTTTTAAATAAAAGCGAAATTAGTGATTTATTTACATCTCACCCAAATGAACCTTTGTAAACAGCTGAATGTATTAATCATTTCAAGCAACAGTGGACCTAATTGATTCCAACATTTGAAATAGACCTCAAGAGAAATACCGTCTCATCCAGGTGATTTGCCTTTATTCATGCTAACCAATGGACTTTGAATTTCATTGAGAGAGATTTGTGCTCCCAGGGGGTGGATTCCTCTGCTGTGAAAAGTGGAGTTCCTCGTTCTTTTAGAAATAACTTATTCTGGCTTGGTGTGGATTTAAATTCAGAGGTGTACAATTCGTTATAGAAGTGGGACAATCTTTTATTAACTTGGGTTCTGATAGTAATTCTCCTGTTTCAGATTCAATAGTTGCTATATCATCCAATTGATAATTACTGCGTAGCTTGGCCAGTAAACAACTGGGACGATTACCATGGAGGTAGGAGCTGTTAAGGAGCCTTTTGGTCCTAGACTCCGCGCTCTGGTACCGCTTGCCGTGCGGTAGCAGAGAAAACAGTCTATGACTTGGGTGACTGGAGTCTGACAATTTTTTGGGCTTCCTCTGACACCGCCTATTATATAGGTCCTGGATGGCAGGAAGCTTGGCCCCAGTGATGTACTAGGCCGTACGCACTACCCTCTGTAGTGCCTTGCGGTCAGATGCCGAGCAGTCGCCATATACCAGGCGGTGATGCAACCGGTCAGGATGCTCTCGATGGTGCAGCTGAATAACTTTTGGAGGATCCAAAAACGATTTTCAGTCTCCTGAGGGGGTACTCTACCTCGGGCGAGCAATACCTCGAGACTTCTTTAGTATTAGACATCACGCACCAGCTGTTATTGACACACACCCCACCCCTCATCTTACCAGACGTAGCTTCTCTGTTCTGCCGGTGCATGGAAAATCCCGCCAGCTCTATATTATCCGTGTCGTTGTTTAGCCACGACTCGGTGAAACATAAGATATTACAGTTTTTAATGTCCCGTTGGTAGGATAATCTTGATTGTAGGTCATCGATTTTATTTTCCAATGATTGCACGGTGGCCAATAGAACGAATGGCAGTGGGAGTTTGCTCGCTCGCTTACGAACTCTCAGAAGGCAGCTGAACTTCGCCCTCCTTTTTCTCCGCATTTTCTTCAAGCAA
The DNA here is from genome assembly GCF_045791955.1 of Oncorhynchus clarkii lewisi. NCBI lineage: Eukaryota > Metazoa > Chordata > Actinopteri > Salmoniformes > Salmonidae > Oncorhynchus > Oncorhynchus clarkii. Next base: position 46,692,964 of record NC_092148.1, on the reverse strand, counting down.
ATTATGGGGATTTGGTCCTGTTCCCGGGAAGCAGGATATCCTTTGCGTCAGATTCGGAGTTGTCGGTCTCCTTAATGGAAAAGCTTATTCCAATTTGAGGTGAGTAATCGCTGTTGTCAGAAGTCGATGCCTCTCCTTGTTCGGGCGGTGTTCGGTGGTCGACGGTCTTCTAGCCATCACTGATCCATTTTTCATTTTCCATTTGTGTTGTCTTGTTTTCCCACACACCTGGTTTAGTCCTCTGTTTCCCCCATGTCTTTGTGCACGATTGTCTATTGTTAGGTCTGTACGTTTCCGGCTGGTTTATTCCCGGGTGCTGTTTCACCGAGTGTTTAGAGGCTACCGTTATTTTTTGTTCTCACATTGGGTTTGTTACTTTGTGCATTTGCCTTTATTAAAGTGAGTTGATCACTTATCTCTGCTTACCTGCGGCTGACTTTATGCATCAGCTTCACCCACCTCCTGACAGCTGTTCTGATGTCCAGAAGTTATTTTCAGTCACAAGAGACGGTACCACAACATTATGCACAAAATAAGTTTAAAAAATAAGTTAAACAACACAAGAAAACTAACAAAATAGCACAGTTGGTTAGGAGCATATCATCTCCGGCTGATAAGATGACAGCATCTTGTCATCTTTTAAGACAAGGAACAGAGTGCAAGCTTTTTTAAATACTTTTTAAATATCAATAGCCTATAGTCACATCATGCATCCCATATATGTTTTGATTTCTTAGACATTCTAAGGCCTGTATCAGTCACAACTAAAGTTGCCAAATAACTCTAAATCTATATGACCTGTTTCAAATGATCACTTTTACGCTCAACAGCCACTTCAAATGCGCACTTGCTTCGCAATGGGAAGTATATACTTTCTATTTTATTCAGCAAAGTTCAAATACATTCTTCTTACTATAATATCACATAATATTAAATAATGCCACGGGACTTAAGCATATCTTGTCTGCTAAATGAATAAGCCTACAGCCTATGGAATGGCACATAGCCAAATAACATACAGTAGGCCAACTCATACTGTTCTTCTGAAATACATTATCTTCATATCATGTTTCTTTAGAACTGCCTAAAATCAATAATGGATTTATTGTGATGGTGTACTGTATATTACATTGATTTATTAGACTTATTTAAATGTAGATCTTCTGAAGACGTGCATCAGCGGCTTGTTTGCAGCTTGTAGCCTATGCGTAAATGCCTAATTTGTATTGATCATCATTAATTAATTTAGTTCAATTTAAAATTGATCTCAGAATGTAGGATTTTGTAGTAATGAATCGTTGAAACGCCATTTTGTGGATCTTTTAGGAGATTCTGACATTTGAAGATGGCAATAGTAAGCGTGGTGTTCATACAAGCTTATATATGAAATTTCTATTTTCTTAATGAAAGAAAATAGAGGTGTAGATAATAGTATGAAATCGATTCGAGATCATCATTTATGCCTGTTTGAGTAGAAAGTGTACTCTTTATCTTTAGGATTAGGTGCTCAGCAAGGCATCAATGAGGTTGTAATCAGAGAGTGTATGCTGGAGAGCCTTGGCTGCATGTAGATTGTGATTGGTATTATTAGATTTGTCCCGCTTGTCCAAAATGGAATTCATGTCTGTCCCAATAACCAGATGAAATTCAGTTAATTGTAACAATATGCTGCTCAGAGAATCAAAAAACGTAAGATTATATGAATTTGAAGTATACACATTAACAAAGGTTATTTTCTTTCCACTATGGATAGTTACATTAATGAAAGTAATTCTGCATTCTTGGTTGTTGCCTTTACCCAAGATAGTCATTTTTAGTTTCTTATGGACCGTTATGATTGCACCTTTTTGTATGGGGATGATGAAAAAGCAGCCAGTTTGCAATGGTTCTCTACTTTATGTGAGCCATTTTGGAATAGGTGTGTTTTCTTGGAGCATTGCTATATCAACATGGTTTCTTGCTAGGAGATTAAGACAGCTGGGATGTTTAATAGGACAGTTTAGGCCTTTCAAATTCCAAGTGAGAATTTAAAAAAAAAGTTTAATCATTAATGATGTAATTGTTATATTTAATCTTGATAAGCCCATGGATGTCAAACAAAAATCAGGACCCACTGGGAAATCCACCCAATGCGGTTCCCCACCCTGTTTTTTATGATTCATAAATACTTTCCTAACCCTAAATAATCTACAAGATCAGAGTATTTTTAAATCTACCAATTGGTGCTAAAACTGAGACAAATATGCATATATTTAGGTCAGTAGCGGTGCGTGGGTAATATCACTGGGTAAGTCAAGCCATAAAAAAAGCCAAATTACAACTCATGTGTTGTGATAATTGCGTTGTTTGCTCTATAACCTGTTAGTTCATATGCCTTGTGACCATGATATTTAGGCTTAAGGCCGAGACAATAAGAAGACAGTGGCAGAATAAATTTAACCACTCCTTTTCCATCACAAATCCCGAGAGCAGCCTCTGTCCTTTGAAGTACACAAAGCATATTGCATGAAACATTCAGTTACATGACCTAAAGAATGGTCAAGCAAGTCAACGTTTTCAACATTTTCGGACTACTAAACAACTTTTGATTTAGAACCACAGAGAGTAAAAGCAAGTCGCAAAGAAAACAGGAGCTGCCTCTACTATTCCAGCACCATTTCAACTTGAACATTTCAACATCATCAATGCTTAGTTTAATACAGTAACTAAAAGATACCAAAAGTGGCTTCTTCCTTGCTGAGCAGCCTTTTAGGTTATGTCGATATAGGACTCATTGTACTGTGGATATACAGTGGGGAAAACAAGTATTTGATACACTGCCGATTTTGCAGGTTTTCCTACTTACAAAGCATGTAGAGGTCTGTAATTTTTATCATAGGTACACTTCAACTGTGAGAGATGGAATCTAAAACAAAAATCCAGAAAATCACATTGTATGATTTTTAAGTAATTCATTTGCATTTTTTCTTACCCACTTGAATTGTGAATTATAAGTGAAATAATCTATCTGTAAACAATTGTTGGAAAACTTACTTGTGTCATGCAAAGTAGATGTCCTAATCCACTTGCCAAAACTATAATTTCAATTATAGTTGATCTATAGTTCAACCACTCCACAAGAAATTTGGCTCCAACCGAAATGTATGTAAACTTCCAACTTCAACTGTATATATTCTAAGAATCTTTGATTTAACGTTATCCATTGAAACATCTAGGGAATGATGGCACCCACATCATCAGCAGAAAGACAAAGGCAGTGTCGAGCACGTCAAAATGCTGACCCAGAGAAAAGGGAAAAATACCTTGAGAGAGCGTTAGAGATCGTAAAGAAATGTTGAGGCAGGGAAAAAGATCAGTGATTTAAGTGAGAGAGACCAGCCTCAGAAGCGTAAACAGTGGAGAACTGGAGAGTAAAGGAGCACTGAGGAACTTGACCACACCTCCAAAGTTCAGATCATGTTCCAGAGCAGTCCCCACTGCCAGGATCTTCAAGGTCAGGGCAATGTGCATTTAAGGTTTAGAACATTGATAGGTTGAGTGTAGAAAACGTGTATTGTACAGTGCAAGTGAAATTGTTGTTAATTCACACAGTCTCCTCTGAACAGTTGATGTTTGTGTCTGTTACTTGAACTCTGCAACCTGTGGTGCAGTTAACTCTAATGTTCTTATCCTCTGCAGCAGAGGTAACTCTGGGTCTTCCTTTCCTGTGGCTGTCCTCATGAGAGCCAGTTTCACCATAGCGCTTGATGGTTTTTGTGAATGCACTTGAAGAAACTTTAAAAGTTCTTGAAATGTTCCAGATTGACTGACCTTCATGTCTTAAAGTAATGATGGACCTTTGTTTCTCTTTGCTTATTTGAGCTGTTCTTGCCATAATATGGATTTGGTCTTTTACCAAATAGGGCTATCTTCAGTATACCACCCCTACCTTGTCACAACACAACTGATTGGCTCAAATAAATTCCACAAACTAACTTTTAACAAGGCATACCTGTTAATTGAAATGCATTCCAGGTGACTACCACATAAAGCTGGTTGAGAGAATGCCAAGAGTGTGAAAAGCTGTCATCAAGGCAAAGGGTGGCTACTTTGAAGAATCTCAAATATAAAATATATTTTGATTTGTTTAACACTTTTTTGGTTCCTACGATTCTATTTGGGTAATTTCATAGTGTTGATGTCTTCACTATTATTCTACAATGTAGAAAATAGTACAAATAAAGAACAACCCTTGAAGGAGTAGGTGTGTCCAAACTTTTGACTGGTACGGTACATTGTTTTATGTTTTTTCTTATATGTTCTCTCAATACATTCTATTGAGTCTGTTGACAAAATTCGAACTAAAGTGTACACCGTATTTAAAGGGATGGCTTAAGATAAATGTACTGAAATCCCTATTGAATGAAAACTCCACAGAAATCTGCTGGCCAGCAAGTGGGAGGGTTTTCAGCAGTTGAATTGCATTTATTCAGTGTGTGCAAGGGAACCACGCCTGTAAAGTCCAATACGCACCTTCATAAAATAAGTCTGAATACCAACTACTGAGAAGTGTGTAGGAAAGGTGTGCATAAGAAAGTCGGAATCGGGCCCTTGATGAATTAGGGTGGTCCATGAGGGGAAAAGGGAAGAGAAAATGAAAAAGAAAGTTAAATATAACAAGAGAAATTCAAGCCTAAACAACCAAACGGGATGGCTGTAGGAACAATGGCTCCTGATCCATTTTCATTAGCAATATGGTGTAAATTGTCCTAAACATAATGTCCCCTCAATTTGTATTAAGCATATAGGTGCTCTATACTATGTACAAAAAAAATCAAAAAGAAGAGGGTATGTGCAAGAAATGGAGTCTAGGTCTATAATCCAGATCTTCACAATAGTGAATCGTTGCTGGTAGGAAAAGTCCTCCCTGGGAGATGAATTCAGCAGCGAAAACAGCCATTTATAAATAATTTAAAAAATTTAAAAAGTTGTGTGGTAGCCCATATGGGACTGGCCATCTATCCTAAACAGCTTAGCCCATAGGGATGAAATGCGCTGTAGCCCCACAAGGACGCAACCCCAGTCTATATGACACTTCAATATATTGTCTGTCCATTGTTCATTAAATGCCGTGGAATCATTGTCTAAATGTCCTGGACCATAGGCAATATAATAATAGCGAAATCCAATGTTTAGCAATAATAATAATAATAATAATAATAATAGTCAAAAGTTTGGACACACCTACTCATTCAAGGGTTTTTCTTCATAGTATAATAATAGTGAAGACGTCAAAACTACGAAATAACACATATTAAGTCATGTAGTACACCAAAAAGTGTTAAGTAAATCAAAATATATGTCATATTTTAGGTTTTTCAAAGTAGCCACCCTTTGCCTTGATCACATCTTTGCACATTCTTGGCATTCTATGGTAGCTAGTGAATGTTAACTAGCTACTTGTTACTAAAGTTAGTGCAATTTATTCCAATTTGCCTTGCTGACTCCACTGAAAAAGTGTTCTAAAACCAAGAAAACAATATATACCTCTTCAGTCTCCTGTAGTTTGAAGAAACTAATTTGAATTGAATAATATCCTAAAAATGCTCAACTAGCACTCTTCACTCTCAATCCAATATTTCACCAACTCAACACATAGAACCCCCATAATGCTCTGTGGCACAACCCCAATACACCACACTAGGTTTGTTCTCTGATCTTAATCCTATGATTGGATGGACAACATGTCAGTTCATTTTGCAAAAGCTTTGATAAGTCGTAGGACATCCTCCCGAAGTGGTCATAATTACCATGTAGGTCTATGGAAGGGGGTAAGGCCTACGAGCCTCCTAGGTTTTGTATTGAAGTCAATGTAGCCAGAGGAGGCTGGGAAATAGCTGTCCTCCGGCTTCACCAAGTTGCTAGCCTAGAGTGTGTTGTTGAGACTACTGTAAACCTTCATTGCAAAAACAGGTATTTGGTGACGTGGATATATTTAGTACAATTTTATCTAAAAAAATATGTTTTTAGTGTTTCATTATTTTACATTTTCTAAAATCCACTGAGTAGGATGGTCCTCCCCTTCCTCCTCTGAAGAGCCTCCACTGGCCTACCTCTTATTTCTTAAATAGGAAGAAATAGGCTCCAACACTAAGACCTCGTTGTTAGTTAGTAAAGTCTTACTAAAATGAAGACGGTTTAAATGAATTATGCCTCCTCGAATTTTCCTACTTTCAGCACCATGAGCTGTCCATTTCCAATTGATTGTGCTGCATCTGCTGTGTCAACGAATCTGGTTTATATTGTGAAGTCAGTAACTCTGATAAATACTGTATATCATGGGCAAGAAATATATTGTTTTTAATAAAAAATAAATTATAGTAGTAGCAATCTATCAAAGTTGACCTCCGGTCGTCCTCTTCTTTGTGCTGTCCTTCTCAAACTGAACAGAACATAGGCTAGTCTGCGTGCATGATAGTGCATTTTTTTGACTATTTTCGGAATAAACCTTTGACTCTCTTCCTGAACTGCCACCATAGCTCTATACAGAACAGCCATTGGTTAAGCAGCACACAAAACAGTTTATGATCAGCAAGAGCAGACCAGGCCGGGGCTCAGGAATGGAATATCTATTGCAGTATGATTTATTTACATCATCCCAGCAGCTATTTTAGGAATATAACTTTGCCCTGTGCTTCTCCGAGCATGCACTTTATAGCCTATAGCCTATAGGATATGGATCATTTGATTGAGACCACACCAAATAACCTATATGTGCAATTGATATTCCGCGCCCAGCGGAGAATTAGAAATGAGGGGCGGCATTGGACACACATTGATATACACAGCATAGCCTAATAAGCAACTCATTCTAAAAGAGTCAGAAATATTGACATTTCATCAATTGCAAATTATATGACCCTCCTCTCAACTAAATTTACATTAAAAAAATACCAAAACCTCCCCTTGACTGAAATTGAAAAAGCATGACTCTTCCCATTTTCCTCCAGGTAACCATTCTGTAAATGTCGATCCGTCTCTTACACACACACACACCCGCACACGTGCAGAGGGACGGACGGACGGACGGATCGACCAAGACGGACCGACAGACACACCGACTATGACTGGGTCTGTGTTCAGCGATAAACTCCACTCCAGTTTCTAACAATTAGAGACACACACATCACCCTACCTTATTATAAAGTGACAATGAGTCCAATGAGGCTAAATACAACCGTGTGATGAAATCAATTATTATTACTGATGGGACTATTCAATGAAAAGCAATATTCAGGCGTCTGGATACCATGTGAGCTTTGTGAATTTGCTTTTACGTTCAGCGAATCTATTAAACAAATGGGAACTCTGTAGAAAGAAGGCCCTCCATTCCAGCATGATTTGTTGCTGTGGAAGAATGTTGTTTTGCACTGACCCCAAAATTCCTTCGACCTGGTTGCTGTGGATTGTCTAAACGTCCATCCATCAGCTCGGAAAAAAACAGAATTGTGTTGTTCTGACAGAAACACTCTGGGCTTTCTACCAGACCAGGTCAGACCTATCTCATAACTGCTATGGTCCTTGTTTTGCCCAGGTGCAGTCAGGCATACGGTGGCTCACCGGGAGGGAAGTATGGAAAGAATTCCCCGGAGTCGGCACAAACGTGGACTTGGCTAAATCCCCTGTTGTGAAGCTTGGCCTTGTTTGTGTCGATTGGGATTGTTCAGTGAAACAGTGTTATTGTTCACGAAGCGGCTCTGCTGGGAAGGGCATGACGGGCCGGACATATCTGGCATAGCTTCCTGCAAGTGGCTTTGTTACGAAATCACAGAGATTAAAGACCGCGGAGGGAATCACAACACACCAGCTTGGATGCCCGTAAATGCATTCTGTCACACCGATGGCCCGTACAGCTCTTATGTCAGTTCTTCCTGTGCCACCAATTACAAAAATATTATTGCCATTTTGAAACCGTAGTTGCGAAAGTAACTGAGTTTGTGGACCTCGAAATTGCAGTATCACCACAAAATAATATCAAGCAAGGATCATATCAGTGTCAAATATCATATTTATCAGTCTTACCGCAAAGTACACAACACAGTTGAACTGCAAAGTACACAACACAGTTGAACTGCAAAGTACACAACACAGTTGAACTGCAAAGTACACAACACAGTTGAACTGCAGTTGAATGCAAAATGACTACACTGCAGACATGCTGCATACTGAAATAACATTGCTGTTATGAAAGTGCCTACTTTTTAGGAAACAGTAGCTGCAGTTTAACCACAGTATAACTGCAATGTAATGCACTGTAGTACACATTTCTGCAGTTATCTTTGCTAGGAATGGTTCCACACAATGGTCGTGTAAAAATATTTTTGCAGAAAAACTTGTATCACAACCGTTTTGTCAAATGAATTGTAGCCTACATCAGTACAAGCTGAGTGTATACTAGGACACAGATACAGATGGATTCCAAATATCTATCTGTACTGGTTTATTTCCCTGTGCAAATTGTAAATTGGCAAGACAGGTTGAACTAAAAAACATGCATTATTGTTTCAGAATTGCCTACATAACGTTGTCATAAACAACTCCACTTGGAACTTGACCTAACACAGAATGACAGTTCATGACAACTCGTGTCACATTTTAAATGAATATGGTCTAAAATATGAGTTCTCTGGTCAGTGCCATGGCTATCTTTTTCAACCAAAACAACAAAATCCAGACAAATCTGCCTGAAAAGTGAAAAAACATAAATCACACAGGGTCAAATACAACAGTAATACTTTCATCAAGAATGTGCTGTGACTCTGGCCAGTCAGAGGGGAAGTAGAGGCAACAAGGCACATGTAAATAGAAGACTTGCAACTACTGTGGGAACGGTCACTGTGAGAACTGAGGTCAAATTTTGGGTCAATGAGCTTGGATGGCCAGAGACCCACAGACACGAGAAGTATGGATGCTGAGGGTGATCTGAATTTAAAAAGAATATGAATAATACATTAAAAAAATGTATTACAAAAGTAGTGGACTGGGACTTTACCAGTCCTGGATTAGAGGACTGATATAGTCTCCCCTCCCCCCTCCTCCTCGCAGAACCACCACCCCCAAACATCTTCCCACGACTATGCAGAGACCCAGATGTAGGCTACAGCACAGCACCCTCAGCTGGGTTGTAGAAACAGGAAGCATCCGTTTTCAGGGGAAAAGAAGAGGGGAAGACTGAAAACCGGTTACATATACCCCGCTCAGGCATTTATTTTACGCCCACAATGTTAGCTTAACAGCACAGTAACGTAGGGCCGCAGGCTCTGGGTTCCCACCCAAGATCACTAAACTGCATTGCTTCGATGTGAAACTTCATTGTTATCAAGCTTCCTCTGTTTTTTTTCTTTTCTTTTTGTGGCGTTTTTTTCAGAGTGATGTTGTTCTCTGGAAAGAGCTTTCACTGGGACATGGACGTGGTGTGTTATGGCACATATCGAGTTCCCACGACCCCCTGCACTTCCTTCACCTTTACTGCTCGCTGAGGGCTCGAAACAGGAAGTCAACAAAGGCCTCCAGTCCATTCAGAGAGCACCGCAGGGCTAATTTAGTCAAACAAACATAGAGGGAAGCTGGAAGCTGCAGGGCAAGGTCTGGTCATCCTTAGCTCTCTCTCTCCCATGGGAATTACCAAAAGGATCTGATCATATCTGGTTTTCTTCTCAGAAGCTCAACTGAAATAGATATTGTGTGTCAGGATGGGAATGGTAAATAAAGTCATCAAAGAAATGCCACTGTTTTTGGTTCACATGAGATTGACCAAAAATGTAGACTGGGTGTGTGTCCCCCCCATCCACATCGACGGGTCAGTAGTGGAGAAGGTGGAAAGTTTTGAAGTACACATCACGGACAAACTGAAATGGTCCACCCACACAGACATCATGGTGAAGAAGGCGCAACAGCGCCTCTTCAACCTCAGGAGGCTGAAGAAATTTGGCTTGTCACCTAAAACCCCCACAAACCTTTACAGATGCACAATTGAGAGCATCCTGTACCGGGCTGTACCAGTCTGTACAGCAACTGCCCCGCCCTCAACCACAAGGCTCTCCAGAGGGTAGGGGACTGTACAGCACTTTGTGACATCAGCTGATGTAAGAAGGGCTTTATAAATACATTTGATTGATTTGATTGATAGTGAGGTCTGCACAATGCATCACCGGGGGCAAACTACCTGCCCTCCAGGACACCTACAGCACCCGATATCACAGGAAGACCAAAAAGATAATCAAGGACAACAATCACCCGATCCACTGCCTGTTCACCCCGCTATCATCCAGAAGGTGAGGTCAGTACAGGTGCATCAAAGCTGGGACCGAGAGACTGAAAAACAGCTTCTATCTCAAGGCCATCAGACTGTTAAACAGCCATCACTAACATTGAGTGGCTGCTGCCAACATACTGACTCAAATCTCTAGCCACTTTAATAAATAAAAATGGGATGCAATAAATGTATCACTAGTCACTTTAAACAATGGCACTTTATAATGTTTACATATCCTACATTACTCATCTCATATGCATATACTGTACTCTATACCATCTACCGCATCTTGCCTACGCCACACGGCCATCGCTCTTTCATATATTTATATGTTCATATTCTGATTCATCTCTTACATTTGTGTGTATATGGTAGTTATTGTGAATTTGTTAGATTACTTGTTAGATACTACTGCATTGTCGGAACTAGAAGCACAAGCATTTTGCTACACTCGCATTAAACATCTGCTGACCATGTGTATGTGACTTAACATACATGCTAACATACATGTGTATGTGAATAAAATTTGATTTGGTAATGAAAACCATGAAGCAATTTGTTTTGCACAGGCTGCAAACCTTATCATCTGGAGATGTTAGTGTGTGCACCTTCTTTTGTGTGCTAGTGTGTGTGTGGTTGTGTATCTGGTTGTTTATGTTGTATTTTTTTTCTCGCTCTCCCTCTCTTCAATAATTGTCATCACAAATTATCCCCCTGTGTCTGGCAGCAATACCTGAATTAGCAATAGGGGGTAATGCAATACTCTAAGGGGTAATACAATACGCTAAACAACCTCCAAGCCGGAGTCTCCCCTAAGGGCTGTTCTAGAATCTGTTCACTTCTCCTTCAACACGGCCCTTGACCACTGAGGATTTGAATAAAAGCTGACGTTAGGTCAGTGCTCAGGGATAAGTACCATACAACAACACCCCATGGAACACAAGGCTGACATAGCAGTCCGCACACCTCCCTAGCAGGCCTTGTCTTATGTAGGGCTTTGACAGCAGTGACAAGACACTTAAAAGGATAGCTAAGCAGTGGGTCCAGGTTGCGTAATCGTATTAAATATTAATCTTACTGTAATGCTCAGGCGAGACCTTGAGTGGGTTCTGTCTTGAGTCTGCACTTTTGTGTGTGTGTGTGTCCATGCATACTTTTGTTCCTGTGTGTGTTTCTCTCTGTGTGTGTACATGCACATTTGTGTGTGAACTGTGTGTGTGTGTGTGTGTGTGTGTGTGTGTGTGTGTGTTTGTACCTAGGCTTCCAGCATTTTCCATTGGACTGCACTGCAGTCTGGGGAGGGAAAGGATGAGTGGAGAAGGGGAGGGGGTTACATAGCAAAGCACAGACCTCCTTTTGAGAAGATAAGAGCAAATCAAATTTTATTTCACACATACACATGTTTAGCAGATGTTATTGTGGGTGTTGCGAAATGCATATTGGTAATACAGGTAGTGGGGTGAAAAGACGGATGTGTAACAGAGCAAAGATCATGGGCCCTGACAGTGCAGAGTGGCAGACTGCCTCACTCGCCTCAGGATGTCAATGGTCACATGACCACTTAGCATTACGTTTTTAGGCAAGCAACATAAACTTATCTTAGAATGTAGACAAATAGGAAATCTAGTGAATGAATGGATCAGGGGAGAAGTTTTACTGAAAGTCATTCATGTAATTCACTTTTATTTTTGTCCTCAATTTAGTTTTGGTTTAATAAAACCCGACTTAACAGATCCACACGCTGACTGATATTTGATTTACTCTGCATTGATATTTGCAGTGTCCCATTCTAAGAGGCTAGCCACGATATTCTAATTTAGCAATGGCTTAGAGTAGTGTGTGCTTGAGCTTCTAGGAGTTCCTAATGATATTACCATTCTTACCTACTTCAGCGCCTCTAATCAAAACATACCTATTTACAGCACATAATTTGTCCTGGGTTAGCCTTGTCCTCAGTTAGCCTTGCTAAACCATGTGTGTGTCTGCGTGCATGTATACATGTGTTTGTGTACTTTCGTGTGTGTGCGTGCGTTTAATACGTTTGTGTGTGTGTTTGCGTGCATGCATGTTTGTGTGTATCCCTGCCATGGAAACTCTGAGGTAGACATACCTGGGCCGTATTACTGCCACACAATCAGCTTAAGAAGGTGTTGATTTCATCCGTGAGAGAGACAAGACAGTTCCTTGTGTGCTAAGATGTGATGCAGTAATGCTGCGGGAGGTGCTTGTGCATTTATTTACCAGATCTGTTTGTGATGCCTTGCCAAATCCATGGTTACATCAGCCTTAACATGTCAAACAGATTTGGCACCAGCTCTCATACCATAACAGCCTGATTTCTAGATAATGTAAGTAGCATCATCTCAGCTGCAAACTTCCCCCCAAAACAGATTAATTTGGGATCCTGTCCTAGATGATTGATTGTGGAATCGAAATGTTTTTTTTTAAAGTTTTCAACAAACAACATTTGATGAGATGTTTCGCATTTTTCCCAAACATGGATGGAGTAAGGTTACTGACATAGCATTGCAGTGGGAAAAAAACACATCAGAGAGAATAAAATAGAGCAAATACATTTGGAAGGAGAGAAAGAGAGCAAGCCAGTCAAGTGCATTATTCTAAGATCGCACCCGAACTTCACCCTTAAATCAAAAATCCATGGAAGTGGATGCTGCAAGAGTGCTGCAGTGGGTCCTTGCCAGTGTCATCCCGTTACACAATCCAGACAATCAAGCCAGCATGGAATTCACTTCTCCTGCACTCAATGTTTGTTGTGATTATCTGGCCTAGTAAATATACATTTCCCGGACATACCGAAGGAGAGTGCCAGAGGTGAAGAGATACAATGGACCTTTAATTAGATTAAGTAGGCTGTCCAGAGAATGTGAGTGGTGGAAAAGGTCGGCATCTCACTCACAAGACACACACACATAGGCACGGTCATATAGATACACTCATCCACTGGACACAGACAGACAGGCACGCACACACACCAGGTAGACAGGACAGTGTGTGCACCGTATGGATAGGAGGGAGGCTATCACTCTCCACAGAATGAACAATACACTGTCCAGCTACATCTCCATGAGATATGTACTTTCCTTGGGATGTCCCAGCCCTGACGACTAGCCATGTTCTCTTATCTAAACTCTCCATCTGGTAACAGGAGGCGCAGACCTTCTTTGGCTCAAATTTTTCATGGCTTTGTTCTCCACCTAGGGCTCCTGAATATTTCATCCCCATGGGAAGGAGGGATATAGGCTGCTTCCCAAATGGCATCCTATTCCCTACATAGTGCACTTCTTTTGACTAGAGCCCTATGTTTATGGAAAGGGTCTCATTTGAGTGTATGCTTACATGGATATCTGGAGTGGACATACTGTAGACGATCCCATCGCAATGTTACAGTGAGATAACACACATGGGAGAGCATTTCCTTCCGGGGCTTTAACCTTTGATTCAGAATCAGCACCCCTCATGATTCAGCATTTATACTCCACTCCATAGTACATCTCGGCCTGAACGATGACACAATGTCCGAGACGAGCTGTCAAATAGAATTTGCATAACGACAGAATTTCAGTGTCTCACATGTGGTCCATCCCAAATGGCACTCTATCCCCTATATAGTGCATTACTTTTGACCAGAGCCATGGGCACTATACAAGGTGGCTGTGGTTCTGTTAGCCTTCACACAGCAAGCTTTATCAAGGCCAGTCGGACTAACACCATTATTAAAGTCACCTTGGTGCCAGGTTCAAGTACCGAAGTTGGTATCTTGTTACTAATCTCTTAATCTGTTTTGGCAGAGTGGCTCTTTTCCATCCTTGGCTTTACATAAGTGTTGGGATACACTTGGTGGTGTAAACAACCAAAACAGTTATAAATATATGTTGTAACTAGCTAATGTTGTTTCAAACCAGTGGAGGCTCCTCAGAGGAGGAAGGACCACCCTCCTCAGAATTTAATAAAAATGAAAACGTTAAAACATTTAAATGTTATCCTTATTAGATAGAACTATAGTAAATATATTCACGTCACCAAATAATTTATTAAAACACACTGTTTTGCAATGAAGCTCTACAGTAGCGTCAACAGCACTCTGTAGGGTTGCACCATGGTGTAGCCAGAAGACAGCTAGCTAGCTTCCGTCCTCCTCTGGATACAGTGACTTCAATAGAAAACCTAGGAGGCTCATGGTTCTCACCCCCTTCCATAGACTTACACAATAATTATGACAACTTCCGGAGGACGGCTTCCAACCTATCAGAGCTCTTGCAGCATGAATTGTTGTCCACCAAATCAAAGGATCAGAGTATGAATCTAGTACTGAAAGCATAAGCTACAGCTAGCTAGCACTGTGGTGATTAGTTGACCCAAAGAGAGAGAAAGACAATAGTTTAACAGTTGTGAACAAATTCATTACTTCCAAAATGAAGGAGAAGCAAGAGAGAGATGGAGAGATTTAGCATTTTCTTCCACTTTAAGTTTCACTTACTTACCTACTAAACGCAGCTAGCTAGTTTAGCCTACTCAAACACCCTGCTAAAACAGAGGGATGCTATGTTAGCTAGCTGGCTTGGACTACCCAACACAACACCGGAACTCTTCCAAGCTGCTACGGTGACCGAATATTTATTTCTCGCACAGAATAGGTTGACTCAAATTGTTTGGAGGAAATATTTATATTTTATTCAGCTTTGTTCAATTGTATTCATCATACTATAAAATAATATAAAATAATGCCACAGAATTATAAGCAAATCTTGTCTGCTAAATGAACTAGTGCAGCCCACAGCCATTTGGCACAGCCACATCAGGACCTACCATAAGGACAACTCCGAGTATGCTATTCTTTTCTTCGGAAATAGACTACATTTTCTTCATATCATGCTTCTTTAGATGTGTCTAAAATAAATAATGGACTCATTGTGAAGGTGTAGGCTATATTAGATAGATTTGACTTTTTTAAATGGCTGGTAGGCTATGTGTGGAAGCCAGGAGATGCTAAATGTGTTTATGTTAATTAATGGTCAATTATCGTGAGACCGACAGTTATTTGTTTGACAATTACCGGCTGATGAAATTTTGTGTAAGTGCTAAACTGCTTACTGACAGTACACTGTAACATTACTGCATTGTTTTAATTGTATTTGAACTTTATTTAACCAGGCAAATCAGTTAAGAACAAATTCTTATTTTCAATGAGAGCCTAGGAACAGTGGGTTAACTGTCTTATTCAGGGGCAGAACGACAGATTTTTACCTTGTCGGCTCGGGGATTCAATCTTGCAACCTTTCAGTTACTAGTCCAACACTCTAACCACTAGGCTACCTGCCGCCCCATGATTGTAGGGTGTTTACTAACGTGTTAGTTCTATTAGCTATGTTTACTATGACCTTACTTTAGCCACTATGGTGACAACGATATAGGCTGTGTGTAGCGGATATGATATGGTTTGGCTTGGAAAGGTTTTTTGCCTGGTCACATACAGCTGATGAGTTGTGCATTGAAGTCCACAAGCAAAGGGAAAATGTGAGAGGAGAGTGCATAGATGCGAGAAGGAATACAACGTGGCTGATATGAAAATTAACTCTGTTTATTCATGTGTATTCATTCTACCGATTCTGTTGAAAAAAAATTCTTAAATAGGTGGCTAACACTAACGTTAGCTAGGTGGCAAACCAACTACCCTCCTTTAGTTTTTGCCTCAAGTAACCGTCGATTATGTAATCACACCAAATGTAACATGCTGTGTCATACTAATTTCAGTGCCCTGAATTTACGTTAACTATGTTATGTCTAGTCTATGAGACCAGGCTGAGCAGGCATTGTAAAGATTTGATAACCAGCTCAGGTCTGTGACCCTTTGTGTATCCGGAACAGTCCTTGCTATCTGAGGTCCTTGAGAGGTCCCAAACCCATTGTAAAATATTTCAGGTATGAGTTAAGGGTATGCTTAGGTAAGGGTTATGGCTAAGGTTAGGTTTAGGGTAGGGATTTCCCAAGGATTCCAGTTAGCACTAATCTTCCTATTTGAAACACACACAAATCACAGAGTTTCTAAACGCAGAAGCTCAGCATAATGAGACTTCCAGGAACGCTTGCGAAGAAGACCACGCAGACAAGGGTTACAGTTAGATTTAGGGTAGGGTGTGAGAAGTTAATCAAATAAGTGAACAATTATTTCTTAGTTGTTAATTTTCTCAAAATCTAAAAGACACAACCTAAATTCGAGCCAATGTCTTAAGTAGTTGAACATGTTATTAATCCAAACTCGTGGAATTTACAAACCTACACATTTTAATTTTCGTCAAAAACAACTTTATATGGAAAGAGTGCCGTTGGTTTGATGGTCTGCACATGCGCAGTTTGGCACAAGACGACCGTTAGACGATTACGTGTTTCTGCGCATGAGTTTAGCTAGCCAACGTTGCCATGACATCGTCTACATACGTGATCGGGGATTTCTATTGGAGAAGCTGTTTCTGCGTATCTTCATACTGTACTGTCTTTACCCAATCGGTCAATAACTAGTGCATTGCTTCCTGCTTTGAGTTACCCATGATTCCAATGGTCGTGTAGGACGGGCATATAAATAGCCCCTTTCCAGCATCAACACTATAGTCAATGCAGAGGCGTCTACGGCTGGTCCTTTTGCGAATTGAAGCCTCATATTATATAGCTAGAACCGCGCCGGAGTTAACTCTAATTCCGTTTTTTTACGGATGGTGCACTTCTCCGTGGAGCTTCTGTTAAATAGTCATTGCTTTGGTTGTCAAAAAGGACATAAAGTTTTCGATTTCCTCGAGGGTATCATGCTGAATACCGAGGAAAGGTAGGCAATGTCTTACACGATTTTGCGAATACATTTCTACAATTATAGATATTTTCCTAATATTTTTTTCCATTGATTTGCTAAACTGACCATTGATTATGAATATTTAAATGCATTAGTTTTCCACCCTTTAACTTTTCAGAATAACACAATAATAACCAGATATTTCATGTTGTGATAATAACTGAATATTTGGCTGTAATTCCTGTCTGTAGGTTGTCAATAATTGCTGGTGTATTCATTATTTGCTTTAGGTTTTTGATTAGATTAATTTACAGTAGCGTGATGCATGTGAATTTTCTATACTATTTATGAACACCAATAGAATAGTATCGATGTCACATACTAGGCCCATTTAATGTAACATGTCCTAATAGCATTTGTACGCCTACATGCATAACATAGACCACATATGGTTTGTTATTGGTTATAGGACATTTTGTATCAATGTATTCAACAATGACCCTATTGCGCACTATGCATTTGCATTTAATTGCTCCAACAATAATTAATTTGGCATATACTTAATATTTTTTTATAATGCTTACCCCTAAGTCTACAACAGTTGTCCAACGAAGTTGTTTTCATACAGCGTTGAAGATGGATCGAATTACCAAAAACATTTCCGCCTTGTACTTTCTGCGCACGGGACATTTCATTTTGTGCAGTGTCAGTAAACGTAACCTATTTTCTTGATGCTCAAATGTCGCACTAATACCGCATATTTTCTTAGAAAGTCAAATCAATAGGGTTAGTATCACTTTAATATAAATGAGATGTTAATACGGAAAAATATAGATGCACCTCTTATTATTAGGCTATTGTTGCCATAATCTGTCCAGGTGCCATGCCTACCTATGACCTGATATCACCCCCATGCCTAGACCTACTTAGATTTGTTTTGCTTTCATCTATAAATCAGCTTTGTGTCAAAGTGGAAATTGCTCCTCAGGACAGGGTTGCTTAGCTGTAGTCGAAGCATCAGAGCAACAGTAGCTTCCTAGACTAGCCTATATAATGACGTGATGCATCCACAATGCTATCATCTTCAGAATCTTCTTCCATGTTCCATCAGGAGAGTCATTTATAGCCTATCACTCAATCTTGGTAAACATGGTACTGCCTTTTCAAGAATGAGTGTCAATGTCCACAGCAGTATTCCATCATCATATACCACCAGCCTGTCTCATAAAAGTATGCATTACATGATATGCAGAAGCTAAGAATATAAAAATAGCCTACATTGAATATTACATTGACAACATAGTATGTGTGTGTACCATGAACGCATGTGCATTCATGTTTTACATGTGTGGTGGCAAGCTCAGGGTCCATTCACTAGCGTGCTAGCTTATGTCCCTGTCAGCAGAAGGCATCAGCTGCCCTACATCACACAGACACACACTATTACACAACCAGCCGAGCCCCCAATGGGCTTGGACTAGATTATATTAGCTTGTGGCTAAAGCACCAGTGGAAACCTGTGTGGGATGCTATGGACGCTATCTGTTTAACAGTACGATTTTCTTACTAGTCTAATGCGATTAATTTCTATGGATGATAGGGGAACACTTTGAATAGATCATATGAGGCTATGACATGCTGTACAGTACACTGATCTCCTCAAGGGATCACCTTGTGATGTGCTGTTCTGTCCTAAAATGGCATCCTGAATGCAACTTGATACAGTACTGTAGGTTAAGACAAACGTCATATAAACATTTTTGTAAGTAGTAGGTTCTGGCTGTCAGGTGACATTTACTGTGGTCGTGATACTCTTGACCTAAGCCAAGTCAAGAGTGGAAAGGGGATCGGGACGGGGTACACATGGTGGTCTCCAATGAGCACATGCAGCTCGAATTACCAGAACTTCTCAGTTTGGTATCCTGGGTTTTTTTAGAACCGAGAACCTACATTCACACTTATACGGTACAGCTCTAAATCTTACCCATCAAGTTCATGGGAACTTTTGGTTTGCTATGTAGGCAAGGATTTGTTTATCCAGTAGGCCAATGGTTAATAGTATATTGTTGACTCACTTAAATTGTATAAAACTAGTTCTAAAATATTTGGAGCAGCTCAGGTTTGACACTTAGATTAACTGGCTAATAAGAGGTGGTTTGGCCATTCTCTCGGAGCTAGTCTGTTAGCGTTTTCCTGGAAGACTTGCGAGGAATAGTATCCTGTTTTGAAGCCTTCTGTTCCTTGGATGTGTGCCACACTCACAAACTCTTAACCAGTCACCAGGGCAAACATAGAATCCAAAGCCATTATCTAAGGAATAATTAACTCAAATCAGGCTGCCAAAGGTTGAAACTCAAACAACTGCAGCACCAAGAGAAATGGACTGAAAAAAACAAACAGTTTTATTAATAATTTCAGAACTCATGATATTTGAAATAATCTAAAAATCCTGACCAGACAAAAAGCACTATGGGTTTTGGATTTACCTATCACCTTCAGACCATATTATTTATCGACCTTCCATACAGTACTCTCTCATTGCACTGCAGTGTATTCTATATTAAACCCTAAAGCAGAGTTTGGTATGCTTGCCTGGGTTCCAGTGATTATACAACCACTCTCTCACACTCTCCTAACACAAGTCCCGGGAGAATACATGGTGCATGACGCACTTATATCCTTGTGTCCCAGTGCTGTGCCTGCAACACAGATATGATTAATACCTCACCCGTATGTTAATACAGTACAGTGCAAGCTAGGTCACTGCTGCATGACTTGAATAATGTTTATACTAGGGTGCAGTGGTTTTTGTTCGTTTTTCAACTTGTGACTGTGGTTATTTAGCCTAGCGCCCTTTGGCACTAGGGGGGGTCTGAATGTCAGAGGGCGAGAGTGTTGCCTTTCAAAACAAACTGGCATTTCGTGCAAGGACAGGAGCTTTCCTATATAGGGGAATGGAAAAAGGTGTTGGTTCTCAGCATTTTATTAGCAGTGCCACCATTATTTAACCCTAACCGTAACCTCCTTAGGAAGTTGGCAGAACATTGCGCTTGCAACGGCAGGGTTGTAGGTTCGATTCCCATGGGGGACCAGTACAAAAAAGTAAAAACAAAACCTGCACTCACTACTGTAAGTCACTCTGGATAAGAGTGTCTGGTAAATGTATAAAATGTAAAAATGGAATGTGCCCGAGAAAGTGTTAGCACAACTAAGAATGCTGAGCGGGTTCAAAACTTTTTAGGAGCTGTGACCCTCCTGAAACTTTTGGAATGCTCTCGTCATCTCATGACACATTAATCATGTGGCTAGTGACAACAAATAAATCAATGCAAGTCACCCACTAGGAGTTTCCATGATTCGCCCAAAGAGCATAATTTTTTGCGCTGCTAGATTTTGCGCTGCACATTTGGAACAATATAATCAATAGATTAACTAAATCAACTATAAGAACAGCAACTGGTAAATAATGCTCTCTCAAAACCTTTCCAAGGTAACTCCAAGAAACCACTTTTGATTGAATTACTAACTGTATGGGGCTATAAACAAACAAGAAACCACACACCCAGAGGCAGCATTACTGGTGGGCGGAGACTTGAGGTGAGACTTAAAACCGTTCTACCTAACAGGAAGTACCAGTGACATATGGACGTACGGACGTGGTCTGATGAAGCAGACGCGAGGCTACAAGACTGTTTTGCTAGTACAAGCCTGGAATATGTTCTGGGATTCATCTGATAGCATTGAGGAGTTTACACATCAGTCACGGACTTCATCAATACATTTAAGCACTAGGCTAAAGGCTAGAGCTACCGCTTTCAAGGAACGGGACACAGACATGGACACATAAAAGCCAACTATGAACTCCGAGACATAAAAAAATAAAAAAGGACATAGGAAGTGGAATCCCATTTACACCAGCTCCGATGCTTGTTGTATGTGGCAGGGCTTGCAGACGATAAACAGACTAAAATGGGAAACCCACCCGTGAGTGACAAAGAACTTCCAAATGAGCTAAATGCCTTTTATACTCACTTAGAGGAAAACAACACACAGTCTTGTATGAAAGCCCCTGTTGTTCCAGAGTACTGTGTGATTTCGCTCTGTGGCCGATGTAGGTAAAAAAATTTAACAGGTTAACACTCGTAAGGCAGCCGGGCCAGACGGAATACCAGGGCGCGTTCTCAGAGCATGCACAGACCAGCTGGCAAGTGTCTTCACAGACATTTTCAATCCTCCTTGTCCCAGTCAATAATCCAAACATGTTTCAGGCTGACCACCATTGTCCCTGTTCCCAAGAACTCAAAGGTAACCTGCCTCAATGACTACCGCCCTGTAGCACTCTCATCTGTAATTATGAAGTGTTTTGAAAGGCTGGTCATGACACCATCATCCCAGACACCCTGGACCCACTCCAAGTCTCTTACAGCCCCAACAAAGCCACAGATGACAAAATCTCAATTGCATTTCACACTGCCCTCTCCCACCTGGACAAGAGGCGAAATAACTGTGAGAATGCTGTTCGTAGACTACAGTTCAGTCTTCAACACCATAGTCCCCTCCAAGCTCGTCGCCAAGCTCGGGACCCTGGGACTGAACACCTCCCTCTACAACTGGATCCTGGACTTCCAGAAGGGCCGGTCGCAGGTGGTGAGGTAACAACATCACTGCCACGCTGACCCTCAACAGAGAGGCCCCACAGGTGTCTGTGCTTAGTCCCGTCCTGTACTTGTTCACCCACAATCGCGTGGCCACGCACAACTCCAACACCATCATCAATTTTGCTGTCGTCACAGAGGTGGTAGGCCTGATCACCGACAGCAATGAGACAGCCTACAGGGAG
This sequence comes from Oncorhynchus clarkii lewisi, assembly GCF_045791955.1. NCBI lineage: Eukaryota > Metazoa > Chordata > Actinopteri > Salmoniformes > Salmonidae > Oncorhynchus > Oncorhynchus clarkii. The sequence goes on along the minus strand of NC_092148.1, from coordinate 46,671,028 downwards.
GAGGTCAGAGACTTGAAAGTGTGGTGCCAGGACAACAGCCTCTTCCTCAACATCAGTAAGACCAAGGAGCTGATTGTGGATTACAGGAGAAAGAGGGGAGAGCACTCCACCATCCACATCAACAGGGCTGTAGTGTAGCGGGTCAAGAGCTTCAAGTTCCTTGGCGTCCATATCACTAAGGGCTTAACATGGTCCACACACCAAAACAGTTGTGAAGAAGACACAAGAAGATGCTCTCAGGAGGCTGAAAAGATATGTCATGGGCCCTTGAATCCTCAAAGTTCTACAGCTGCACCATCGATAGCATCTTGATTGGCTGCATCACCACTTGGTATGGTAAATGCACCGCCCGTGACCATAAAGCACTACAGAGGGTGTTTAACTCTGCATCATTGGGAAGGGCTCGTAAGCAAGCATTTCACTGTAAAGTCTACACCCATTGTATTCGGCTCATGTGACAAATAATAATTGATTTGAAAAAAGCCTCTGAACTTACGTGGCTAACCACCAGTCCACACTAGCTGCAGGCGATATATACAGACACTCCCCAGAGTGAATGTGACCCCATACCAGGGTTTCCGTCAGCCAGTAATTGTCGGCTCAGTTTTTGGCCGATATCTTTTTTTCTCTCTTTTTAAGCTGATGAATAAAATTGGCAACGACAAAAAATCCCTTTGCGAATTATTTTTTTTGCCTATTAATTGATGGAAATACCAGTCGATGGAACTACATTACGCTGTTCAATTGAATTGGCTGTTAAATTAAATTGGCACGCACGTGTATGTTCTTTATGTATTATTGTTTTATGTAGCCCAGGCCTACTGGTGGTATGAATTTGGAATCTGTCGTCCCACAGTCTGTTAGGAATAGGCGGTTTCTTTATCTACAAGGTGACCAATAGAACAGGTAAATTTTTCTACTTTGGGGTGTAGTAGATTGACATAGGCTAGTGATTTTGCTATTTGTTACTTGTCTTGTTGCCTGAGGGAAAGTAAATGTGGACAGTTATGCCTCATTTACATCGTAACGTGTTTCATTATGCCATACGTCATCTTCATGCAATCTTGTTCAGTTCCTGGACGGAGAGTTTAAGAAGGTTTTCACAATGCAAGATACGATTGTGGAGAGCATAGTGCCTTGTCAGGGATCGCATTTATTTTGTGAGATTGTCAAATATGACCTTTTTATTCAAGACAGGTGGAACCATATTGTTTCAGTTGATAATAAAACAGTTTTCCTGAACTTGTTTCTATAGCTTTATAGCAAGTCAAGATAGCTTACAGAGCAGCTAGCTAGCTAAAATCTAGGCTATACTGTAGCTAGCGACCTCCACCTAATAATTATCATAAAAAAACAAACGTCATTACCATCACAAACTAAAACGGGAGGCAACAGTCATTAAGTATAATTGGCATAACAGTAAATGTGTATTGTTTAACATACTATTAAAATAGTACTCACTTATAGGAATGTGTAATTGTTTACAAGTTGCTAGCTATCCCATAAATCCATCGTCCAAAACCACATATTTGCATCTTCTTCAGTGGTTTGGCAACTTCCTGTTCTTCGACCGTAAGGGGGCTTTGTGGACGGTCCCCATTCAAACGAATTACCTCCGTGGCAACGTAATGGACTACTTATGGTTAATATGAATGGGGCATTATTATAAAATCTTCAAAGTACACATCGGAATTCGGTAAGAAGGACCCATGTTGTTGCGTCCTCGACTTGCATGGTCTGTTAAAATGAACTACCATATTCTAAATGTGATTTGTCATTCTGAGCACTGTGGTTGGATGCCCTAATCGGGTTATGCACCCAATGCGTATGGGTCCGGTTAATTTCTGGTAAATCAAAATGTTGCCGGTCAAATGTGCGGCGGCACATTTTCTTAATGGAAATACTGACCCATGCAATGTTTTTGTAAGCCCCCTCGGGAGCATCGGGCTATTCTTACTACTGGCCTGAAACTAGGCCCCGTAACTCCAAACGACCGAGATGTGTGTTCCTGGGCCCCGACGAGGCTATTTGCAGAGGTGTTTACAGATCATGCGCTTGTTTGTGATGCATGCCTTTCCACCACAAGCCAGAGTCTTTCTCTTCACATCACAGTAGTTCCTCTGCTGCTGGTACAAGACTTAGCAGCCTCTCAAGTCAAACCACAGTGTAGTGTGACTTTTCGATTTAAGTGCTGATAATTTCATAGCTTTGAAAATAAAATCGTTTTGTATTTTTTTCCCATATTGCAACAATGGGTAGCATAGACAACCCCCTTCCTGAGTAGCTACAGTGTATGCGCACATTTGTTCCATAACAATATTTTCAGGACCGGAGACCAGAGTTGGCTACCCCTGACATTTTTATTATTTACTTTGTTTATGGTTTAGGCTGGGTTAGTATTATTTATTACTAGTCGAAAGGCCCTGAGGCCAAAGAGTTGATTACACAGACTTGTTTACTTGTCTGCCTCGGAGAAAGTTAAAACCAGCCATGCCTGTCCAGCCTGCCTTAAAGCTCAAGGTGAAGGCCACTGATTTTGTACATTCAGTACTACCTGCGTCTGATAAGAGGCTTGGTGGCTGCTTTAGTCTTATGGGATGTTTACGAGACGTCTTATGAGAGCAGACAATGACAAGTACAGCCACAGCATGTCATGTTATAATGTACTATTCTTCAGGCCCTGATTAGACATGACTTGGGAAAATAGGGCAAGCTGTTCCAGCCAAGGACTGCAGTGAGGTGAACCATGAATAAAACAGAGGGGCGGGCATTGACAGGGGCAGAGCTAACACTTAACTTCAGCAGGTTGTTATTGTAAAAGTCCATTTGTTCTCTATGACATCACCTGCCTCAATGAAGGTTGAGGTTGCTGAGATTAGATGCAGTGCAGATGGCACACTGCTACTTCTCAAACACATAACTGTATTACTTTGCCTTTGGCATAGGCAGGAGCAAAGAGGTGTTGTTACCGAGGTGCTGTTATTTGGTGCTATTTGTGGAACCGCACTTAGATTAACACTAAGGTAGGACTGTCCTAGTGCCAGTGACGCAACAAGCTGGCAAATTGAACACAACCAAAGAAAGACATAAATCTAATGCAAACTGGGCACTTTTATTACTTGGGCGCTTGGTTCCCATTAGCCATCCACTTTCATTAAGTGTATTAAAATCATAAATGTCCAAGTAGAGTAGCAACGGGAGGTATGTGGGTTGACTTTATGACATGGCAGTGCACCACTTAGTGTTATTGTAACGGTGTCTGCATCCCAAATGGCACCTTATTCCCTGTATAGTGTGCTACTTTTGACCAGGATCCATAGGGCCCTGGTCAAAAGTAGTGCACTATGTAGGGAATAGGGTGCCATTTGGGACAGAACTGGTACCTCTAGGAAAGATGAAATACCCTGGGCCCTTTTAACTACATATTGATCCTGGTCCTATGTTGAAACACTGAATCAATGGTTTTACGGAAATAGTATCTCCGCCAACATTTTATTAAGTTAATAGCTGCCAACAGACACAAGGCTGGTGAATGAGACTAGGCAAATCGTATATATCCCAAACCTTGCCCCAAACCTCTAAAAACCAACAAACCTGAACCTGAATGCTCAATCAGTCAAGTGCTCCTGCTTTTCATGTCTCTTTCATGAATCCTGTGGCATGGTCATTCATCTCTCTCTCTTTCTTTTTCCTTCTATCCCCTCTCTGCAGTTCTTTGTTAGTGGGCTCCAGGTTCCACTGCTCCAGGCACCAGGCTCCGGGGCCTCTGTGGTGCTCCTGATGCCCCTCACCCACACTTGAAGATCCCGGGTGGGCGAGGGACTGGCAGGGATCACTCTCTCGGCCTGTTACTACACAAGGTGAGAACACCCGAGGCAACTTCATTGCAGCCACTGATCAACAAATCACATCAACCCGTAAATACTCCTTAAGTGATCATGATAAACGAGTCTGAGCCTCGTCTTGCTCAAATGGATCCCCTGAAAAGCTGAATATCATTGAATGATTTATGCTCTTTATGCTGAGACAACACAGGAATCCTACATGCACTTCCTATTTTGCCCTGATCACCCCATATCAGCATGTATAATGTACACCACAGTGAACTGTATACACAGTGTACTGTCAAAGTAATAACCTGATAAAAAGGTGTCTTATGTACAATTATGGTACATGAAAATGCTGCTGATCTATAGCTCTGGCAGACAATATTGAAGCCATATATGGTTTGAACAGAGGCAGTCAAAATAACTGAGATAGATTATCAACCATAGACTCTGTACATGGTGATAGAAAAAGTGTGCGTTGTCCAAGAGTTAATATCAAGTCAAATAAAATGTTATTTGTCACATACGCCAAATACAAAAGGTGTAGACATTTAGTGAAATGCTTACTTACGAGCCCTTTCCCAAAAAGTACAATAAAGAAATAGTAACACAATAAAATAATGAGACTATACAAGGACTACTGGTACAGAGTCAATGTGTAGGTAATACAGTGCATTCGGAAAGTATTCAGACCCCTTGACTTTTTCCACATTTTGTTAGGTTACAGCCTTCTTCTAAAATCAATCTACACACAATACTCCATAATGACAAAGCAAAAACTGTTCTTCTGAAAAATGTAAATATCACATTTACATAAGTATTCAGACCCTTTACTCAGTAATTTGTTGAAACGCCTTTGGCAGCGATTACAGCCTCAAGTCTTCTTGGCTATGATGCTACAAGCTTGGCAGACCTGTATTTGGGGAGTTTCTACCATTCTTCTCTGCAGATCCTCTCAAGCTCAGTCAGGTTGGATGGGAGCGTCGCTGCACAGTTATTTTCAGGTCTCTTCAGAGATGTTGGATCGGGTTCAAGTCTGGGCTCTGATAATTGTCCCGAAGCTACTCCTGTGTTGTCTTGTCTGTGTGCTTAGGGTCGTTATCATGATAGTAGGTGAACCTTCACCCCAGTCTGAGGTCTTGAGTGCTCTGGGCCAGTTTTTCATCAAGGATATCTCTGTACTTTGCTCCGTTCATCTTTCCCTTGATCCAGACTAGTCTCCCAGTCCCTGCCAATAAAAAACATTGTGACAGCATGATGCTGCCACCACCATGCTTCACCATAGCGATGGTGCCAGGTTTCCTCCAGAGGTGACGCTTGGCATTTAGGCCAAAGTGTTCAATCTTGGTTTCATCAGACCAGAGAATCTTGTTTCTCATGGTCTGAGAGTCTAAGCAGGCTGTCATGTGACTTTTACTGAAGAATGGCTTCTGTCTGGCCATTCTACCTTAAAGGCCTGATTGGTAGAGTGCTGCAAAGATGGTTGTCCTTCTGTAAGGTTCTCCCATCTCCACAGAGGAACTCTGGAGCTTTGTCAGTGTGTCCATCGGGTTCTTGGCCACATCCCTGACCAAGGCCCTTCTCCCCCGATTGCTCAGTTTGTCTGGGCGGCCAGCTCTAAGAAGAGTCTTGGTGGTTCCAAACATCTTCCCTTTAAGAATGATGGAGGCAACTGTGTTCTTGGGGACCTTCAATGCTGCAGAAATGTTTTGGTACCCTTCCCCAGATCTGTGCCTCTACACAATCCTGTATCGGAGCTCTACGGACACGCACTGTCAATTATGGGACCTTATATAGACCGGTGTGTGCTTTTACAAATCATGTCTAATCAATTGAATTTACCACAGATGGACTCCAATCAAGTTGTAGAAACATCTCAAAGGTGATAAATGGGAACAGGATGCACCTGAGCTCAATTTTGAGTTTCATAACAAAGGCTCTGAATACTTATGTAAATAAGGTATTTCTGTTTGTTTTTTAATAAATGTGCAAAAAAAAAAAATGTAAATAATGGTTTTCACTTTGTCATTATTGGGTATTGTGTATAGATTGACGAGGAAAATGTTTCATTGTATCCATTTTAGAACAAGGCTGTAAGGTAACAAAATGTGGAAAAAGTCAAGGGGTCTCAATACTTTTCCGAATGCACTGTATGTACATGTAAGTAAGGGTAAAAGTGACTAGGCAATCAGGATAGATAATAAACAGAGTAGCAGGACACACTTTCACTCTTCACATACGCTGCTATCTGTGATTTGATTAACTGTTCAGCAGTCTTATGGCTTGGGGGTAGAAGCTGTTCAGGAGCCTTTTGGCCCCAGACTTGGCGATCCGGTACCGATTGCCGTGCGGTAGCAGAAAGAACAGTCTGACTTTGGTGGCTGTGACAATTTTTTGGGGCCTTCCTCTGATAGCCTGGTATAGAGGTCCTAGATGGCAGGGAGCTCAGCCCCAATGATGTACTGGACCATACGCACTACCCTCTGTAGAGCCTTACGGTCAGATGCCAAGCAGTTGCCATACCAAGTTGTGATGCAGCCAGTAAAGATGCTCTCAATGGTGCAGCTTTAGAATGTTTTGAGGATCTGAGGGCTCATGCCAAATCTTTTCAGTCTCCTGAGGGGGAAGAGGTGTTGTAGTGCCCTCTTCACGACTGTGTTGGTTTGTTTGAACCATGACCATTAACCCCGAATCCTTAGTGATTTGGACACCGAGGAATTTGAAGCTCTCTACCACAATATCCTTTGGGTTCCTAATAACCATCTGTGCTACCGTGGATGTTGAACACACACATTTATTTATTTATATTTTTTTTTACTTTTACCCAATTTCGTGGTATCCAATTGGTAGTTAGTCAAGTCTCATCGCTGCAACTCCCGTACGGATTCGGGAGAGGCGACGGTCGAGAGCCGTGTGTCCTCCGAAACACAACCCAGCCAAGCCGCACTGCTTCTTGACACTGCCCGCTTAACCCCGAAGCCAGCCGCACCAATGTGTCGGAGGAAACACCGTACACCTGAAGTGTCAGCGTGCATAGCGCCCGGCCCACCACAGGAGTCGCTAGAGCGCGATGGGACAAGAACATCCCTGCCGGCCAAACCCTCCCCTAACCCGGATGACGCTGGGCCAATTGTGCCCCGCCCCATGGGTCTCCCGGTCGAGGGCCGGCTGCGACAGAGCCTGGACTCGAACCAGGATCTCTAGTGGCACTGCGCCACTCGGGAGGCCCCAAGCACACACATTTGAGTCTCTTTGTAACTGTATTCGCACCTGAATCTGCTCTACCCTCCTTCTCTTTGCAAACACTTGCACACACACAGGTGTGTCCTTGCCCCAGACATGTGACTGTCTCAGAGTGGGCTAAGAGGGTTAGGCTTAAACAGATCAGTCACACCTGTGATATCAACATCCTTGCCTCACGTATGAAAGAAAGAGCCCTTTCATTGACAGCAGAAGGCTCGCAGCTCTGCTTCTACCCTCTGTTTTATTAGGTACCACCAATGAGAAGAGAGAAAGAGAGGTGGAGGGTCAACATTAAACACATTTAATAACAAAAACAGAGGTGGAGTGGTATTGGATACTGTGTCCAGTTCAATTTCTGAATTGACTGATGTTGAAATTAGTTTTACTCAGTGATTTATATATATATATATATACAATAGTATAGTTTTAATCTCAGTTTTGAGATTATGGGGAAATGATTAGACCAAAGGCGAGGACACAACAGTTCACCTGACACAAGAATGTACTTTTCGCAGCAACGAAATCTGAAAATACTCTGGATACATTCAGGAATATTCCTGGAAAATGTGTGGTAGGTGAAACCATAAGACAAAAACATGACAAGGGTTTGAGTGAGAGGACATACAGAGGATATACAGCCAAATTCTCTAAAATGAAATGGGCGACTTATTGTGGAGAAATTAACATTCAATCCTTTGACAACAGCTCTGGTGGACATTCCTGCAGTAAGCATGCCAAATGCACGGTCCCTCAACTTGAATTATCTTGGCAAAGGAGAAATGCTCACAATTTGAGAGAAATAAGCTTTTTGTGCATATGGAAAATTTCAGGGATCTTTTATTTCAGCTCATGAAACATGGGACCAACACTTTACATGCTGAGTTTATATTTTTGTTCAGTATATATTTTTCTTTCCATGATATTGTAAAACGTTGTTTTAAACAGTACAAAACAATTGATCTCTAACAACATATAGCCTAGCCTAACATTGAACGCATGGCGACAAACACAGGCACATAATTAATGAAACTATTCGATGATCCTGTTTTTATAATTTGTTTGAATAAACACATATAGGCCTATATAAAACTTGACAAAACATTGCTTTATTGTAGGTATATGTAGCCTACGCTACTGCGTGAGAGCTGCATGGAAGAATTCCAATGCCTATGTTAGAAATGGCAAATAAAGAGACATTTCTTCTCCTTTCTCTGCCTGGCAAAAATGTACATTTTCTATGACTGGAGACATTATCAGAATCTTTTTAAGTCAACAAAAAATACAGGGAAGGCTATATAGCCTGCCACTGACAGTCTGCTGCTGACAGTTCTGTGGGTTCATTGTGTGAATGAATGTTTGAATATTTCTGTCTGTTTTTTGTTTTTGTTGCCATGCATCATTGCGACAATGAATCAATTTAGCCAATGGGATCACATCACATCACATCACACCAGAGCGAATAATTTTCAGTATAGCCTATGCTACTTGCTTAAGAGCTAGAGAGAGGTTGAAGGGATAGGGTAGTTGCCAGCGGAGATGCGTGAATTACAAGAAGGGAACAGTGAAATATCCGCCGGAGTTTAGGTTACCCATATCAATAAGTGGTGTCACAGATTTAGATGAAGCACTAAAATGTAAATGCAGGCTTAGTGTCAACATAACTACCCAATGCTTCACTAAAATGAGTCGATGGCTAATAGGCTATGGACATGTTGCGTTTATGGGTTTCTATTTTCGAATGGTTGTCAATTTCATCTTCATAGCCTAGGCCTACAGTGACTTCAGAAAGTATTCACACTGACTTTTTCCACATTTTGTTATGTTAGTCTGAATTTAAAATGGATTCAATTGAGATGTTGTGCCACTGATCTACACACACAATGGCAAAGTATAATTTTGTTTTTAGAAATGTTTTGAAATGATTTTTTTTTTAAGGTAAAGCTGAAATGTCTTTAATCAATAAGTACTCCTGAATGTATTTAGGCTTGCAATAACAAAGAGGTTGAATAAACGTTTGATTAAGTCACAAATAGCACGGACTATGAGTGCAATAATAGTGGTTAACATGATTTTTTTTGGAATGATTACCACATCTCTGTACCCCACACATACAATTATCTGTAAAGGTCCCTCAGTCGAGTAATGAATTTCAAGCACAGATTCAACCACAAAGACCAGAGGTTTTTGGCAAATAAATAAATATTTTTATCCTGAATACAAAGCATTATGTTGTTTGGAGCAAATCAAACACATCACTGAGTACCACTTCATATTTTCAAGCATAGTGGTGGCTGCATCACATGGGAATGCTTGTCAACTGCAAGGACTATGGAGTTTTTTGTTTTGTTTCATAAAAAGAAACAAAATAGAGCTTAGCACAGGCAAAATCCTAGAGGAAAACCTGGTTCGGTCTGCTTTCCAACAGACCCTGGGAGACAAATCACCTTTCAGCAGGACAATATGCTAAAACTCAAGGCCAAATGCACACAGGAGTTGCTTACCAAGACAACATTGAACATTGAGTGACCTAATTAAAGTTTTGATTTTATACCGACTTAAATCTATGGCAGAACTTTCAAATGGATTTAGAGTAATGATCAACAACTGACTTGACAGAGCTTGAAGAGTTAAAAAAAAAAAAAAAAAAATGGCCAAATATTGTACAATCCAGGTGTGCAAAGCTCTTAGATTTACCCCAAAATATTCGCAGTTGTAATTGCTGCCAAAGGTGATTCTAACATGTATTGACTACAATATATCTAATCAAGATATATTAGTGTTTTATTTTTCATTCATCTTTAAGTGTTAGAATTTCTCTTCGAGTATTTTGTGTAGATCGTCAATAAAAAAATACAATTAAATCCATTTATAATCCCAATTTGTAACCCAACAAAATGTGGAAACAGTCAATGGGTGTGAATACTTTCGGAAGGCATTGTATATCACAGCTGTCTCCCCTTAACTGCATTGTTGTAAGCTTTTCACGGTAAAGCCTGTTGGTATTTGACGCATGTGACAAATACGATTTGATTTTAACTTTCCCCCTCAATTTACATGATAGGCTACATTGATTTAGCATGCTCCAATAATGTAGACTAGTTGTTGATATCCTACAGAAAGGATTTAAAGCTAAGGCAAGGTTTTTGGGGAAAGGAGAAATTGATTTGCTTATGTGTCTGAGTGCGATGCGCTGCAGGTGGCTTTGGTTGATGGGTCCTTTTAAAGTGTGCGTGTGTGTGTGTGTGTGTGTGTGTGTGTGTGTGTGTGTGTGTGTGTGTGTATCAGTTTGCTAATTCTCTCTATGTCCATTCAGAAAGTTTCCTAAAATAGGCCTAGCCTGTCTGGACTCCGACCTTGCGGTGGTCCAGAGAAACTGCACTACGGCAGTGATGCTGGGGTAATAATTACATTGTTAGATAGGCCTACAGTGGATTGAAGCATGTTGCATATAATTACCGTTGGAGTGCATAATTACCATGGTGTTTATGCCAACATCCAATGCAACGGTGTCCCCCTCCCCCCAAAAAACAGCACAATATAGTCTAAAGGTACCAGCAGTAGGCTTACCATGTAAGAAGACACGATTCTTTTGAACCTAAAAGACAATCTAATCAAAATTGTATGAGTAGACCCTCTCACAGTTGAGGCTTAAGGGTATTATAATAGCCTGCAGATGAACAATATATTTCAATGCTATTTTCTAAGACACACATGTCAGTCAGACGTTCAATGATAGGCGACAGTACGCATTCATCTCATTATTGTCTCTTTTCACCCACGATAGACATAATTGTAATCCAAACCCAACCTCGTTGTGATGCACTGAGGTTCCAAACTCAGTTATAGACAAGACAGACTTTATGACCAACGTGATCCTATTTACACTTTGTAGTAAGTTTTGACACAAAAATCTATGTTTCTGACTCTCATCGATGCCACATGGGCCGTTTTCAAAGGGATTTTTTTTTTTTGTGTGTCAGTCAGTCTTTAAATAGATGTAATTTTGTTCTTGAAACATTTAATTGAAATACTGTAGAAAATCCATTAATTCCTATGGAAGACTGCTCCTACTGGGGAATATGGCTGACTGGTGGCTTTTAAGCCTCTCATTGGCCAATACATAGCATCAGCCATCCAGGGTTTATATACTGTACTTCATTGGTTTTATCTCAAATATTCCATGGGAAACTCATGGGATTGAATACAGTCAATAGAAAAAAAACTGCATTCTTTTAAGGTTTAGAGAATTTAGACCTCCCATAATACTCTAATCCCCATTCCCACTCTTTTGAAAAACGCCAAGGCCACTGTTCTCTTAAATGAGCTAGGAGTCAGAGTGCTGTGTGAACAGTTTGTATGACGCAAGCACACAAATTATCTTCAGGAAATGTACCTTTTCGTCTGTCCTCCCTTCCTCTCCACTAAAGGACGAGAGGCTTACGGTGACGCGGGCAGCTCCTGTCAATGGGACACCAGCCATCCTGCACTTCCACTACCAACTGAGCGAGTGCCGCACGGCCTGCTGGGAAACAGCCCTCTCCTCAGACAGCCTCTTTCTGGAGATCCCCGCTGGGGCGCTGGCGGAGGGCAGCAAAGAGGGGTAAGCATAGGCACACACGCAGAAGGACAGACAGGCAGGGTGTTACACACACACAGCTCTGAGACACATACCCCTTGTTAAGACCTACCAGCTTGCCTGCAGACACCCATTACAGAAATGTTGGATGTCCTGTTAGGTTACTAATTTCACATGCAAGTTATACTCTGACAACATTTTATAGTATAAGGACAATGGAGTGTGCACATGCTAACAGAAAGGACGAGGTGGGTAGCTAGCTAAGTGTGTCATTGTAGCAAAGTATTTATCAACAAGAAATCTGATCTAATTTTCGTTCTATTATCTATTACCATGATTGATTTTGGCCCAATAGGCCTGGCACATTACCTCTTTTCAATGAGCGTTCAGTTTTGATAGGATTATTTTATCTAAAAATCCTTTAGGCCTACCTACAGAAAGAAAACTACACATCCCTGCACAGCCTGGTAAGAGTGGCACAAAGGATGTTAAGCGTCTCCAGTGGCTCTGCAAGCGCTGACAGGGTATTCTCCTCTGCTGGCCTGCTCTCCAGGGACCAGACTCTGGCCAAACTCATGTTTCTAAAAATGAATTCAAAAGGCACATAAGACTGAGCCTAATAAGGCATTTTTTCAATTTGAATTGAATTCTAAGTAAGTCACAGTTTATGTGCAATTTATAATCTATAATTATTTAATACAACTTAATGTTTAAATTCTGAGCGCTTAATGTCCCTGCCAACCTAGTGTCACACATTCAAATGCTTCATTATTTATTTATTTGAAGGCTATAGCCTTGAAATAATGTAAATAATATAGCCTAAATAATAAATTAGGCTACCTGTCTGGCTCCTGACCTATTTAGAGTGTTTATATGCTGTTTAATACTGTATGACATGTAGCCTACTTGAAATTATAAGCACCTTTTACAGTCACTTTTTCCTGTTATTAATTGAAAAACTTTTCATTCAAATCATATTTTATTTAACTCGGCAAGTCGGTTAAGAACAAATTCTTATTTACAATGATGGCCTACCCTGGCCAAACCCGGACGACGCTGGGCCAATTGTGCGCCGCCCGACTGGATTCCCAATCACGGCCAGATGTGATACAGCCTCTATAGACTGTAGTGACTCCTCTTGCACTGAGATGCAGTGCCTTAGACTGCTGCGCCACTCGGGAGATTTGGTTTCAATACTTCAAAACCAAATGGTAGGTCCAGGTAGTCAAAAATAAATAGATGTGTGTTGGTTAAATTGTGATTTGAATGAATGGAGTGAATTTTTAGCAGCAGTTTAATTTACCTTTGAGCTAGGAGCGGTTTTTAGCGGAGCAGTTGGAAAGGACGTGGAGCGCCGGAGTGGTGTGCAAGCCACCGCTCCATGAGCAATAAGTGGGATTTCCCGACCACTCAACTCCACTCGCATACTCTGATCTGGACCAGAGGAACACCTTTGTGAGAATTCTGTTAATTGACTACAGTTCAGCATTCAACACGATTGTTCCCTCCAAGCTCGGCACCAAGCTCAGAGCCCTGGGTCTGGACACCACCGTCTGCAACTGTATCCTGGACTTCCTGACGAGCAGACCGTAGGCTGTGAGGATTGGCAACAACACTTCCACCAAACTGACTCTTAACAAAGGGGCCCCCCAGGGGTGTGTCCTCAGCCCTTCGCTGTACTCCCTGTTCACCCACAACTGCGTGTGCACGAACTCAACGGTTGTAGGCCTGAACCTACAACGACGAGTGAACCTAAAAGGGAGGAGGTAGGTGAACTGGTATTGCGGTGCCAGTACAACAACCTCTCCCACAACGTCAGCAAAACAAAATATTTGATTGTTGACTTGCTCCGATCCACATGAATGGGACTTCTGATAGAGTCAATTGTTTTAAGTTCCTCGGTGTCCAAATCACCAAGGACTTGACATGGACCAACAACATCACCAGTAGTCAAGACGGTGCAACTCTACTTCCTAATGCTCCTGAAGATATTCGGCGGAAGAAATCTAACTTACAGCATTTTGCCATGGTACGGAGAGTAAAATGTGCAGTTTATAACGCGATTCTACACATTTTGTCACGAGGGGCACATGCCCTGTGTGCTTGTTCGGTAATCCGGCCATGCATGCATGTCCCTTACATATGACTAATAAAACTTGAAAAAATGCCTTTCAGGGAGGCTATTCTCTCTCTCTAGTCCAGTGTTGTTTCCCAACTCCGGTCCTCGAGTACCCCTAACGGCACACATTTTTGTTGTAGTCCCGAACAAAAAACACCTGATTCATTCAACTTGTCAAGGGCTTGATCAATATTTGACAAGTAGAATCAGGTATGTTTCTTCTTGTCAACAGGGCCACTACAAAAATATGTACTGTTCGGGGTACTCGAGGACTGGGGTTGGGGAACACTGCTCTAGTCCTTTCCTTTTATGAATAGAAATGAGCCATTTACGCGGCGTCGTCATGTAATATGTCATCAGTGTCATGTCAATATCCTCTTCGCACGGCATTGGCGCGGTGCCAGCACAGCGTCTTCTCCAACACTGCAGAGCTAATTCTAAGGGGCACTGCAGCTGCCACTGCATTATTATGTAAGTCTACTCTCTTATGTAAAAACAGTACATCATCTCATTCTCTCCCCCTTCTCTTTCTCCCCAGGCTCACCAGCCTGCTGGAGTTTGCTGAGGAGAAGCTGAAAGTCAACTACGTGTTCTTGTGGTTCGATAGAGCCAGAGAGGATCGATGTAAGCGCTCCACTATTTAGTGCAGCTAGAATTCTTATTTGAAACAACAACAAAAAATGCCACCCCGCCTCTGTTTTGGTGAAAAGCTCTGGATGGATGCAAGGACTGACCATCCATGATATCAAAATGATAGTTTTAAACATGTTGAGGCTATACACTGTTTGTTTACATTTACATTGTTTTACTCTAATCTTGTAAACAATCTTATATTTTGAGTTCTGATGAGGTATGACATTTGAACTAGGCTCATGGGGCATTTATAATTTATATTCTTAAAGAATCAATGGCTATATATCATTTATGTATAAGTCACAAATGGATGAATCAACTGCCAATAATGGGCACATAATTGGTGGTTAGCATTGGCATGCTAATTCATTTCCATATAATGTATTTGGACTGTCCCAAATGAGATGTTTAGACTATGATAAACATTGGAAAGCAAGGGTTTCAGTTCCTTTCCAACTGTAGAACATTTCCTTGGAGAAAAAAAACATTGAATGGATAATGACATTTGATTGAGCTATCCTTTTTGGACATTAATAACGTCCATGAAATCAAACGATCATAACTTATAAGTACACTATACATAAAAAAGTATGTGGACACCCCTTCAAATTAACCACACCCGTTGCTGACCGGTGTATAAAATCGAGCACACAGCCATGCAATCTCCATAGGTAAACATTGTCTGTAGAATGGCCTTACTGAACAGCTCAGTGATTTTCCACTTGGCACCGTCATAGGATGCCACCTTGACAACAAGTCAGTTCGTCTAATTTCTGCCCTGCTAGAGCTACCCCGGTTAACTGTAAGTTCTGTTATTGTGAAGTGGAAACGTCTAGGAGCAACACACCTCAAAGTTAATGTATTTAATGTTCAGTTTGTATGCTCCAGAAATGGTCAGTGTCATTGCTGTGATCCATCATCAAGTACACTTTAGACATGGGTCCTTACAGCAAACATTCACTTAAAAAATATATGAGTTGCAATACTCAATCAGCTTTGCTCAGCGCAAAGTACATGACAAAATATGTACTTTTCACCAAAACATCTGAAATGGTACAAAATGTCCTAAAATCTTTGTTTTACTGCAATATAGTACTAATCCAAACTCACAATGGGGTAGGCCTATGCATGTCTTTTTTTTAGGGGGAGAAAGATTTTAAAAAATTATACCTTTATTGAACTAGGCAAGTCAGTTAAGAACAAATTCTTATTTTCAATGACAGCCTAGGAACAGTGGGTTAACTGCCTGTTCAGGGGCAGAACAACAGATTTTTACCTTGTCAGCTCGGGGATTCGATCTTGCAACCTTTCAGTTACTAGTTCAATGCTCTAACCACTAGGTTACCTGCCACCCCGCCATCTAGTAGAAAGCTTTCCAAGAAAGTGGAGGCTCTTATAGCAGCAAAGTGGAGACCAACACCATATTAATGCCTATGAATTTGGAATAAGATGTTCGATGAGTAGGTGTCCACATACTTTTGGTCATGTAGTGTATCTTGATTATAGAAGTGGCAGTGATGTTCTAGCGACGTTAAGCTGAGAGAGTGCTTCTAATCTGGTACCCAAGACAGAACGGCCACAACACTGGTTAATCCGGTCCTGGTCCTGCTAGGTTCACTAACTTCTCTGCATGGTCTCTCTTTTTCTCTGAACAGTATCCATCATAAAGACTTTCCACTACATGGGCTTTGAGGTGGTGAAACCCGGCAACCCTCTGGTGCCGGCTCGGACAGACCTCATCTTCATGGTCTACTCTCTGGAAAACAGCAGCTCCGATGAGGAGTGAATGAAACACCGGACCACCCTGCCGCTCCCTAGCCCACCCATGACCCCCACAGAACCCCTCCCGCCAGCTGCCTTCATCCCTGTCCCCCATCCTCAAACTGTGTGCCCCCTCCCTAACCCCAAAGATACTCTTCCACCCAAACCTCTACCTTTCTCATTGATTGGGTTGTCACAATTTTGTAGACTCTATTATAAGAGGGATGTGCTGCTTGGGGATGCTAAGATCTCTGGTGATACATCTTCCCCTGATGAGCACAGCGGTGGAGCATGGAAGGGCGGAGCTTGGACCGAGTCATCACCCGATTGGTTCAGATTTTACTAATCGCCCCACTCCATGCCAGGCTTTACATGCCTGCCCACAACAATCCAACAGGGTGACTTTTTGGCTGGAAGAAAAAGCATATCTATACTCTGACAGCTTGCACGGAATATCAAAGAGCCTGACTTGGGTCTTTTAATGTACAGTAGTTTCTATACAAAGCAGGGCTTGTTTAGTAGGGACAGTAATGTAATGGGTAGCATAAGGGAATTATCTTAAGGGGATATTTGCCTGGGTATGGTTGGGTCAACATGAATGAATGAATTGTTCTGCTTGTATTTTTTCTATGATAGGGACAAGTATAACACTGATCTTTCCGTTACAATTGCATTCATTCTATAACATTTTTTTTCTTTTTCTCAAACTGTTGGGTATATTAAGTCTTCATTCCTACTTTTGCGTCATTATGATCTTTCAGCTTACGGTTTTCTTATTTTCTTACCAGATTATAGTTAGCGTGATATTGTTAGTCTCGTTTGATATTTGAAAGCTGAGCGAAGGTCGTTGTTTTGAACGTTGGGTCAGGGCAATCTAGTTCACAGCTCTCTGCAGCAATGACGTGCGTTCCCCTCACTTGAGGTCGCTCAGCTACGCAATGAACCAGTGAAACTAACACCTGAATTATTGAGCCAGTAGAGGTACATCGAGAAGAGTGGAAGAGCATTAAACATAAATGTTGTAATCCATTCTCACTCGGCACATAAGTCACCACATAAATATGGCTAGACTTAGCCCCCATCATTTAGCATGGGCTGAGACAGCTCTTCCTGGTTTCAATCCCAGTTAAAATTCATATCTTTGTATACAGTTCTATCAACCAGAGCCCTTTTGTACTAGTAGTACCACCCCCGACAACACCTCTGCTCAGTTGAAACTATTTTGAAAGGGTTGTGGTGGGGCCTTTTCCGCCTAAGAAAAGAGTGCAATGTTCTCTTTTACACTTCAGTCTTATTTCCCACATTCATCCCTAGCTACCCAAAGCAATGTGGCAAAAAGGAAAACAACCCATGAAGGGAAAAGTCACAACACAAGCACTTTAGGTAGCCACGTAAAATCGAGTGGAAGTGCATTAGGGTCCATTACGGAGATGTGGCCAGCGCCTTCTATTTTGTTTTGCCGTGCAAACCAGACAGAATTGCCAAAGAAATAGTTCTACATTCAGCAGTAACAGTTAAAAAGTTCCGGTCAACAGTAATCCTATAGGATACTGGCTTAAGTTTCTTTCTCACACTAACAAGATCCCTAAAACAGTGCTAGGGTGACCTGGTTTGTTCAGGAAAGCAGTATACAAATATTTTCCCCTACCAATAGCATTTTGTCTCAGAGGAACATGATCAAGAGTGATGTGTGCTTGGGATCCTATGTGCAGGGGGCTTTCATTTTTGCATGTGTGTAGAGGTTGAGTCTTCATAGATGGGTTTAGATGACGTCACGAAAACTATACACACTTCAAGTTGTGATTCTGATTGGCCAGATATCTACCAACAATGACAAGAATCTGCCATGTGGGGAATTGTAAATTACTCATTTTAGTTGGTATCAAGAACATGATGAAACTGTTTTGACTGATTTCATGTCAATGCTTATGGGAAACTTTTGCTAGCTAGCTAACCAACCAACAACTGTAAAGATGTATTTGAGAGAGAAGTGTTCATTATGCAAATGCATTTATGATTTCAATAAACATTGAAGAAATATAGTTTACAAGTCAACCCAGTCGGTTTTGCCCCATAGTTGCGCACGCGTCAGTTGTGTTGCTAAACAACCAACCCGTCTAGCTGTTGAATGAGCAGTGACGAAAACGAGTCTATTCATCTTCAGAGTTATATTTTTATGTATCTTTCTTGTTTGATAGTTTCTTATAGCCTAGTTTAGTTGTTTTGTTTACAGTGGAATATAGAGAATCATTCAATGGCAATCCATACTTGTATACCTTTTTAACTTTTTCTGTCCGGAAAAAAATCAAATAAAAATCTATCTCGCTTGTGTTTGTTTATCCATCGGGATGTGTGTGCATAGTTGCTGACAATTGAGAGAGAATGTGTTTGAGTAAGAATTTATGTCCCTGGGTTTGATCCCGGGCTTTGGCACCATAAAAAGGAATATAATAAACGGTAATAACCGACTCATGAGCACCATTATTTGACAGCCAGACAGAACCTGTACTGACAACGGTCCAACAAACCGGTTGTTTAATTTAGCATTTAATCTTCTGTAATTGGCAGTAATTAGGATGATGTAGTGGTGACGCTAAATAGGGTCGGTCATATCCTCCTACAAAACATAAGACAAAAAGTAAATTGTAGAATTAGAAAAAAGTGCACTGTTATTCCTGCACTGATGTTATACGTGTTGACTTCATAGAAGTCAATGTCATCCCCAGGGCTTTATTCCATTTCCTGCACCATTTAGACTTCAGTGGTCTGGCCCTGACAAAGACTTCTGTGAAGTCAAACCTTTGCTTTATTGCTGCAGTATGATACAATGGGGAACAGCAATACACCATGTGTGGGCCTTCCCTTTATCTCAGATGTAGCACAAATACATTTTGGGTCTGCTGTCTGTCGGCCTACACTTGTGTGTGTGATTGTGAACTACCACCTCAACCTTATTTAGACAAGGCTTTACAAAACCTCAAAAAAGGTATACACCAACAGTAACCTAGTGCATGTGAGAGACAAAGATGTTGGGATTAATGGAATAGGTGAGTCAAATGCAGAGTTGTTTATCATGAATGAGTAGGCCAAAGGCTATAAAATGCTCTTTTCCTGCTGGGCTCTCAGCTCTCTTGCCGATTCAACCAATAATCTTCAGACTGTTTCCGGGAAACTGTCCTGACACTCCTGATGTTCTGCCAAGCCCACTTTGTCCCAAATTGGTTGATCTTTCCGTCTATTTCCAGGGTGTCAGGCCAGTAAAGGTGCTGTGCTACATGCCTTATGGTCCACTTCACCTAGGCATTTTCCAGTCCAGTGTCAAGGCAGCGCAAAGGACAGAGCTTGACCTCTGACCTCATTACAGGCGTTGTGTGCAGATGACAGAGTTAGGCCTGTTTAAGTGGAAAGTAACTTGTTTAGCCTAGGCTGCCCCCAAGGCATCTGTTCGGTTTCATAGCAGCAGCATGGTTTGAAACGGACTTTAAAAATCCTATTCATCTATGTAGTCACACAATCACTATGGTCTCAGACATTTAGACATGCTATTTATTTAGTCTGAATGTGGGCCTATTTTGTTGCTGGGTTACAAGGTGTATTTTAGGCCCTGTACACACTCAGGTTGTAAGGCTGATGTACAGTACAACACATTTTCAATGAGTTTTTTTTCCACACAAAATGTTTTATGCAACATGACTTTGACACAGCAGAAACCCAGCTGCCATTCTGGCTCCCATCACTAATCCCTGGCGGTGCAAAAAAGGACAGTCAGTCTCTTCTGACCTTAATCTTCACTTTACACAACAAGCCTTCAGATTGACGCTCTTACCGCATGGATGTCAGTCACAACATTTTGCAGAAGTCCCTTTTCTGCATGTACAGCGATCAGGGTTCGAGGATCAGGTCAGCAGAATTAAAGCAAGGTAGAATCAATAACTAATCCCTTCTAAAAATGACCGACTCATCTTTTACATCGCATATGATATCCGCCAATTCCACCAGAAAAGCGCATGGAATATGGATGTTGCGTAAGCACATTTAGGGAACTTCAATATTCTCCACATTACATGATATGAACATTTCCTCAGCACTGATGGCTCAGCATATAGTTTACGGCATAAGTCACATATTCCCTCTCAAACATACTGTGTTCTCAAAAGATGGCTCATATGATTAATGACACACTACACACGTAGTGTGACAAATATTAGACTGTGCAGAGGCTTTGAGTTTTGTACAGAGTTGTTACACAGAAAACATGCAGTCAGCCCTAGCTTTCTGAATAAACATCATTCAGCAGATGCCAGACATGTATAGTATTTAGCCTTTATTTAAAGAAATACAACAGATAGTCAAAGAACAATTTAGAAAACCTGAACTATTTTAATTTTTTTTTACAGAAAAGTAACAATGTGGGCCACTCATTTGTCTTTCTCCTTCTGCTCTTTTTCCTTCTTCTCTTTCTCCGCTTTGGCCTCCTCCGCCTCATGTCTCTTGATCAGCTCATCCACTTCCTTCTGTTTCAGCACCTTGATGCAAGTCTTTCCGTTCTCTCTGGTCAGAGTGGCGATCTCCACTAGATAACACCAAAGCGGAGACACATAGGGTTACAAAAAGGAAGCTACCACCCAGCATGTAAACCAAGAACATAACTTTTGGGGGGAATATTTAGCACTTAGGGAGATTGGAAGGGGGGAAATGAGGAACGCAATACAACAGACACGCATATACAGTATATGCAAATAAAGCCTTGTTCACACAGCAGGCCTTAATGCTCAAATCAGTATTTCAAATCCATTTTGGACTACTGGACTGTCCAAACAGCAAGTTACAAGTGACCAAAATGGGTGCGTGTGTTTTCAGACAGCAGTCATTTGCTGACAAGTCTATGATAGTTGTCATAGTAACAACAGTGTGTGTGTGCAGTGTGTAAGCTGATTGATGGTGGTGCTCGTTTCCCATTCCTCAAAAGTTAAGTAGCAAGCTAAGGTGACAATGCCTGCCATAGACATTTTCCATTTCCTTTGAATGTTCTAAATCACTGGATAAGAATACTATTAAAGCCTCAAAATGATAACTTTCATAACTAGACCTTTTTGGCTTTCTAGCACAAAACAGAGTAGCTAGCAATAAACGATATAAAAACCACTTGAGGGCAAATAAATCAGATTTGACCGTTCAAACAAGTCACATGTCCAGGATAGGGCTGGGCAATATGGCCAAAATATTTCACAGCATTGAAAAATAAATTGACAATATGACGGTATTTATGTTGTCGAATAATAAAAGTTGTGACAGGGTAGGAACCAAAGTGTTGATAAAGTGTTTCATAGGTGACTCTATAATCTTTGGCTACATGGAATCCTTACTCTTAGCTACTTCTGGTAGCTACCATTCATGCCTTGCATATTCCCCAGGGGTACGCGCAATGCCGTCGGGTTACGCCAAATAAAAATGTGATTAATATTTTTTTCCTTCACATTTTCAAACAGTACATTTATATTTTCCAAAATGGGGTTATACATTTGGGTGAGGTTTTTTGCCCTCGCCTGAGGAACCTCGTTTCACTGCCAAAAATACAATTAAACTATCTAGTGTTTAGTGAAATAACCACACTAAGTCAAATACAGGCAGCCTAGTCAAATAATTAACATCCAATCACATTAACCGTTACTTTCTTGTGGGAAACCTTCACTCTTGCGCAGACATTTTGAAATGAAATATGACAATTTGAAAAATAAGCCACAGGAGTTTATTGAGCAAGAATAAAGACTACTTTTGAGTAGTAAGACATGAATAAATGCAACAGATAACATTATTAAGAAGAGCCTAGAAGAGTCTTATATGGTGAGCTACCGACTTAATTCTTCCAGCTGCCGCAGATATGGCTGGGACAAATGCTGGGGGAAAAAGGCAACAAAAAAAACTATAGACAATGCCTTCATCAAACAACACTATTTTGAAACAATTACTGCTTCGCATACAAGCCAGTGAATTGTGTGTGTTACAGCTGGATGTCAGACATGGGGGGGACAGGGACGACATCAAATGGACTTGTGGTCAAGATGTGTTGGTATCTGTACTGATGGCGCAAAAGCCATGACAAGGGGACCTAGTGGATTGGTAACACTCGTGCAAGCAGTTGCTCCCGACGCCACTTGGGTACACTGCAGCATCCACCGAGAGGCCCTTGCTGCCAAGGGAATGCCTGACAGCTTGAAAGACGTTTTGGACTTTAACTTTGTTAAACCAAGGCCCCTGAACTCTCGTGTATTTTCTGCATTATGCGATATGGGCAGCGACCATGTAATGTTTTTACAACATACAGAAGTGCGCTGGTTATCAAAGGGCAAAGTATTGACACTTTAAAAAAAATATATATATATTGAGTGACGAGCTTAAAGTTCTTACTGACCATAATTATCACTTGTCTGACTGTTTGCACGATGACGAGTTTCTAACACGACTGGCCTATCTGGGTGATGTTTTTTCCCCTCGCCTGAATGATCTGAATTACAGGGCCTCTATATTCAATGTGCGGGACAAAATTGAGGCTAAGAAGTTGGAGATATTTTTTGTCTGCATTAACAAGGACAACACAGGTCTTTCCATCATTGTATGATGTGTGTGAAAATGAACTCAAGATACGGACAATGTCAAATGTGATACAGCGAAGCACGAGTGAGCTGGGTGCGCAATTACACAGGTACTTTCCCGAAACAGATGACACAAACTGGATTTGTTATCCCTTTCATGCCCTGCCTCCAGTCCACCTACTGATATAAGCCTCATCAAAATTGCAACAAGCGGTTCTGTGAAAATTTAATTTAAAATCAGAAGCCACTGCCAGATTTCTGGATAGGGCTGCGCTCAGAGTATCCTGCCTTGGCAAATCGCGCTGTTAAGACATTGATGTCCTTTGCAACCACGTACATATGTGAGAGTGGATTCTCAGCCCTCACAAGCATGAAAACTAAATACAGGCACAGACTGTGAATGGGAATTATTTAAGACCGACTCCAATACAACCCAAAACTGCAGAGTTAAGTGCATCCTTTCAAGCACACCCTTCTCAGTAACCTGTGGTGAGTTATTCACAATATTAAATTAACAAATAATGTTTTATATGTAAGATGGCTAAATAAAGAGCATATTGATTATTATCATTTGTGCCCTGGTCCTCCTATAAAGAGCTCTGTCACTTCCCACGAGCTGGGTTGTGACAAAAAAATCTCATTCTTATGTTTAAAAAAATGTATTGTATAGTGTGTGGCAGGCTTACAATGATGGAAAAAAACAACGTTTGAGAGTGCTCTGACCCTGGTGCTAGAAGGGGCATGCAGCTGGAAGTTGAATGTTTGAAAAGACTATAAAAAGTTTGGGAACCACTGATTTAGAAGATCCTGTTGCACAAACACGCGCATTTAAGTCTACACCATTACGGTTATTATCAGGCTGTATAGCTAATTACTTTTACTCTGACTCAGTACATTTATTAGCTAGCTAGCCAGCTAACTAGCATTAGTGACTAACAAGATTTAGGCCCAACTTGCTAAGAAAAAACAAACTAGCTGTTTGCAGATGTATGAAACAAACTAATAGTGTAATTACACACTGAACAAAAATATAAAGCAACATGTAGTGTTGGTTCCATGTTTCATGAGCTGAAATAAAAGATCCCAGAAATGTTCCATACACACAAAAAGCTTTTCTCTCTCAAATTGTGCACACATTTTTTACATCCTTGTTAGTGAGCATTTCTCCTTTGCCAAGATAATCCATCCACTTGACAGTTGTATCATATCAAGAAGCTGATTAAACAGCATGATAATTACACAAGTGCACCTTGTGCTGGGGACAAAAGGCCACTCAAATGTGCAGTTGTCACAACACAAGGCCACAGATGTCTCAAGTCTTGATGGGAGCGTGCAATTGGCATGCTGACTGCAGTAATGTCAATAGAGAATGTTTAATGTTCATTTCTCTACAATAAGCCGCCTCCAACATAATTTTAAAGAATTTGGTAGTACGTCCAACTGGCCTCACAACCGCAGACCACGTGTAACCACGCCAGCCCAGGATCTCCACATTCAGCTTCTTTACCTGCGGGATCGTCTGAGGAGGTGGGATGCTGAAGAGAATTTAGTTTTGTAGAGAATTCATATTTCTGATTGGCTGGGCCTGCCTCCTCAGTGGGTGGGCCCCAGTCATGTTAAATCCATAAATTAGGGCCTAATGAATTTATTTCAATTTAGTGATTTCCTTCTATGAACTAATGCAGTAAAATCTTTGACACTTTTGCATGTTGTGTTAATATTTTTGTTCAGTATAGAACACTAGTGGATTTATAGTAAGAAGCATTGTTGCATGTGCTGCATTGACCATGCAGACTGAACGCAAGTGTCTCTCTCTCATGTTCGAGGAACAACAAATTGCGCTCCTTGAGTGACAGGGGTCGGGGCTAGGTCTGTGTAGAAAGTGGCATAGAGAGAGATGACTCAAGTAACAAAGTCAACTATAAAAATGGATGTTACACACGGGGGATCACATTTAACAAACCAACATTCAAATGCCGCTACAGAAGGTTAAGTAAAAACCCAGCCTGGTCCGTCCATCAACACCAGTATATAGTAAAATAGGGTATCCTACCCAGCCCTAGGGCAGGAATCAAATTTGCATCTGACTTTAATCAACCTACAAAGGTGGTTTGAAATGTGGCCTGAAATATCTGAGTCACTTCAAACTGCCAATGTCAACATGGCTTAAGTTAAAAAGGTCCATTAACACTCAATTTGAGTAATATTCCATTCTGATTGAATAGCAATCTTTCACTAACACACACCTTTCTCAGCAGACAGCTTGCTGACGTCCATAGTCTTGTTGAGCACTTTGACGGCCAGAGCCAGGGCAGAGGACAGAGACATCTCTCCTTCTTTGAAGTCCTGCTTCAGCATGGACACGGCCGCCTTGGAGAGGACACAAACAAGACACTTAACATCTTTAACACAACACTGAGAAAAAAAAGAAAAAACACACTTTAGTTAAATTAAGAAGACACTGGGGGTGCTGGTGAGCCAAAAAGGGTCCCCTAAATGGCCAGAAATTATTGTCCAGACGATCCCACACACCTGTGAGAAAAATACAATATTACAAAATAATTAGCGGGGCAAAAAAGTATTTAGTCAGCCACCAATTGTGCAAGTTCTCCCACTTAAAAAGATGAGAGGCCTGTAATTTTCATCATAGGTACAGTTCAACTATGACAGACAAAATTAGAAAAAAAAATCCAGAAAATCACATTGTAGGATTTTTCATGAATTTATTTGCAAATTATGGTGGAAAATAAGTATTTGGTCAATAACAAAAGTTTCTCAATACTTTGTTATATACCCTTTGTTGGCAATGACAGAGGTCAAACGTTTTCTGTAAGTCTTCACAAGGTTTTCACACACTGTTGCTAGTATTTTGGCCCATTCCTCCACATCTACTTCGCATTGAGTTGATCAGGCTTTTGATTGTGGCCAGTGGAACTCCTCTTCAATGGCTGTGCGAAGTTGGTGGATATTGTCGGGAACTGGAACACGCTGTTGTGCACGTCGATCCAGAGCATCCCAAACATGCTCAATGGGTGACATGTCATGTGAGTACGCAGGCCATGGAAGAACTGGGACATTTTCAGCTTCCAGAAATTGTGTACAGATCCTTGAAACACAGGGTCATGTATTATCATGATGAAGCATGAGGTGATGGCAGAGGATGAATGGCATGACAATGGGCCTCAGGATCTCTCTGTGCATTCAAATTGCCATCAATAAAATGTCCATAGCTTATGCCTGCCCATACCTTAACCCCACCGCCACCACGGGGCACTCTGTTCACAACGTTGACGTCAGCAAATCGCTTGCCATACATGGTTGTGAGGCCGGTTGGATGTACTGCCAAATTCTCGAAAACGACAATGAGGCGGCTTAAGGAATATAAATAAAAATGTAATTCGCTGGCAACAGCACTGGTTGACATTCCTGCAGTCAGCATGCTAATTGCATGCTCCCTCACACTTGAGACGTTTGTGGTGTTGTGTGACAAAACTACAGATTTTAGAGTGTCCTTTTATTGTCCCCAGCACAAGGTCCAACTGTGGAAAGATCATGCTGTTTAATCAGCTTCTTGATATGCCACACCTGTCAGGTAGATGGATTATCTTGTCAAAGGAGAAATGCTCACTAACAGGGATGTAAACAAAATCTTAGAAGAAATAAGATTTTTTTGCACAAGTTCCCCGGGATCTTTTATTTCAACTCATGAAACATGGGACCAACACTTTACATGTTGCTTTTATATTTTTTTGTTAAGAGTAGTTAAAATACCAAGATTGATCTCACATTCTCTGCCGAAAGCTCTCGTACGGGCATAATTTACGAGACAGCGCAAAGATGCGGGTGAAATGTTTTGGCGGTATTTTGGCATTCATAGGTTGAAAGATGTGCTTTTTGATAATGCAACCTTTGGATGACAGAATAAAGTTAGGAATTTCCATGCGAGACAGAAGTCAGGATTTGGGGTTTCAGTGGGATTGGAAACTAGCCTAGGCTCTAGGACAGAAGATAATTCAAAGGCACGAGGGGAAATTGTAACAGGATTCATGTCTGTGACAGAGATGCCTATGTTGTGAATTGTGCATAGGCCTATCAAATGTGACTGTCTGAAGTGTCAATGACAGGGCAAAGAGGCACACGTTATTTTGTAGGCTATAGCAGGGGTCTCCAACAGGTCGACCGTGAGCTACCAGCAGCTCGCAGACCACCTATAAGTAGCTCACCAAACAATTCTGAAAGAATATGCAATTTCCCCGTGTTCCACCACAAACTGTCATAAACAAATCTCAAGTATCAGACACTGCATGATCCCAGCTACTATCTAACCAACGCAACATTCTCTCACCCCTGGTTAGCCACTATTAGCTTAAAAAGCCAAATATCTGCTTATTAATTATTTCCAGCAATATTGCCCTTTACTGTGTGGTGCAGGCATTTGTCAATCACTCCGTGTGTAGCCAGTAGTGATGGGTCGTTCGCGAATGAACAGCTCTTTTTGGTGAACGTCGGGAGCGAATCACATATGTGAAGAGACTTTCATTTGGCTCCCAGAATTGCAAACAGTTACTACTGCTGATCGGCAGATTAATTATAAAAACATTATCTGAAGACGGTAATTCCTCAGTGCAGGAACAATAGCAAGGAGAGATGAGCCAAATGAACAGCACTTTTAGGTGAATAGAGCCAAATAAATTGGGCTCACAGAAAAGACTGGGAATGCCCATCACTAGCAATTGATGTGATAAGCGCCTATACTTTATACTTTCCCCCAAAACCTTCTCAATTAAAATGTTACTCAAGAATATTCAGAGACTTGTCCCGAAGCCACCCCTGCGTCGTCTTGGCTGTGTGCTTATGGTCATTGTCCTGTTGGAAGGTGAACCGTCGCCCCAGTCTGAGGTCCTGAGCACAAGGATCAAGTATCTCTGTACTTTGCTCAGTTAATCTTACCCTTGATCCTGACTAGTCTCCCAGTCCCTGCCACAGATAAACATCCTGACAGCATGATTCTGCCACCACCATGCTACAATGTAGGGATGGTGCCAGATTTCCTCCAGACATGACACTTTGCATTCAGGACAAATAGTTAAATCTTGGTTTCTTCCGAGAATGTCTTTTCTCATGGTCTGAGTCTTTAGGTGCCTTTAGGCAAACTCATAGCCAGCTGTCTTTAACTGAAGAGTGGGTTCTGTCTGGTCACTGTACCATAAAGGCCTGATTGTTGGGAGTGCTGCAGTGATGGTTGTCCTTCTGGAAGGTTCTCCCATCTCCACAGAGGAACTCTAGAACCTGTCGGTGACTATCAGGTTCTTGGTCACCTTCCTTACCCCCAATTGCTCAGTTTGGCTGGGCAGTCAGCTCTAGGTAGTATTGGTGGTTCTAAACTTCTTCCATTGAAGACTGATGGAGGCCACTGTGTTCTTGGGGACCTTTAATGCTGAAGACATTTTTTGGTACACTTCCCAAGATCTGTGCCTCGATACAATCCTGTCTCAGCGCTCTACGGACAATTCCTTCGACCTCATGGCTTGGTTTTTGTTCTGAAATGCACTGGTCGACTGTGGGCCCTTATATAGACAGGTGTGTGCCTTTCCAAATCCTGTCCAATCAATTGAATTTATCACAGGTGGACTTCAATCAAGTTGAAGAATACCTTTTCTGCTCTATTGGTTAGAGCCTGTAAGTAAACATTTCACTGTAAGGTGTTGTAATCAGCACACGTGACAAATAAACTTTTGATTTGAATTAGAAAGTCAAGGGGTATGAATACTTTCTGAAGGCACTGTATAGCACAGGAGGTTAGTAGCACCTTAACTGGGGAGGACGGGCTCGTCGTAATGGCTGGAGCAAAATGAGTGGAATGGTATCAAAAACATGGTTCTATGTGCTTGATGCCATTCCATTTGGCAAAAATGCACACACAATCTGGCTAAGCAAACATGTCCTTGATATTCAGGTTAGTCAAAGACTGAGCCATCATATACAACAATCCTGTGTGGTGAAACATTTGAGTTTACTCTTAATCTGTCCAATGATGAGCACCTTTCCAACATGCAGAGACCTTCAGAAGCACAGCTGCCGCCCTCTGGTGCCCAAGCTTTGCATAGTTTCATCATTAAATTTATTGCAGGAGAGACGTCACAGCATACGGACAAAGAGGGGGAATCAGGTGCAGCCATGAGTGAGTGGTCTTTGATGAGTGATCTTTTGGTGGACTAAGTGAAATCGGGTGCGGTAGTAATGTAGGAACCAGTATTATGGTACTGTTCATGTACTGGTTCTCCATAACCAACCCAAATCTCAAAGTATACTACAGGTCATCTGATAATCTACCACAGAAACAGGCTGCTTTATATAAAGGGGATTTAGGGCTGACAAAAAAAACAAAAATGGGTAATTTGTCCAGTCGACCCGTGATCCATCTCTGGTGATTGCAATTTGCCACAACAGATGAAGAACGCAGCACGTAAACACATCCAATGTTAAGAGGGACTTACGGCACTATTGTTGCCGATACAGGTGGCCTTCCAGCCTCCGTAGTTGCCGCTGGGGTCACTCTGGTAGAGCTGGAAACCATAGTGTTTGTCCCAACCCATGTACAGCAGAGACACGCCAAAGGGCCTTTTCCCTGTGGTCAAACCGCACAAACAGAAATGTAAAGAATGGTATCTATAATGTCAACTTTGCTTTTTGAACAACCTCAGAGATCGAAAGGCAATCATGAATTCAGAAGACACTGCTTTTTACACTGAAGGTGGCCAGACCAGCCACTTAACTTCACACTTGAAATTACAGTACTGAGGAGCAGTGAGCTAAACATAATGGCCTTCCAATTGACACAGCGCTCTAGTTTCATTGGAGAGTGCTACTGAATAAAGCCTAATCTGGTGTAGACCGCAACTTACCTCCAAACTGTGTGTAGGCCTGTTTGATGTCACACAGAGCTGTAACCAGCTGCTCACAGGGGATAGGCTCCTGGTACTGCAGTAGGTATCTGTGGGAAGGGAGAAGAGGAATTCCATACGTTTCCACAATGTTGCTTCATCACTAGCTTCAATAAACTATTTAGGAGCAACAAAAAGGAACAGAGACTGAAATGTAGGCTACCTTTAGGGCATTTTCACATATAAAACACGCTACTCTGGTTTGGATTGCTGGAGCGTGTGAGATTTCTACAGAAAATTTTTCAGAGTGTGATTAGCAAGACACACATTCTACATGACGTTAGCTAGCTAGCAATCTTATTTAGAACAGGCAAACACACTGAACAAAATTATAAAGTGCAACATGTTAACTGTTGGGTCCATGTTTCATGAGCTGAAATAAAATATCCCAGAAATGTTTCAATCGCATTAAAAAGCTTATTTCTCCAATTTTGAGCACATCCCTATTTGTGAGCATTTTAGCCTTTGTCAAGGTAATCCATCCACCTGATCGGTGTGGCATATCAAGTAGCTGATTAAACATGATCATTCCACAGGTGCCCCTTGTGGTGGCGACATGCTGATTGCAGGAATGTCCACCAGAGATGTTGCCAGAGAATTTAATGTACATTTTTCTACCAAAAGCCGCCTCCGTCATTTTAGAGAATTTGGTACTACGTTCAACCGGCCTTACAACATGTAACCTCACCAGCCCAGGACCTCCACCTGTGGATTATCTGTGACCAGCCACCCAGACAGTTGATGAAACTGAGTATTTCTGAAAAACTCATTCTGATTGGCAGGGCCTGGCTCCCAAGTGGGTGGGCCTATGCACTCCCAGGGCCACAGATGGCTGCACCCCAATCATGTGAAATCCATAGGTAAGGCCTAATATTTTTTATCTCCAATTGACTGATTTCCTTCCATGAAATGTAACTCAATACAATTATTGAAATTGTTGCATGTTGCATATATATTTTTGATCAGTATAGTTACTGCACAATACTAACCTAATTGACAGAGCAAAAAGGAAGACTGTACAGAATAAAAATATTCTAAAACATGCATCCTGTTTGCAACAACGCACTTAAGTAATACTGCAAAAAATGGAAAAGCAATTCACATTTTTTCCTGAATACAAAGGGCTGTGTTTGGGTCAGATCC
Organism: Oncorhynchus clarkii lewisi; assembly: GCF_045791955.1. NCBI lineage: Eukaryota > Metazoa > Chordata > Actinopteri > Salmoniformes > Salmonidae > Oncorhynchus > Oncorhynchus clarkii. The sequence goes on along the minus strand of NC_092148.1, from coordinate 46,640,189 downwards.
AATACATTACCAAATACCACTTTCCATATTTTCAACCATAGTGGTGGCTGATTCATGTTATGGGTATGCTTTTAATCATTAAGGACTGGGGAGTTGGTCAGGATTCAAAATAAATGGACAGGCAAAATCCTAAAAGGAAAACCTGGTTCAGTCTGCTTTCCACCAGACACTGGGCGATTAACTCACCTTTCAGCAGGACAATAACCTAAAATAAAAAAAGGCCAAATCTACACTGAGTTGCTTACCAAGAAGAGCGTGAAAGTTTGAGTGGCCGACTTACAGTTTTGACTTAAATCTGCTTTTAAATCTAGGGCAAGACTAGCAATGGTCAACAACCAATTTGAATATTTTTGAAAATAATAAAATGTGCAAATATTGTACAATCCAGGTGTGCAAAGCTCTTAGAGACTTGTCTAGAAAGACTCACTGCTGTAGTCACTGCTAAAGGTTATTCTTATTTTGTACTTTTTAAACCATTTTTTCTCCCAAATTCTCATGATAGCCAATTGGTAGTTACAGTCTTGTCCCATCGCTGCAACTCCCGTACGCTCAGAAGAGGCAAAGGTCAAGAGCCATGCGTCCTCGGAAACACGACCCTGCCAAGCCGCACTGCTTCTTGACACACTGCGCGCTTAACCTGGTTGCCAGTCGCACAAATGTGTCGGAGGAAACACCATACAACTGGCGACCGTGTCAGCGTGCATGCACTTGGCCCGCCACAAGGAGTCGCTAGAGCGCGATGAGGCAAGGACATCCAAGCAGGCCGGAACCTCGCCTAACCCAGACGACGCTGGGTCAATTGTGCGCCGCCTCATGGGTCTTCCGGTCGCGGCTGGTTGTGACAGCCCGGGATCAAACCCGGGTCTGTAGGGACGCATCAAGCACTGCGATGCAGTGTCTTAGACCGCTGAGCCCATCGGGAGGCCCTACCAAAATGTGATTCTAACATGTATTGCCCCAGGGGTGTGAATACTTATGTAAATTAGATACTTTTGCTCAGGTAGTGTATGTGGACACCTGCGCAAACATCTGAAAACAGGAAGGGGCCTTCCCCAAAAGTAGGAAGCACAGAATCGTCTAGAATGTCATTGTATGCTGTAGCGTTAAGATATCCCTTCACTGGAACTAAGGAGCCTAGCCAAAGCCATGAAAAACAGCCCCAGACCATTATTCCTCCTCCACCAAACTTTATATTTGGCATTATGCAGTCGGGCAGGTATTGTTCTCCTGGCATCTGCCAAACCCAGATTTGTAAGTTGGAATGCCAGATGGTGAAGCGTGATTTATCACGCAAGAGAACGCGTTTCCACTGCTCCAGAGTCCAATGGTGGCAAGCTTTACACCAACTTCAGCTGATGCTTGGCATTGTGCATGGTGATCTTATGCTTGTGTGCGGCTGCTCGGCCACAGAAACCCATTTCATGAAGCTCCTGACGAACAGTTATTGTGCCGACGTTGCTTCCAGAGTCCGTTTGGAACTCTGTAGTGAGTGTTGCAAACGAGGACAGACAATTTTTTTTTCGCACTTCAGCACTCGGCGGTGCCGTTCTATGAGCTTGTGTGACCTACCACTTCGCGGCTGAGCCGTTGTTGCTCCGAGAAGTTTCCACTTCACAAGAACAGCACTTACAGTTGACCGGGGCAGCTCTAGCAGGGCAGAAATTTGATGAACTGACTTGTTGGAAAGGTGGCATCCTAGGACGGTGCCATGTTGAAAGTCACCAAGCTCTTCAGTAAGTCCATTGTACTGCCAATGTTTCGTATGGAGATTGCATGGCTGTGGCCGCAATTTTATACACTTGTCAGCAACAGGTGTGGCTGAAATAGCTGAATCCACTCATTTGAATGGATGTACACATGCTTTTGTATATATAGTGCATTCCTGTAAAATGGAACAGTGTCATTGGTCATTGGTAAGGAAAACAATTGTCTTTTCGGTTCTCCGAAATTTTTTCCTAATTTATTATTATGCTTCATCATAGCTATGAAGCGCATCAATCCTATACATATCAGTGCTCTATTCATCTCTTAGGTGGTCCCCTGCTCACCTCTGTGCTATCAGTCTCAGCTCATTGGTCAGTACATTGGCATCGGATGTGATTCCAGCCACGCTACACGCCATATCCCTGCAACACAAGACAAGAGGAAATGTCACACAAGCCAGTAGAGGCAATGGAAGGGCACTTCTGCTTGACAGCAACTTACTCATTCAGCTTGTAGATCTTTTCTGAGAAAAACACCTCGTCCAATAGCTTGTGGATGTTCCTCCTCTCAGCCGCCAGCAGCACACCGTCATTGGCCAAAATCCCCAGACAAGTGCCAGCGTGACCAATGGCCTCCATGGCATACTCTACCTGGTATAGGCGGCCTGCCAATGACAGATGGCAAATGATGTGTGGGCAATTCCATGGTAACGGAATGTCAAATTTTAACAAACCATATAACTCCATGCACAATGACTAATTTGAACAATTTACACAGTAAGAAATAATACAAATTAAAAAAGACTTTCCTGGAATAACTGTGCAGATGCAAAGTTTGGAGGTAAAACCTCCTTCAGTTTTATTTTGACCAAATACTGCATCTCCACAGTTCCTGTAAATGTGTTTTTGTAAAATTGTCAGTGGAAAATGTTAAAAGTAGTCCTTGTGCATAGATCTCTATGGTTTGTTAAACTGTGAAATCATTGTTTCTGTTTGGTATACATTACTGTGACAAAATCTGAGTCGCTGCGCAACTCCGTTACCATGGAATTGCCTGTGTCTCAGCACAACGAAACGTCCCCTTTTCAGGACCCTGTCTTTCAAAGACAATTCGTAAAAATCCAAATAACTTCACAGATCTTCATTGTGAAGGGTTTAAACACTGTTTCCCATGCTTGTTCAATGAACCATAAACAATAAGTTAAGACACTAACAGCTTACAGACTGTAGGAAATTAAGGTCACAGTTATGAAAACTTAGGACACTAAAGAGACCTTTCTACTGACTCTGAAAAACACCAAAAGAAAGATGCCCATTGTCCCTGCTCATCTGCGTGAACGTGCCTTAGGCATGCTGCAAGGAGGCACGAGGACTGCAGATGTGGCAAGGGCAATAAATTGCAATGTCTGTACTGTGAGACGACTAAGACAGCGCTACAGGGACACAGGACGGACAGCTGATCGTTACACCTGCCCGAGTTACACCAGGAACGCACAATCCCGCCATCAGTGCTCAGACTGTCCGCAATAGGCTGAGAGAGACTGGACTGAGGGCTTGTAGGCCGGTTGTAACATCACCGGCAACAACGTCGCCTATGGGCACAAACCCAACGTTTCTGGACCAGACAGGACTGGCAAAAAGTTCTCTTCAATTACGAGTCGCGGTTTAGTCTCACCAGGGGTGATGGTCGGATTCGCATTTATCGTCGAAGGAATGAGCGCTACACTGAGGCCTGTACTCTGGAGCGGGATTGATTTGGAGGTGGAGGGTCCATCATGGTCTGGGGCAGTGTGTCACAGCATCATCGGACTGAGCTTGTTGTCATTGCAGGCAATCTCAACGCTGTGCGTTACAGGGAAAACATCCTCCACCCTCATGTGGTATCCTTCCTACAGGCTCATCCTAACATGACCCTCCAGCATGACAATACCACCAGTCATACCGCTTGTTCTGTGCGGTATTTCCTGCAAGGAATGTCAGTGTTGGCCAGCATGCCATGGCCAGCAAAGAGCCCGGATCTCAATCCCATTGAGCACGTCTGGGACCTGTTGGATCGGAGGGTGAGTGCTAGGGCCATTTGTCTTGGAACTTGCAGGTGCCTTGGTGGAAGAATGGGGTAACATCTCACAGCAAGAACTGGCAAATCTGGTGAAGTCCATTAGGAAGAGATGCACTGCAGTACTTAATGCAGCTGGTGGCCAGACCAGATACGGACTTACTTTTTATTTTGACCTCACCCTTTGTTCAGGGCCACATTATTCAATTTCTGTTAGTCTGTCTGTGGAACTTGTTCAGTTTATGTCTCAGTTGTTAAATCTTGTTATGTTCATACAAATATTTACACATTAAGTTTGCTGAAAATAAGACAGGGCCGTTCTGACGCTCTACGCTAGAGACTAAAATTGCCCACAAGACTAGAACAGTAAGCAAAATGACGTTGAAAATAACTATTTACCAGACACTGATGTTATGAAATGGTGAAAATACATAATTTAAAGACATCTATGTTTGGGCCAAATCAAGGTCTGTACAGACCGGACAAAATCTGAACCAAACAATAGACGTCTACGATTGGTTCGGATTTGGTCCAGACCAAAATGCAAAGTCCGTGGATATGGAAATCAAGGCCGATCCGAACTGCACCAAAAAAATATGTCCGGACCAAGAAAATAGGTCCAAAAGGCGTCAGCGGCGGTCCGCGCTTACTGAGGTATAGCCTACAGTGTCACCTGAAATTTAATTTTAGGAGCGGCTATCTATGTGGTAGGCCCACCGTTTCTAAAACAGGCCGTTGCATTGGCTTTATTAGTCCTCTTTCCTGTCACTAATCGACGTGGCTATTTAAGCTCCGAATATCAGATACCCAACTTTATCAGGAGTTCTCATAAACCGATTTGCAATATGTTAACACAGCAGGAAATGCAGAAGTATTTTCTTTTTCGCTATGATCAGCCCATAAAAGATGGAGTTAAAAACTTGAAATCACTGATCATGACAACTGCTGTCCATGAAACTCATGGAGTAGCCTGATTGTCCGTTCCATATTCTACATTTTACTTTGGCCTGTCCTGTTTTTAGGATATGTTGTTCAACATTTATTTATTTTTTTGATTGGGCGCCATTTAGGTTAGGCTATTTGATCAGAGAAACCTGCATGATGTAAAAGGTTTCTGTCTCATTACATTGTCATACATTTATCTCCAGCCTGTAGGCTACAGAGAATACCACATACTCTCTACCATATGCTATATTTGCTACATGATTTATGTTCGATAATTTTTGTTGACAGAATGTTGGTGGAGGTGACTCGCTCCAACAGCAGCCTTGAGAGGAGTACTTTGAATGGACAATATAAATCATTTGCTTCCCTGCCTTTGACAAAGTGGGCACTGCCTATCACAGGGTGGCATCAACGCTCACCTAAAAAGCCCATATGACACAGGCTGACAAATTGTCTTTGTTTTTGGGTAGAATTGTGAGATTTTGTGTTGTTGGAGGTTCGTCTGGATCAGTTCAGCTCAGAAAATACCGCCCTTGTCAATCTGCCAACTGGCGGCAGCCTAGTCATGCCTAATAGCTGGCCCAAGATGAAGAAATAACTGATCTGACATGATTAGATTTGTAAAACTTCGCAGTAGGATATAAGCTTTCACCTATCCAATTGTATTTGATCCATCTTATTTCAAGGAGCAAGTGAAGGATGCATTCAAAAGTATTCCAACATGAATGTCCATCAGTTGTCAATAACTTTACTGCCTATAAATTGAGAGGCTCAATCTTACCTTCAGGCGAGAAGATGGTTGTTCTTGAATCATATCGACGAGACTGTAAAAGGTCAACAATATCACACTACATAGGGCAGACTACAAACTCATAAATTGCTGTTGCGCTTCCATCAGTTTCTTTGGCTTCCATTACAAAAACTTAGATCTCAGGTTGCTTTGATACTCACCATCTTAGTAGTTTCCTTTAAAATGCTGTGGAGGTTAAACAAATAATGTTTAGATAACAAATTCATCAACTCCACTATCTGATAAGCAAGTTGCTAAAGGCTTAGTCAACTCATTCTGCCAGATTGATATTTATCCATGCCGGCATTCTAGTTTTTCAGCGCTTGCTTGTCATAGCTATGGCTAACGTTAGCTAGTTTGCCTGCGCTAGTACGGAGGCCAGCAGAGTGAAACTGAAAGTGCAGTAGTACCTGAGGATTTTGAAATAATTCGCTATAAGGACAACATATGTACACACCAATATGGATTGATTCATTGCAAGTTAACGTTAACTTCTGTTTATGCCATAGTTACAACTTTTGTAATAGCGCAAGCTCTATCAATTAGTATGCTTGCTAGCTAAGTGCTAGCTCTCGAGCTACCATGAAGCAGCAACTTTTAGCTCACTAGCTCCCCACTTCATCCACCATTAGAGATGTTAAAGGAAATGGCTAGCTAGCTAAATGACATGAATTACAATATCATTACTGTGCAAAGCAATACGCGTGTTCTCATTTTTTTAAAGGGATAACTAAAAGCTGAAATATAGAACGCAAATTGTCATACACCTTCTCTTGAGTTGTAACCTAACGTAGCCGGCGTGAAAAAAGACTCTGTCAAAGATATTTCCTTGTTGTACTTTTTTCCCCCTTCGACTTCTTCTTCGGGATTAGATTGGAGGACCACATCCAATTTAAGGTGCATACACCGCCACCTACTGTACTGGAGTAAGAAGCCTTTCGCCCATTATCTCAACAATCTGAAAGACCGGCCACTATGACTTTAGACAGATCCCGCCCGCCCGTCTAGCATCACTACTCTGGATGGTTCTGACTTAGAATATGTGGACAACTACAAATACCTAGGTGTCTGGTTAGACTGTAAACTCTCCTTCCACTCACATTAAGCATCTCCAATCCAAAATTAAAGCATCCTTCACTCATGCTGCCAAACATACCCTTGTAAAACTGACTATCCTACGATCCTTGACCTCCAACACAATAGTCAGCAAACTGGATCTAGTCTATCACAGTGCCATCCATTTTGTCACCAAAGTCCCATGTACCACCCACCACTGCGACCTGTATGCTTTCGTTGGCTGGCCCTCGCTTCATATTCGTCGCCAAACCCAGTGGCTCCAGGTTATCTATAAATCTTTGCTAGGTAAAGTCCCGCCTTATCTCAGCTCACTGGTCACCATAGCAGCACCCACCCATATCACGTGCTCTTAGCAGGTATATTTCACTTGTCATCCCCAAAGCCAACTCCTCCTTTGGCCGCCTTTCCTTCCAGTTCTCTGCTGCCAATGATTGAAACGAATTGCAAAAAATAAAAATAATATATATATTTTTTTTTAATCACTGAAGCTGGAGACATATCTCCCTCACTAACTTTAAGCATCAGCTGTCAGAGCAGCTTACTGATCATTACAGCCCATCTGTAAATAGCTCACCCAACATCCCCATATTGTTTTATTTTACTGCTTCTTTGCACCCCAGTATCTCTACTTGCACATTCATCTCGTGCACATCCTACCATTCCAGTGTTTAATTGCTTTATTGTAATTACTTTGCCACCATGGCCTATTTATTGCCTTACCTCTCTTATCTTACTTGATTTGCACACACTGTATATAGACTTTTCTATTGTGTTATTGACTGTATGTTTGTTTATTCCATGTGTAACTGTGTTGTTTGTGTCGCAATGTTTTGCTTTATCTTGTCCAGGTCACAGTTGTAAATGAGAACTTGTTCTCAACTGGCCTAACTGGTTAAATAAAGGTGAAATATTTTTTTTAAAAATAAAACAACTGCCTCGGCTATGCCACCTAGTGTTGTGGAGGACTTGGCAAGTGTTTTGCACTCCAGTGCCCAGTTTTTCAAAAATGATCTATCTGGATTTCTAGATTTCACCTATTGGATAGGATTAAATGTATAGAAATACAAATAATTGAGTTTAATGGGGACTCTCGTTATATTTCTATACATTTAATCCCATCCAATATCCGAAATCCGGATAGATAGCTTTAGAAAAGAAAATAGATTACATTTTCAAGATCAATGCTTTGAACATAGCTCTCAAACTCAGGGGCATTCTGCCTTCTACCTACAGTTTTCAGCCATTAGCCAATTGTCATACTTGAGTAAAAGTAAAGATACCTTCATAGAAGAGTACTCAAGTAAAAGTCATCCAATAAAATACTACTTGAGTAAGTCTAAAAGTATTTGATTTTAAATATACTTAAGTGTCAAAAGTATAAATAATTTAAAATTCTTTATATTGAGCAAACTAGATTACATAATTATTATTGTTTTTACAGATATCCAGGGGCATGCTCCAACACTAAGGCATCATTTACAAACAAACCAATTGTGTGTCCTGAGTCTGCCAGATAAGATGCAGTAGGGATGACCAGGGATGTTCTCTTAGTGTGTGAATTGGACCATTTTCCTGTCCTGCTAAGCATTCAAAATGTAGGAGTACTTTTGGTTGTCAGGGAAAATGTATGGAGTAAAAAAGTACATACTTTTCTTTAGGAATGTAGTGAAGTAAATGTTGTCAAAAATATAAATAGTAAAGTACAGTACAGATACCCCCAAAACACTACTTAAGTAGTACTTCAAGTATTTTTACTTAAGTACTTTACACCACTGCCTACGTTCACGATTGACTCATGTGAACTAAAATCCCAATGCTGTGTTTTAACGTTTAGAAACATCAATAATCATCACTTGCGACACGGCTTTGAAACATATGGCCCTTATCTTTCATCAGCGAGAAAGAATCCTTCAAATATAAAATATACACTTACAGCTATGGTGCCTCAATCTGAGGAAACAACATTTCCGCTACACTTCCTGAGTTATGCTTATGTAACCCTTGTTATTTTGGTCCTTTGAGAGGTACAGTTCGTATCCTCCGCCCCCTCTATGACCTCTGATTAGTAATGCACCTACGTCCTAGGTTATGCAAGTTAGCATTCTAGCTAACAACTGCTGCATCCAAAATAGTTATTTTGCAAAGATAACAACCAAATATAATCTTAGCGAGTGTTCAAGCAAGAATCAAAACATCAGTGAAAGCGTATGAGAACCCCAAAAATTTATTTTATTTAGAAGTAATAAAAACTTAAACATAGGCTATGTTGAATGGGCGCAGATGGCGATGGATTTCTTACTGCAGTTCGTGACGTCAGTAGTGCAATGGCCATAATAGGTGCCGGAGGAGATGGCTGCCGTTTTACAGGCTCTTAACCAATTGTGCTATTGTGTGTGTTTTTTCACATTATTTGTAACTTATTTTGTACATATTGTTTCTGCCACTGTCTCTTATGATCGAAAATAGCTTCTGGATAACAGCGATTACTCATCTCGAACTGGACAAATATGTTTTAATTTAACGAGTCGGACGCAAAGGATTTACTTCCGACACCCGACAAGGCCAACTTCCCTGTCATTCGCAGGAGAAAGAGACAGAGTTTTCAGGGACGTAGGTCGGGGTGCCTTGTAAGGATCTGACGGCGAGTGTGTAATCTGCCTTTACCATCGGTCCTATTAGCCAACGTACAATCATTGGATAACAAAATAGACGAGCTATGATCACGAATATCCTACCAACGGGACATTAAAATCGGTAATATCTTATGTTTCACTGAGTTGTGCTGACTAGACCATGCATTTTGATTTTGTCCATCCACACCAGATGCAATCAGGACCCGTAGGTTGAAATATCCAAACAAACTCTGAACCAACTATATTCATTTGGGGACAGGTCAAAACACATGAAACATGAATGGATATTTACCTATCTAGCTGGCTATTGCTAGCTTATTTGTCCTGGGACATAAACATTGGGTTGTTATTTAACCTGAAATGCACAAGGTCCTTTTTTTCTGGATCTTTGTAGAATTTTTACCAATTTTGAGTCACACAAAATCATGTGTTCGCCACTCCAACAATTAATTCACAAATAATAAAAGGTGAAACCTAGTTAGTTTATAGTAATCTCTTCTCCTTTAGTCTTCTTCTATGGCCTTTATATGGCGGTTGGCAAACAATTTTGACTGGAGTGTGGACCTCAGTCATCTTTCAAATCACCCACATGGGTATTTATTTTGCAACGCTCACACACGCAGACGGTGTAGTCAGCATGATATACAATGTAGGCCTATCACTTGTGCATCAGTGCGCTCTGAAGAGTTAAGAATGATATGCAGTCTTACATTGCACCCAAACAGGACAGATCTGAGATTTGTTTTGCTACTTAGTCCTCTTAAATTGTAATTACAAATTGCACATCAATAATATTTATGGTTATATGACCAAAGATTTGTATAACTAACAGAAGATAGAACAGATCCTGTTGTGTCGTTTCCAATGGGAGTAAATTCATCTTAGTGGGCAGAACAAGCAAGGTGTGCAGAGCCAAGCACCAGCTAGTGAGATCCTATTGGTGTGTTCAAGCATTTATTCGCCTACTCTTTGAAGTGCCCGTGTGCTCAATTTGTCATTGCTCTACACAACACAGTCCACTCTGTTTGTAACAGATTCTAGTTATGGAAACAGAAAACTGTATGGAGATCAAATGTTTTATCTATGAGAAAACCTGCAGAATTTTGGCCAAAATCCATCTCCCTCCATCTTCTCCCACTGCCAACCATGGGGACTTCCTCTCATCACCAGATTTGGTAGTGAGTGGAAACTCCAACTGGATGCTTCACATGTATGGGCCCTACATCCAGTGAAATATCCGTCTCATTGTTCTATCTGCGATATGACAGTCTGCTCTTCCATTCCTCAACCTTCACACCAGGGCTGCCAAAAATATAAGGTCGCTAATAAGACTTTTGCAAAAAATAATGGACCTGTGAAAAAAATATAAAATAACTACCCACTACCATGAGATGTATATATTTGATGTAATAATTGAATGATGAACATATCCCTTCCGAAAATACATTTAAATAGTGTTTTAACGCAAGTGTTTATACCCTGCTCCATGTATTCAATCTATTCCATTTAAAATGTGGCTCCTAGTGCAGCTTTACTTCCGGGCTATTATGATGCATCTGGCAATTCCTTCTCAGTATCCCCTTCATTTTAGAACGTTTTAAAAAACACAGAAGCCAAACGCGGAAACTATGGATACAACTTATTTTGTGTTCACGCATTATTATAATTCATATGAGCGCCACTAGAAATCCCTGCATAAGCATGTTTCCGTTAGCCCATACATCATGACAAAATACACCGTATGACTGCCCTGCTAATGTGTTTGCCCCTTGTAGGCTAAACTGCCAAGAAAATAAAAAACGTAACTGATCCAAATGGTTGCCCAGTCAGGCAGGCTAGATGCAGTTATTTTGAAATTAAATGAATATGCATTCTAAACGACAGGCTTTTGAGCGGTTATTCAAATTACATAGGCTATTCACTGCAGTTTACAGCCCATACTAGAGTTTTGTACTCGAAAACAATAATACAATTCTTCATTGCGTTGTGTTGTTGTAGCCTAGGTATAATACAATTATTGTCCCTAAAAAACTGAAACAATATGGTAGATTTTCGAGCTGCATACCCGGGGACTGGGAGGGAGCGCTCATTGTGTAAGCTATCTATGATTTTATTATCTAATTTAAAAATATATATATATTTCACTTTGTAAATTGACTGGATATATTCACTGCCGTATTAAGCCTAACATTGAGTTTATGAATTGTGGGCTAATATGCATACGCTTCTAATTTAGGATATAGGCTACATCTCAAGCCTGTCTATCTTCATTGCTCTGTTGCACAATTACTCACCTGGCCTCTCAGCTGCCACGGCTATTCCTTAAACATCTTGTTGAGTCCATCCCAGGAAAAGCCAGACTACAAAAACTTGTTGGATACTTATTTCGACGTATTTTCTGTAGCCTACCGGAGGACAGATGCACGCTTTCTCTTGATTTCTGAATAAAATGAGCTACAGCATTAAGGCCTTCACACCGACAGTGTTCTTGCGTTTTGGTACATCAGAAGTACATTCATTTCCAATGGAATGCTGCGTTTGCCTTGCAGTGCGTTCCGTGTGATGTACACAGGAGGTTGGTGGCACCTTAATTGGGGAGGATGGGCTCGTAGTAATGGCTGGAGCGGAATAGGTGGAGTGGAATCAAATACTTCAAACACATGCCATTCCATTACTCCATTACGACCATTATTATGAGCTGTCCTCCCCTCAGCAGTCTCCACTGGTGGTACATATGTTGGATTTATCAAACTTATGCATGAAATTGTATCCGTAGACGCCTTGACAGAAAAGGTGAATGTTTAACTTTTGTTGCACACACATCCAGATGATGTTGCGTAACATTTTGCACAATGAAACTGTATGTGTGATCGAGGTGTAACGAGCTGGGAGATGGAAAGGAAAAGCTGATATGTTCCTACAGTAGGCCTATCTTAACACCGGGCTACATCCTGACAAAATAGGCCTACACCATATGAGTGGCCTGCTAACGTAGCTTTCTGGACCTTCTGAACTGTTGAGAATAGACCCAAACTGATCCAAATGGTTGCATAATCAGGCTGTTGGCCTATGTAGTGAATTCAGCATGAAACAAAACAGGAAATTTGAGTGGATATTCAAATTAGCCTACATCACTGCAGTTTACACCCTATAGACAAATGTGTATTCACTTGATATCAATAATACATTCCTCATTGCACTGTGTTGTTGTAGCCCAGGTATAATACTTTTATTGTCTAAAAACTTAGTCCTAGGCCTATCCGGTAGTCTCGTCACTTTACCCCTACCTAATACCTATGTGTTCATATCTACCTCAATTTCCTTGAACCCCTGCACACGGAGTCGGTACTGGTACCCCATGTATATAGCCCAGCTATCATTGCTCATTGTGTATTTATTCTTCATGTTACTTATTTTTTTCTATTATAATTTTTTTATTTCTTACTGTATGTTGAGAAGGGCTCTAAAGTAAGCATTTCACTGTTAGTCTACACCTGTTGTTTATAAAGCATGTAACAATAAAAATGTGATTTGATTTCATTCACAGTGGAGCTTTGTGTGCCCGTGCACCACTGAGCAAAGCATGGAAAAACACACTACAGATCTGCCATTTCATAATCTGGTTACCTATCTTTCTTGCACTTTGACAGGTAAATATTTTGCCTATGGCCCTAATATTTAGCTAATGAATGGCCTAATATCTAGGTAATATTTATACTGAACAAAAATATAAATGCAACAATTTCAACGATTTTACTGAGTTACAGTTCAAATAAGGAAATCAGTCAAATAAATTCAGGCCCTTATCTATGGATGTCACATGATTGGGCAGGGGCGGAGCGAAAGGTGGACCTGGGAGGGCACAGGCCTACCCACTTGGGAGCAGTGGTATAAACTCCTTATGGAAAAATACTTTAAAGTACGACTTAAGTATTTTTGGGGGGTATGTGTACTTTAGTATTTAGATTTTTTACTATTTTTACTTAAAAGCAATGGTAGCATTGCTTTAAAATACTTACTTTTATGAAAATAATGTACTTTTTACTCCATACATTTTCCCTGACAACAAAAGTACTCATTACATTTTGAATGCTTAGCATGACAGAAAATTCACGCACTTATCAGTAGAACACCTGATCATCCGTACTGCCTCTGATCTGGTGTACTCAAAAAACACAAATGCTTAGTTTGTAAATTATGTCTGAGTGTTGGAGTGTGCCCCTGGCTATCTGTCTGGTTTGCTTAATATAAGGGATTTTAAATTATTAAAACTTTTACTTTTGATACTAAAGTATGTTTTTGGCGTTACATTTACTTTTTATACTTTTTATATGTATATTTAAAACCAAATATTTTTAGACTTTTTTACTCTATGACTTTCACTTGAGTCATTTTTTAATAAGGTATATTTATTTTAACTCAAGTATGACAATTGGGAATTTTCCATCACTGCTTGGGAGCCAGGCCCACCCGCTGGGGACCAAACCCAGCCTTGGACTCTTTAAAAGTAATGCTACCAAATACTAATTGAGTTTATATAAACGTCTGACCAACTGGGAATGTGATGAAAGAAATAAAAGCGGAAATAAAAATGAAAAATGTGAAATGTCAGAATAATAGTAGAATGATTTATTTCAGTTTTTATTTCTTTCATCACATTCCCAGTGGGTCAGAAGTTTACATACTCTCAATTAGTATTTGGTAGCATTACCTTTAAATTGTTTAACTTGGGTCAAACGTTTCCGGTAGTCTTCCACAAGCTTCCCACAATAAGATGGGTGAATTTTGGCCCGTTGCTCATGACAGAGCTGGTGTAACTGAGTCAGGTTTGTAGGCCTCCTTGCTCGCACATGCTTTTTCAGTTCTGCCGACAAATTTAAATAGGATTGAAGTCAGGGCTTTGTGAAGGCAACTTCAAAACCTTGACTTTGTTGTCCTTATTAAGCCATTTTGCCACAACTTTGGAAGTATGCTTGGGGTCATTGTCCATTTGGAAGACCCATTTGCGACCAAGCTTTAAATTCCTGACTGATGTCTTGAGATGTTGCTTCAATATATCCACATGATTTTCCTGCCTCATGTTCCCATCCATTTTGTGAAGTGCACCAGTCCCTCCTGCAGCAAAGCACCCCCACAACATGATGCTGCCACCCCCGTGCTTCACGGTTTGGATGGTGGTCTTCAGCTTGCAAGCCTCACCCTTTTTCCTCCAAACATAACGATGGTCACTATGGCCAAACAGTTCTATTTTGTTTCATCAGACCAGAGGCTTTTTTATGGTGGTTTTGGAGCAGTGGCTTCTGCCTTGCTGAGCGGCCTACGTCGATATAGGACTCGTTTTATTGTGGATATAGATACCTTTGTACCTGTTTCCTCCAGCATCTTCGCAAGGTCCTTTGCTGTTGTTCTGGGATTGATTTTCACTTTTCGCACCAAAGTACATTCATCTCTAGGAGACAGAACACGTCTCCTTCTTGAGCGGTATGATGCCTGAATGGTCCCATGGTGTTTATACTTGCGTACTACTGTTTGTACAGATGAACGTGGTACCTTCGGGCGTTTGGAAATTGCTGGATGAACCAGACTTTTGTGGAGGTCTACAAAATAAATTCTGAGGTCTTGGCCGATTTATTTTTATTTTCCCATGATGTCAAGCAAAGAGGCACTGAGTTTGAAGGTAGGCCTTGAAATACATCCACAGGTACACCTCCAATTGACTCAAAGTATGGCAATTAGCCTATCAGAAGCTTCTAAAGCCATGACATAATTTTCTGAAATGTTCCAAGCCGTTTAAAGGCACAGTTAACTTGGTGTTTGTAAACTTCTGACCCACTGAAATTGTGATAGTGAATTTTAAGTGAAATAATCTGTCTGTAAACAATTGTTGGAAAAATCACTTTTGTCATGCACCAAGTAGATGTCCTAACCGACTTACCAAAACTATAGTTTGTTAACAAGAAATGTGTGGAGTGGTTGAAAAACTAGTTTTAATGACTCCAACGTAAGTGTATGTAAACTTCCGACTTCAACTGTAATATATATATATATATATGTTCCTGGACATTTCCGTGTGGAATGGCCCAAGCCCTCACCCTCCGATCCAATAGGACCAAGACGTGCTCAATGGGATTGAGATCCGGGCTCTTCACTGGCCATGGCAGAACACTGACATTCCTGTTTTGCAGGAAATCATGCACAGAACGACCAGTATGGCTGGTGGCATTGTCATGCTGGAGGGTCATGTTAGGATGAGCTTGCAGGAAGGGTACCACATGAGGAAGGAGGATGTCTGTCTTCCCTGTAACGCACAGCGTTGAGATAGCTTGTTGTCATTACAGGCACAGTCCAATGATGCTGTGACACACCGCACCCGACCATGACAGACCCTCCACCTCAATCCCGCTCCAGAGTACACGCCTCGGTGTAACGCTCATTCCTTCGACGATAAACGCAAATCCAACCTTCATCCCTGGTGAGACAAAACCGTGATTCGTCAGTGAAGAGCACTTTTTGCCAGTCCTGTCTGGTCCAGCGACGGTGGGTTTGTGCCCATAGGCAACGTTGTTGCTTGTGATGTCTGGTGAGGACCTGCCTTACAACAGGCCTACAAGCCCTCAGTCCAGCCCCTCAGCCTATTGCGGATAGTCTGACCATTTATAGAGGGATTGTGTGTTCCTGGAGTAACTCGGGCAGTTGTTGTTGCCATCCTGTGCCTGTCCCACAGGTGTGATGTTCGGATGTACCGATCCTGTGCAGGTGTTGTTACACGTGGTCTGCCACTGCGAGGACGATCAGCTGTCCGTCCTGGCTCCCTGTAGCGCTGTCTTAGGCGTCTCACATTACGGGCATTGCAATTTATTTCCCTGGCCACATCTGCAGTCCTCATGCCTCATTGCAGCATGCCTAAGGCACGTTCACGCAGATGAGCAGGGACCCTTCTTTTGGTGTTTTTCAGAGTCAGTAGAAAAGCCTCTTTAGTGTCCGAAATGTTCATAACTGTGACCTTAAATTGCCTACAGTCTGTAAGCTGTTAGTGTCTTAACGACCGTTCCACAGATGCATGTTCATTAATTGTTTATGGTTCAATGAACAAGCATGGGAAACGGTGTTTAAACCATTTACAATGAAGATCTGTGAAGTTATTTGGATTTTTACAAATTGTCTTTGAAAGACAGGGTCCTGAAAAGGGGACGTTTTTATATATATATATACACACACACACACACACACACACACACACACACACACACTTGTTTACTTGACTTTTATTCTCTATAAATTGACGCTCAAATAATTTACTCCGGCAAGTTTGCCACTGTTGCGCTGCAATAAGAAAGTAAACAGAAGTCGAATCCATCACTTCTGTTGTTTGGCAGTGTCCATAGAAACGTTAGAAAATGTGGTGGATAGAATGTAATGGATCGCATCCCGACAGTGCAGCTCAGTGTAAACAAGCATAACGGCAGGGTTGGTATCTCCTGGCAAAGAACAGACATTCTTCAAGTCGAAGTTGGATATTAGTAGTGCTGTAGTAAAGGATCTATTTCACAGCCAGTTAAGGATAGCATTTAAACCTACAAATGTAGCATGTTAATTTCAAGCAAACATGTAAGTGAATGGGTTTTCCAAAATTCTGAAGCTTCTTTACCCTTCTTGGTCATTGCTAAACAAAACAATGAGCCAGTCTAGCCTGGGGGTAAGATAGCCCAGGACTAAGAACAAAGCAGTGTGAAAAAGGTCTGTCTTGGACTTGCGGGTGATGTGCTGGAACAATAATGCCAGCACTGATTTGAGAGCCCAGCATCCAAAGAGATTTCTTCTTTACAGTAAAACATTCAACAAAACTTTCATTTTAATCATTTATTAAAAACTATATACAATATCTGTTATAATTCAGTATTCGGTACTTAATTATTTATTTTTTTTACCACTTCTCTGCATTAACCAGGTACTTATTGTTATGTGCAATGTTGCACTTGCTTTGTTTGCATATGGTAATTTTTTTGTGAAAATGAAAAATGAAGCAGTACCCCAACAACAGCTACACACAAATAATAACATCACATACGTCATCCATTAATTAAAATTTACTAAATTACCGTGTGCTTGTACTCAGGGAAAAACCTAAAATCCCCAAAGCAGTCAGTGAGACTACCTTTGAAGTCAAGCCAATAGAACGGATCACACTTTCAAGGGAAACTGCATTAAGATAAAACTGGGGTATACTCAGTGAGGTGAAATACTCAGAATAACATTGCAGATAGAAATGAACACAGTTGACTTGATTACATGTTCTACGTGACAATTAAATCGTATCTACACTAGACATTTCTACCTGATTCTGAAAGTTCTTCAGTGTTGCACCATCTTGATCAGACCAGCGGCCAGGACTCAAGTACCCAATCAAAACACAACAAAACACAGGAAACCAATAAGCCCAAATCAGGCTAATTGAAGCTCTGTAGTTTGACAACCAAAGACATCAACGTGTGTGTATGCACCCTCAAAACGAATGACATTACAGGTCAGGAAACTCTGTTCTCTGCTTAAACTTGCTTTGGAAATGTGTCATGGCAACATAACGGCATTGTTCACTCTTGGAAAGTAAAAAAAATAAAAATATGTTGGGTTTTCAAACAGCACGACAGTCAACTGTTTGAATTTAGTATGACAATAAATACTTGATAATCTCAATGACCACTAAAGTATTTGTTTAAAAGCTAATGTTCAAATCCACATTCCAGAAGTCTCAATTATATTGTATGAATAAAGTTTCATATAGTGCCATTATGTCACACAGTCACACAGACAGCCTTAACATGCAAAATGTCCAACCACAGTGTTAATACCAACACACGAACAATGGTTGCCCGCTACTTTGTAAACCTTAAATACCGGTACCTGACAAGCAACATGTAATGAGATATTGTAGATCAAACTAGACTATCAGAGCCATATATAGAGATATACAGTTCTAGATTGTATGCATCTTACAGAGGACCTCGCAAATTGTCATTAGAAGCACCAAAGCGAAGGACATTTTGACACCTCTGCCTCAGCACCAGTGAAATCGATAGTATTTGGGTGTGGAAACTAACCCCGTTGTCAGATAATCAGTTCAACCAGTAGACAATGAAGCTGTGCAGACATGGAGAGCAAAAAACAACTGTTTCCTCCACATTCTCATTCTGACCATAAGTGCAAAAGAGGACATCCCTGGAAATACTCTGTTGTAAAGGATGGACGAGTCTGCAGGAGATATGCACAGCCGAGACTGGTGCACGATTCCAAATCCAAATCTTAAAAGATTACATTATGTAGGCAAAGTAGAATATTCTCCATGTTGCTTACAGCAATCCAATCTGTACAGATCTACATACGCATCAAAAGAGTAGAGAGAAAGAGTTGGGTTGCAATTGGGCACAAGGTCTCATCTGGTCGGCTAAAGCAGATCGATCTGGTTTCAGAATTGAACTTGACTGATGTGGTTAGGAAGCTCAAGCGCTGATAAAAAGTGCAGATACCTGTTCAAAAGAGATGAAACTTTCCGACTGACACAGATAAAAATCAATGACTTTATCAGGTTATGCCCATTCTTTACATTGGACTTCTACACTGCAACGTTCGGAATGTTCCACCCTATAGAACAGGCACCCTGCTGGAGCTGGTTGTTCTGAATGGGGCATGCTCAGCCGTTAAATATCAATCTGTTCTAAAGTGGATTGTGTTGGTCTAAACGCTGAAGCAGATTGATATCGTCAAAGAGGACTGAGCTGGTCTTGGAGCTGAAAGAATGTTGGGCTGGTCTGAGCTAGTCTGAAGTGGAGCAGACTGGACTGGTCACAAGCAGTTCAAAACAGCACAGGTTCGGTTTAGACCTGGGAGGCATTTGTCTGTGGGCGGGGGAGGGTACATCATCTCTGTGAATTAGCTTCTGTGTCTTCCCTACTTGAGCAAGCTAGTTTAGTAGGCCCATTTCCACACATTCAACTAGATGGTTGGAGCATGACTAACCCCATATATAAGCACAGAAAGAAAATCAGTCCTTGGGGTTAAAGCAGAGTTAAGATAAAATGATCTAGTCTAGAGCATGGTTCGAGCCACGTATCGCAGCAGCCCGCCATGCCGGTAAAAGGCCACATCCATCTCGTTGTCAAACAGAGTCGTCACACTGAAGGTCTTTCCAGAGCTAGTCTAGAGAGAAAAAAGGGAAAAATGTAGGTCAATGAAGAGACAATGCCATGGACAAAGATAGTTGTGAGACATTTTAACTGGGGATGGGAAATTTGAGTTATAAAAAGGTAACATTTGATTGGATGCCATACTTTGACAGTCAGCATTTGCTTTGGGGACAGGTCCTCTGGTAGAGTGATAGTGAACTTCTCCTTCCCGCAGAGCTCTAGCGAATCGGCACTCTGGCCTGGCAAGAACTGGAGGGGCGCGATGCCCATGCCCACCAAGTGGTTCTTGTGCATCTTCTCAAAGCTTTCTGCTATGACAGCTCTCACACCCTGCCAACCATAGAACACACAGAATAAGAGACCAATGGGATCTGTATCCCATGGAGAAAAAAGGCACATATACAATTGAATGAAATTTCCCAAGGAATATTTGACTTATTTAGAATTTCATTGTGTACATGCGAACTGTAACGTTTGTTGGAGGAGGAAAAATGGTCTGGGGCTGTTTTTACGGTTTGGGCTAAGACCCTTAGTTCCAGTGAAGGGATATCTTAACGCTACAGCATGCAATGACATTCTAGACGATTATCTGCTTCCAACCTCGTGGCAACAGTTTAGGGACCGCTCTTTCCTGTTTTTGCATGACAATGGGAAAGGGAAGGGATAGGGGGATACCCAGTCAATTGTACAACTAAATGCATTCAACTGAAATGAGTCTTTTGCATTTAACCCAACCCTTCTGAATCAGAGCGGTGCGGGGGGCTGTCATAATCGACATCTTCGGCGCCCGGGGAACAGTGGGTTAACTGCTTAACTCGGGGCCAGAACGACAGATTTTTAACTTGTCACCTTGGGGATTCGATCCAGCAACCTTTCAGTTACTGGCCCAACATTCTAACCACTTGGCAACAATGCCCACGTGCACAAAGTGAGGTACATACAGAAAAGGCTTGTCGAGATCGGTGTGAAAGAACTTGACTGGCCTAAACAGACCCCTGAACTCAACCCCACGGAACACTTTTGGAATAAATTGGCATGCCGATTGCGAGCCGGGCCTAATCGCCAAACATTTGAGCTCAAACTCACTAATGCTCGTGGCTGAATGAAAGCAAGTCCCACGCAGCAATGTGCAAACATCGAGTGGAAAGCCTTCCCAGAAGAGTGGAGGCTGTTATAGCAGCAAAGGGGAGGCCAACTCCATATTAATGCCCATGATTTTGGAAGAAGATGTAAGACGAGCAGGTGTCCACTTTTGGTCATGTAGTGTAGCTGTGCCATGATATGCAATTAGGCATACTGTAGCTGCGACTAAGTAAACCTCTAAAGATTCTTCCAATATTCCACCTGCTAAAACCTTCCCTCATCCCAAGTTAGGTTGTCGTCCCAGTAACTGGCTGATCATCCCTGTACACATGGATCCTAAGGCCTTTAAGAGATAGGGGGCCATCCTTTACGAGCACATATTGCCAGCCACAGTACAGAACCAGATCTGCAGCGCCCTCACCTTGGTTGTACTGCATCTAGTTATTAAAAAAAATCTTTATATATATAGAAAAATCTTGCAACACTTCAAGTGTTAAAGAGTGTTTAAAAAAGTGTTAAAGAACAAGCTCCACCCAGAAGCCAGTTTTATTGGCATGTGACCAGTGCTTGAGGCTCTTGGGTGTGGAATGTAGCCTTTACCAGTAGGTAGGGTCCTTTGGCCGCCCAGTCCCGAGAGTTTCCTGAGCCGTACTGCTTCCCTGCCAGGATGATGAGGGGAATCCCGTCTCTCTGGTAGCGCTCTACTGCCTCAAACACGTCCAGCTAACAGCACAAAAACACACTGTTAAACAACTTGGCCGAAATCATGTATATTATCCACTCTCCATTTACTGCAAAGATGAATCTCATGTTATTTGTAATAAGGTATTTTACTATATCACTTGAAGCGTTTGCTTGGGTTATCAAATCGTGAGCAATAGGGAGATACTTATTCCCTTCCGTACAGAGCTGAATGAAGAGCACAGCTCAAGTGCACTGTTTCTAGACTTGACCCTCTCTCTCACTTACAGTCTGGCCTGATGGAATGTGCACGGTCTTGGGGCCCGGTTTGCCGATTAACCGGTTCTGGAGTTTGATGCTGGCAAATGTCCCTCGGGTCATCACCGCGTCGTTTCCCCTCCGGGCGCCGTACGAATTGAACTCTCGTGGTGTAAGGCTGAGAGTGAGAAATCCAGAGTTTAAAGGTCAAACTGCTTTCCTCCTGAGTTCCACTGAGAGTTTACCAAAACATTTGCTCCTGACCCTGGTAAAATGCTAAAGTAGCACACAACATAAATAAATAAATTACATGGAGGTGAAGAATTTGAACAACCCAGCCCCTGCTGCAGCAGTCTGCGTACATAAATTATAGGATGCTCACCGTTTGCTCAGCAGGTACTTGGCAGCAGCACTGACCCTGGCGATGCTCCCGGCAGGAGAGATGTGGTCGGTGGTCACCTTGTCTCCCAGGAACAGTAAGGCATGGGCGTTCTCTATAGACTGGGGCGGCTGGACCTCTTTACACTGGGAGAGAGGGGAGAGGTCATATAGAACCAGGGCCCAGAGTAGTTCTGAAATATGAATTCAGCTTAACCTGATGCTAATATGTTTCACAAACTATCCATTACGCTTTGAATATATGAAATATATCTACTTCTGAGTTTCTTAAATTATCTCTCTTAAAAGTGTTTATTATTGTTGTACATTTGAGTAATTTTCCACACAAAAAATAAGACTCACAAGTTTGTTGAAGAAGGAAGGAGAGCGGATATATGTGGATTTGGGATCCCATGGGAAAACCACAGACTCTGGACATTCAAGGTTATTCCAAAACGTGTTCCCTTTCTGTAACAGAGTGACAAACAGCACACCGTAATAACTGCACCGTAATGAAACTTGAATAGGTTGAGGGGAAAAAAAGACTCAAGAGAGGGAGCCAACCCTAAACAAAAAGGACCCTCACCTCCCTTCTGGCACGGAGCTCTGTGAAGATGGAAGAGATGACCTTGTCCTGCTCTATCTGCTGCACCTCCTCCCTGGTGGGCCACACATCCCGCAGGTACACCTCCTTCCCCTCAGAGGTCACACCTACACCAGAGGGACAGGGTAACAAACATGCTAACACATTATGTTTTTAACCTTCCATTGGGATCTCCCAGGGGGAACAAATTGACCCCCCCAGATAACGTTTTTGGACCATCACAGCAAGTGAACGGTAGTTCATCAATGGTATCAAAAGGTGTAGAAGAGGAGACAGATTATTACATAAAGTGTCAAACAAACCTCAAAATGTGGTTTTGGGGTTTGAAACGTGATGTTGTTCACTTACCCAGAGGCTCTTTCTCGAAGTTGATGCTGACGGTGCCGGCGATGGCGTACGCCACTACTAGGGGTGGAGAGGCCAGATAGTTGGCCCTGACACAGTCACATAGGCGTCCCTCAAAGTGTCTGTTCCCAGATAGCACTCCGCAGGCCACCAAGTCCCCCTACAGCGGGCGCATGGGGAAGGTTAGACCTTCCTATAAAACCTCTCCGTCACTCTCTCTAGTCACCCATTTGGTCAAAATATTTGATGACAGAGTGCGTTAAAGGAGGCAGCCAAGTGTATTTTTTTTTTTTCAAGGATCAAATTAACACTGGAATGGATAATATCTCCTAAATACTTCATTCTGAAATACAGTCTTATTCATTCCCAGCTCTGCAATGAATAGTAACCAAGTTAAGACAGAGTTTGTTCAAGTACCTCTTTGATAGCTTCAGAGACGGTCTCCGGTAAAGGTGCAGTGTTTCCAACGCAGGTGGCACATCCATAGCCTATCACTTCAAACCTGAGTCAGATATGAGGAACAATTATCTAATATTCTACTCCTGACAATTATGCATAATCAAGTGATGTGGGTGTGTGTCGGACATGAGTTGGGTACATAGTTGCTCATGGTCTCGTGATGAGGTAGCCCTGCCTGTGACTTTAAAACCTGTGTCAGCCCTTGGCCCAAGAGTCTCTTGGTCTCTTGGTCTAACGGTCAAGACATTGGTTTCTCCCGTAGGAGACCTGGGTTCAGATCCTGTCCGTGACGTGCGTGTCCTCACCCTAGCTGGCTGAGGTAAGGCAGTACTCCACTGGTGTTGAGGTAGTGGGTGACCATACCACTGCCAGGAGCCAGGCTGGTGCGGATGTAAGGCTTGACGATAAGGCCCGCCTCCACCGCTTTCTTGGCCAGCAAACCTGTCAATCAAAAGGCGATACCAGTTACATTGGCAAAATTCCTGACAGTCCAATTGGGATTTCAGGAAAACCTGAGAATATAGTACCGTGTTCCTCCAGTGTCTCTCACCTGCGGTCAACATGACGGAGGGGTTGCAGTTGTTGGTGCAGCTGATGACGGCTGCGATGACCACAGAGCCGTGGGCCAACTCGTACTCCTGACCGCCGTGGAGGAAAGGCACCAGGCTCTCCTGCTTCTCCTTGGAGATATGGAACCCTTTGAAACCCACCTGGAAAGATAAACACAATTTAATTAACTAATCCATACTTTCAATAATTTACAGCCAGAAGATGTGGCAGGGATCTCACCCCTTTCTACGTAACAGAAAAAAACTGGTCATTCTAACAAAAGTATTTATCACTCATATAAAGTTGTAGTGAACAAGGGTCACATGATTGATTCGTTTGAGATGAACCAACAAAAAGCCATATGTAGAACATTTCCCCTCAATGGGCAGTTTTACTTTTCTGTTGCTATGCAAACTAAAATATGAATAGGCCAATTGTGTGATGATCTCAAGTATTAGTATTAGTTCTCTACTTTGTTGACCTAAGGCGTCTGACTGATATGTTACCTTCTCGTTGAGACAGCTCTGGAAGTCCTCCTTCATGCTGCTGACAGCCACCCTGTCCTGGGGCCTTTTTGGCCCACTCACATGGGGCACCATGGAGCTCAGGTTGATCTCAATCACCTTTAGAGAAACCAGGGACAACATAACTGTACCTCTGATTGTGAAACAGAAAAACGATGCACTTCGTAATATGGACCAATATTCCGCCATAGCTTCCTCTACTTATTGGCCACTAATATCTGAAAAGACTAAAAGAATACCTCAGAATATTGTGGGTCTTCTGACGAGTCCTCGTAGCTCCTGAAGAGTTTCACAGCCTTCAGATAAGCCTCCAATAATTCAAGTTTCTCCTCAGTAAAGTCTGAGAGCAAAGGAAAACATCAAGTTTTAACATTACATGCCACATATGCAACATTTAAAAATCAAGAGATAATTCACCCAAATGCCAAATTTACCCCACCTTAAGGAAACCAAGAAAGTAGTCTGTTGACCGAATTTGGGTTTGTTTAAGTTAGCATTAACATTGCTGAACGAAAAACAATTAATACAGCTTCTCTTAGCATTTATGGATTCTGTTAAAATGTAACATGTTTCAAGTTAAACTGTAGTTTGTTTGTATCCTGTTTCGTGAATGATTAATGTGAGTATTAAAAGGAGTTTAGGCCATAAAACTCTGTGTATGCTAATTTGTAAAGGTTGTAAAGGTTGGAAGGAAGGAAATTGCCTCGGATCAGAAAGCATGGTCAGGCCCAGGACAATGACAGGTTGTGATTCTGACATATAGCTAAACAAAGAGAGGACAATGGACATTCCACAGGGGAGATAAGGGAAACTCATTGGGGTCATAAAATGTATGGCTGGGGAGGTGACACCTACAAGGTGGTGACAAAATGGAGGGAAGATTATAAATGGATGCACTCAGCTGACGGCATCCTTGGTAATAAACACTTGAAACTTCTCATGAGCTTTTGGTCTCAATTCCTTATTGCAAAGAGGTTGCAATAACATTTTTCTTTATAACAGCATGTTCTAAATAGCATGCACATAAATCTCAAAATAACACCTGACATACATCCCAGCCTCAGAAGTGACAGTCTAGCCTGGTCCCAGCTCTTGCCAATTCTTATGGTAAATTTTCACGGCATGTGCTGTCTTACCATCTCCTATGGTAATTGTTACGCTAATGACCAGATAAGTTGGCAAGACAGCACAAACGGACCTGGAAACAGGCTAGTGACAGCTTCCTGTCTTACTTGTTTGCTTAAAGTGTTTGAGTGTGACATGGTCGACAGGGAAGAAGCTGACGGTGGCATTGTATTCGGGACACATGTTGGCGATGGTGGTCCTGTCTGGGACAGACAGCTGGGACATGCCGGGACCAAAAAACTCCACAAACTTCCCAGCTATGCCCGCCTGACGAAGGTGCTGAGATGGAGAACACATTGAATCAAGCTTGGCAGAGCATTTAAAACATCTCCATCATGTACTTTACAATGACAATATAGATAATACAAAGGAAATTAAAAAGACCTAAAGGAGGTTCAACGACATGTAGCTTAACTTCTTTGGGACTGGGGGGAAGTATTGAGTAGCCTGGATGAATAAGGTGCCCAGAGTAAACTGCCTGCTACTCAGGCCCAGAAGCTAGAATATGCATATAATTAATAGATTTGGATAGAAAACACTAAAGTTTCTAAAACTGTTTGAATGATGTCTGTGTACAACAGAACTCATATGGCAGGCAAAAACCTGAGAAAAAAATCCAGCCAGGAAGTGGGAAATCTGAGGTTTGTAGTTTTTCAAGTTATTGCCTATCCAATATAGTGTCTATGGGGTCATATTGTACTTCCTAAGGCTTCCACTAGATGTCAACAGTCTTTAGAACCTTGTTTCAGGCGTCTACTATGAAGGGGGAGCGAATAAGAGCCGTTTCAATGAGGGGTCTGGCAGAATGCCATGAGCTAAGTCGCACGTGGCCGTGAGTCCGAGCTGCGTGCCCTTTGATTTCTAAAGACAAAGGAATTGTCCGGTTGGAATATTATTGAAGATTTATGATAAAAACATCCTAAAGATTGATTATATACATAGTTTGACATGTTTCTACGAACTGTAATGGAACTATTTTGACTTTGTCTGGACTAAGTGCCTGCGCCTTGTGAATTTGGATTTGTGAACTAAACACGAACAAAAAGGAGGTATTTGGACATAAATTATGGACTTTATCGATCAAAACAAACATTTATTGTGGAACTGGGATTCCTGGGAGTGCATTCCGATGAAGATCATCAAAGGTAAGTGAATATTTATAATGCTATTTCTGAGTTTTGTGACACCTCTCCTTGGTTGAAAAATGGCTGTATGTTTTTCTGTGACTAGGCGCTGACCTAACATAATTGCATGGTGTGCTTTTACCGTAAAGCGGTTGCATTAAGGAGAAGTTTATCTATAATCGTATGTATAACACTTGTATCTTAGATCAATGTTTATGATGAGTATTTCTGTAATTTGATGTGGCTCTGCACTTTCACCGGATGTTTGTTTGAGACGATGCATTTCTGAACATAACGCACCAATTTAAAATTAGTTTTTTGGACATAAAAGATTCAACTTTATCGAACAAAACACACATTTATTGTCTAACATGGAGTCCTGGGAGTACCATCCGGTGAAGCTCATCAAAGGTTAGTGATGAATTTTAACGCTATTTCTGTCTTTTGTGACACCTCTCCTTCTTTGGAAAATGGCTGTATGGTTTTCTGTGGCTAGGCACTGACCTAACATAATCGCAAGGTGTGCTTTCGCCGTAAAGTATTTTTGAAATCATACACTGTGGCTGGATTAACAAGAAGTTTCTTTAAAATGGTGTATAATATTCGTATGTTTGAGCGATTTTAATTATGAGATTTCTGTTTGAATTTGGCGACCTGCAATTTCACTGGCTGTTGGCGAGCGTCCCACATATCCCAGAGAAGTTAAACGCTAGCAATCAATAAAAAGTGATACTTTGCAAGTGCTGTGTATGGAAGCTTCTTTTGAATATGGTTTCAACATTTCTGAGCTACCCTCAGATGTGTACCAGTATGTTTAATTTCCTAGCTGTAGCCTACCTTGGTGATCCCCAGAACAATATCGATGGACGTGGCCAGGATGTTGACGGAGCCTACTAGCCTGCAGCCAACCACCTGGGGAAGGGTCAGAGAGATGGGCTGGCCCAGCATCACTGCCTCCGACTCGATCCCTCCCACACCTGAGACAGAGAGCGGGAGAGAGACAGGAAACCGTCTTAAAGCTATAGAGCTATTGGATAATTCACACGTCCATCTCCTTCTTAAGTTCTTTCATCACCAAAGCATTGTAACTTGGATATTAACCTATGACCTGATGAATGTGGTTTCAGCAAAATTCTTAGTCCTTTCTTTTATCTATTCTCTTGTTTTTCTGTTTGATGCTAATCTAGTTTTTAATTGGGGTTAATAGGTACTTCAGTCCGTATACTGAACTTGCGAAATGTCCCTCCTCCAGGGCACTGTAGTTATATGCATAACTTTTTTTTAAATTCCAATGATTTCAGCCAGTATTGGCAGCTGTGTGGACATTGATATAACTTTAAATTGTTGTTCTTTACCCCAGCCGAGGATGCCCAGACCGTTGATCATGGTGGTGTGAGAGTCTGTGCCCACCACGCTGTCTGGGTAGATGAAGCCCTGGCTCTCCTGCACCACCTGAGACAGGTACTCCAGGTTTAGCTGGTGTACTGCGCCCACATCCGGGGGCACCACGTTCACGTTCTTAAATGCTTTGGAGCACCACTTCGGCGGAAAAGGAGAAAGACGTAAGAAAAAGGTTAGACTGGTACGCTACACGGGCCTAAATAAGTTGCAGACGTGTTACAATGTGTGATTATAGGTGCTGGTTTCAGTTCAAAATAGCTGCTGCAGAGTCTCTGTAACTAAGTATCTTGTTTACATTAAATTTACTTTGACGGAAACGAGAGAGAGAGACAGAAAGTTACCTTAAAGAACTGCAGCCGTTCTTTGTTTCGGATCAGCTCCAACTCCTGGTTTTTCAGAGCTGTTTCAGGTCTGCAGAAAACAATGACAAGGACAATGTGCACGTTTCCTCTCTCCTATACAGGGTACCGAGTAGGCTTTGCTACACTATAAATCCACCCAATACGCAGGAGCCAGGACCTGCATTCCCGAATTAGAGGCCTTCTCGGATTCCGAAATTGAGATCCGAAAAGAATTGGATGTGTGAAACTCCAGAACGACTTGACCCAGTAGTCCCCGCCCACCCCCCGACCCAAAATATGTCAGAAATGAGGGAGAATCGAAGCCAAATTGGGTCGGGTCTGTATCCCACATGGATCCGAAAGATAAAATAATGCAGCTCAATTGCTGTGCAAGCCAGCAGAATTGTTTTGACTTGTCTAGCAGGCAGTGAAAGTTAACGTTTCACATGCATTTTCTGTTGTAGGCCTAGCTAAAATAACTTAGTTGTGGTCTACACTACAGCTTATTATTTTCAGAAATGACTCAAATCTCAAATGTAAAATGTCGGCACAAAAAGAAGGGAACTGGGGTGTATGACGAAGATGCACTAGTAAGCAAGTCTCTCTCCAGAATGCGCTCTCAGTCTCCCGTTAATTTGTGTGTATTCATAGTTTAATTGTGTGAATTGTTTGCCTTTCTGTTTTTTATAGGCTCTTTCCAGAATGCGCTCTGTCTCCCGCATGTTTTTTTTAAGTTGTGGTAGTTTCAACTGGGTTTTTGGTTCGTGTGCAGTTTATAAAGTGATAATTTAAAAAAATACAAGTAATATGATTACTATTGTTGCACATGCTGTGTAGATAGAACATTTTATGTTTTCAATATATCACAAACTGTTTCTGCATATTGGTTATCAAGAAGCTTGATCTTGCAAGCTAGCCACTTGCATAGTATAGTTGGAGCTCTGAGTTGGAGATCATTTATTTGGCACATCTTAAATAGTTAAACTTATACCTATAATATATTTAGCTGGAAAACAGTAGTAGTGAATTTTAAGTGCAACTTGATCACCTGCACAACAGTGGATCGTCACGTCACGAAAGCTTCCGCTTGCTCTGTGTGCTCTTCGCAAATGAACGCCATGTGACTCAATCAGCTGCTTTGGGGGAATGGCTTCATAATTAAAAAATAATGCAACAAGCGAAATGAAGAACGCAATCTGCTTTATCTATTAACCTCTTGAGTGTAGGGGGCAGTATTTTGGTGTTTGGATGAAAAACGTACCCAAATGAAACTGCCTATTTCTCAGGCCCAGAATATGCATATAATTGTCAGATTAGGACAGAAAACACTCTAAAGTTTCCAAAACTGTCAAAATACTGTCTGAGTATAACAGAACTGATATTGCAGGCGAAAATCTGAGGAAAATCCAACCAGGAAGTGCTGTTTTTCCTGAAACCTCTCTGTTCCATTGCATGCCTTCCCTCCATCTAAAGGGATATCAACCAGATTCCTTTTCCTATGGCTTCCACATGGTGTGAACAGTCTTTAGACATAGTTTCAGGCTTTTATTCTGAAAAATTAGCAAGAAAGATCACATTTTGCATGCGTGAGCAGCTTGGAGCAGACATTTTCTCTCTCACTCCTATTGAAAGAGCTACGGTCCGGTTGAAATATTATCGATTATTTATTAAAAACGGTTGACATGTTTCTACAAATTTACAGATACTGCCCCGTCGTGACAGCTCGAGCCTGTGGATTTCTGAACATAACGCGCCAAACAAATGGAGGTATTTTGGATATAAAAATATTCTTTATGGAACAAAAGGAAAATGTATTGTGTAACTGGGAGTCTCGTGAGTGCAAACATCCGAAGATCATCAAAGGTAAGCGATTCATTTTATTGCTTTTCTGACTTTCGTGACCAATCTACTTTGCTGCTAGCTGTTTGTAATGTTTTGTCTGCTGAGAGCGATGTCCTAACATAAACGCTTGGATAGCTTTCGCCGAAAAGCTTTTTTGAAATCTGACACGCCAGGTGGATTAACAACAAGCTATGCTGTGTTTTGCTATATTGCACTTGTGATTTCATGAAAATGTAATATTTTTAGTAATTTAATTTGTATTTGGCGCTCTGCAATTCAGCGGATGTTGACAAAAATGATCCCACTAACGGGATGGGTGCGCCAAGAAGTTAATTAACCTTGTGCACAAGTTGCCTGCAGGTATTTAAAAATAACAAATATTCAACAAAACAATGACAAATAATTAGTAGGAAACAACTTTGCCATCAGTATGTTGTCGACAATTTTACTTTAGACATGGTCATATTGCCATTAGCCATTAAAGTTTGTCAAAAATCCCTAGCAATGCTAACGTTAGCTAGCTCCAATCCTCTCCCCTCAATCTTAGCTAGCTAGCTAATGTTAAACTGCATCTAAAGTCAATCTGACATCACAATGATGACAAAAGTTATTCCTACCAATTATGTCTCCTTCATACAAGTAATCTCCAAGGCACTATAATGCACTTTTGATGACATCTTCATATGCACTAGTTGATTAGCATTAAGTAGAACGTTCAGTCAGTATTCAGGGATGTATTCATTTTCTTTATTTATTACGCTGATTCTGTTGCAAAACGTTCTGCAGCAAACTGTTTACTCCAAACACTTCAATGTGAAGTTGTAGTTCACTTCAAATCTATAAATGATCGATACTTCCATGCTCTAAAGTGGAGTGAAGTCCACTGGGTTCCTTCCTTCCAGACGCTTTTTTTTTTTTTTTTTGAGACGCAACCGAACTAAACCTTCCTTTTAACAACAAAACGAATCTCAGTAGCGTTTGAAGTAAACGGTTTTGCAACAGAATAAATATTTTGCAACAGAATTGGCGTAATGAATACACCCCAGTCTTCAAGAGAATATTCCTAACAATGGCTTGATGCAACGTGCAATTCATGAATATGTATAGTGTCTTACTCAGAGACGGGTTGTAGATGGAAGGGGCATAGGAGAGGGGTGTTCTCAATCTGCTGGACAGCAGTGGCGGGTCTTCCCGGGGTGGCGGGGGTGTCACTGCAGCCCCCTTTGCTGCAGCTGCCTCTCTCGCCTCCACACTGGGACCCCCTTCTGGGTGTGGGTCTGGCGGGGGAGGGGCGAGACGGAGGCCCCTGGCTCTGGCTATCCCCTCCACCAGGGTTGGGGGCGTTCTGTATGGCACTGCAGAGAAAGGGTGGATAATTTCAGAAAGAGCAGGATAATTTCTAAGGATAATTAAGAAACAGCAAAGGTTAATTTCAGAAATAGCACAGTATCAAGATATCCAACTCAGATAAAGAAGCCATCAACCTCAGGAGGGTTTCCCAGCTATCGTAAGGTAAAATATGTAACTTTACGCAAACAGTCCCTTTAAGCCCACCATTTGTTGAGGTCGATCTGTAGCGAGTGGTCAACAATGAGGTCTGTGGGGCACACAGGGTTGACCAGGCCGGGGTCCACTCCGTGTTTGGTCACTGCATCCCTCATGGCAGCCAGGTCCACCATGGCAGGGATGCCCCTGTGTGGAAGGAACAACAATCAGATCCACCATACTACTCCACAAAACAAACAATAACACACAGGGAAACCAAAACTGGTGACCGATAGCACTGCAATGCAGTATTGGTGATCGCACTAGGATTTAATACATGTAGGCCTATTGGGATTTTAAGGAGGTGGAACCATAGAAATTAGTGGAACAGTCTTTGCAATAGGCTAGTTTAACTAATTGTACTCAAGATCTTGATTCGATCATGTAACCAGTTAGTGCTGCAATGTTGCTATACCCTTGAGCAAGGTCTCTTCAGAAAAATACTGTTCATTCCTAAGACAACAAGCAAGACTGTGTGTACTTGATCAACTGCCCAAGATAAATACACTGAGGATACCGGTGGTGAGCCCTGAACTACAAAATATTAGAGACTCCATATACTTCACCTACAGGCGCTACAAAAAGGAAGCCAACAAAAAGGTCTGGGGATGGCTGCAACTCTACATTTCTTTGGAGGGATAGACAGGGAGTATGCTATGACACAGGGACACTGCTGGTATCTTGGACCAGGTTTCTCTTGCGAAAAATATTGTATATCAAAGAGATTAACCTGGATAATCCAAGGTTGGGGAGGTAGGAAAAGACACTCACGTGAAGTCTTGCAGCAGGACCCGGGCAGGAGGGAATGGCACCTCTGCCACATTCTGCTGCTCGCTCCAGTCTAGGATGTTGTGGACGTCCTCTTCTTTCACATAGAAGCCGTCACATTTGCGTATGGCCGCCTCCAAGAGGACACGGATGGATAGAGGCAGCTTGTCTATGGAAAGGAAAGGAATGAGAGACCATTATCAAAAAATAACTTTTGGCATGCATGTGGCATTTCTTTACATTCTATTGGTTGACCACAGTTCAACTCATGGCCCTATAATGACAAAAGCTGCATTTTGAGAAATAATTAGACTCTGGTTTGGTCTTTTGACGCATAAGTGCAAGCCTTAGCCTATTGTTGTTCAACACAGGAGCTGACAAATCCACACTCACCGTATCTTGCATCATTCAGCTTCTGTGGATTGAAATACTTCAGGTCGCCATCTTTCAGCGTGTCAATCAGGTGGTTAAAAGGATGCTCCCCTGTATAGGGAAAGAGAAACACATATCAATCTGACACTAGAGACTGCACGTCCTAGAGGAGAGCACGTACACTCATTAGTTACACCCCGCATGAGTTCAACTAGGCTACTACTACTTCCAGCCTCACACAACGAGTGAGTGAGTGTGTATTAGAGGTCGACCGATTATGATTTTTCAACGCCGATGCCGATTATTGGAGGACCAAATAAGCCGGTACCGATTAATCGTCCGATTTTTTAAAAATACATTTGTAATAATGACAATTACAACAATACTGAATGAACACTTATTTTAACTTAATATAATACATCAATAAAAACTATTTATCCTCAAATAAATAATGAAACATGTTCAATTTGGTTTAAATAATGCAAAAACAAAGTGTTGGAGAAGAAAGTAAAAGTGTGCAATGTAAGAAAGCTAACGTTTAAGTTCCTTGCTCAGAACATAAGAACATATAAAGGCTGGTGGTTCCTTATAACATGAGTCTTAAATATTCCCAGGTAAGAAGTTTTAGGTTGTAGTTATTATAGCAATTATAGGACTATTTCCCTCTATACTATTTGTATTTCATTAACCTTTGACTATTGGATGTTCTTATAGGCACTTTAGTATTGCCAGTGTAACAGTATAGCTTACGTCCCTCTCCTCGCTCCTCCCTGGGCTCGAACCAGGAACACAACAACAAAAGCCACCCTCGAAGCAGCGTTACCCATGCAGAGCAAGGGAAACAACCACCCCAAGGCCCAGAGCGAGTGACGCTTGAAACGCCAATAGCGCGCGCTAACTAGCTAGCCACTTCGGTTACACCAGCCTCATTGCGGGAGTTTATAGGCTTGAAGTCAAAAACAGCGCAATGCTTGACGCACAACGAAGAGCTGCTGGCAAATGCACGAAAGTGCTGCTTGAATGAATGTTTACGCGCCTGCTTCTGCCTACCAACGCTCAGTCAGATACTTAGATACTTGTATGCTCAGTCAGATTATGCAGGACACGCTAGATAATATCTAGTAATATCATCAACCATGTGTAGTTAACTAGTGATGATTATTTTTTTTTATAAGATAAGTTTAATGCTAGCTAGCAACTTACCTTGTCTTACTGCATTCACGTAACAGGCAGTCTCCTTGTGGAGTGCCACGAGAGAGAGGCAGGTCGTTATTGCGTTGGACTAGTTAACTGTAAGGTTGCAAGATTGGTTCCCCCGAGCTGACATGGTGAAAATCTGTTGTTCTGCCCCTGAACGAGGCAGTTAACCCACCGTTCCTAGGCCGTCATTGAAAATAAGAATGTGTTCTTAACTGACTTGCCTAGTTAAATAAAGATTAAATAAAGTTGTAAAAAAATTAATAATAATCTGTGTCCAAAAACACCGATTTCAGATTGTTATGAAAACTTGAAATCGGCCCTAATTAATCGGCCATTCCGATTAATCGGTCGACCTCTAGTGTCTATTAGCATGAGGGATCGTTGTATTTTTATTTTACCTTTATTTAACTAGGCAAGTCAGTTAAGAACTAATTCTTATTTTCAATGACGGCCGAGGAACAGTGGGTAAACTGCCTTGTTCAGGGACAGAACGGCAGATTGTTACCTTGTCAGCTCGGGGATTTGATCTTGCAACCTGCAGATTACTAGTCCAATGCTCTAACCACTAGGCTACCTGCCGCCCCGATATATTCTGTATCGGAGCGAAAATTACACTGTACATCCTATGTAAACTTTGAGGGCCATTTGATGAGCCTTCACTCCCTTCTCAGTGGTTGACTCGCTTTAAATTAGCACCATTTAACGTTCCCCTTCAATTTTGCCTGTAAAAAAAAAAGAAGCCTGGGGAATGTCATGTAGGCCTGTGTGTTCTGATCCACTTGGTCCCTGGCCCTTTGAACCAAGGCTAGAATGAAAGCTAAATCACAAGTGGTCAGGAAGGCCTCTGTAGAGGACAGCACAAAGTGGTCCCAATGTTTGTGACTTAACCAGCCTACTAGCACTAGGAAAGTGTTGAGATTTAGATAAACAGGTGCATACGAGTCTCTCTAGACAGACGGGTTGCCCCCCAAAATGTACGAATGCTCTGCACCAAGGCCTGGGATTCCCGAGACTAGGTGGCTACTGTTTGAAAACAATGGTCGTAATTTCACCACATTAGTATAAGAAAAATGCAAGCATCTTGTTGCCAGCATAACTGTCCATTGTGCATCTGTGTAAGGCAACTAATTTCTTCCTTCTGGGCATGACAAGCCTCAAATAATTGAATAACAGTTAAGACTTGCATGCATACTGTAAAATCAACATGCTTACTGTCACCAGTAAATCAACCACATAAGATCATGAGTAAAAAGAAATCGAGGGACACAAGGAAGGGAACTCAAATATGCTCCTATTTAGTAAAGGGAGGTAACGCGTCCTGCTTATCATCACAAGCCTCATGTCAAATGTTTTCGAAAGATTAGGCAAACAGTAGAAACACCGTTGCTAGTGTGGAGTTAGCTAATCATACAAAAGACTAGATGTATATAATAACACATTTAATTTGTATACCGCTTTTCATTACATAGTTCTCAAAGCTCTGAGAATTGCTTTATTATTACAATGCCTGTCGGTAAGTTCACACCCCTTTAATTTACCCACATTTTGTTGTGTTACAGCCTGAATTGAAAAAGGATTACATCTAGATTTTTTGTCAATGGCGTACACACAATACTAGAGGTTGACCGATTCAATCGGAATGGCCGATTAATTAGGGCCGATTTCAAGTTTTCATAACAATCGGTATTTTTGGACACCGATTAGGGCCTATTACATTGCACCCCACGAGTACCTGTTATGCGAGTGCAGCAAGGAGCCAAGGTAAGGTGCTAGCTAGCATTAAACCGATCTTATAAAAAACAATCAATCTTAACTTTTTAGGGATAGGGGCAGCATTTTCACTTTGGATGAATTGCGTGCCCATAGTGAACTGCCTCCTACTCTTTCCCAGATGCTAATATATGCATATTATTATTACTATTGGATAGAAACCACTCTGAAGTTTCCAAAACTGTTTGAATTATGTCTGTGAGTATAACAGAACTCATAGGGCAGGCAAACTTCCAAACAGGAAGTGGAAATTCTGGGGCTGGTTGATTTTCAACTCATCGCCTATTCACATCCCAGATATGGATCTGTTCGCACTTCCTACGCCTTCCACTAGATGTCAACAGTCAGTAGAACGTGGAATGAAGCCTCTAGTGTGATGTGGGCCCGGATGGCAGCTATTTGAGTCAGTGGTCTGGCAGAATGCCAGTTCCTGGTTACGCGCATTACTTATGATATCGCCATGCGTTCCATTACTCTGTAGACAAAAACGAATGCTCCGGTTGGAACGTTATTGGATATATATGATAATAACATCCTGAAGATTGATTCTCTATTTAGTTTGACCAGTTTATTCGACTTAGCAACTTACATCGGCTTCTTTCTGCACTCGCGTTACAAGTGGTCAGCCTGCCACGCAGTCTCCTCGTGGAGAGCAATGTAATCGGCCATAATCGGTGTCCAAAAATGCAGATTACCGATTGTTATGAAAACTTGAAGTCGGCTATACCGATTAA
This sequence comes from Oncorhynchus clarkii lewisi, assembly GCF_045791955.1. Lineage (NCBI taxonomy): Eukaryota > Metazoa > Chordata > Actinopteri > Salmoniformes > Salmonidae > Oncorhynchus > Oncorhynchus clarkii. Next base: position 46,603,701 of record NC_092148.1, on the reverse strand, counting down.
TCGGTAGACCTCTAATACAGAGTGTTGGTGACTGACTTCTGCCGGCGACAAATTAATTATGCTTTTTTGCCCAAGTTTACTTACACCGACCATATTCAACAGGTGTTGAGCACTCGTAAATTCATTATTATGCGTTCTGGTACACTCAGCCGAAAGTGCTCTGAAATCGGAGTAGATATCCAGAGCGAAAGCACCCGAATGTCCATTGAGAATGCACAACGACTATACCATTTAGCTAAGCTAAGAATGATGGTTATAATCAAGTCAATAAACGTTGGGTAGTTAGTTAGATGGTTAATATACTGGCAAGTTTTATGTATAAGTAGCCAACTAACATTAGGTAGCTAGCTAACACATTGCTTTAATAATATGCTATGCTATGTGGTTCGTAAGGACATCGTAGCTAACAAATTGTCAGCCAACATAAGGTAATTTATTTGAAAAGTTATTACATTGCTCAACATTTGTCATAATTAGTTAAGGCTATGAATTTGTATCCGATCTCGTTGTACTTCGGCTGCATACTTTCCGCAATTTTCTTCAAATCTGAAAACGATGTGTAGCCATGCCCATTTCCTGAAGAATTGCATTATGAGCCCTAAAGTACAGACACAGTGTCCTCTGTATACTTCATATTTTGGCAAATTTAGTACGAGATCCGGGAACTTTTGACATACTAACTATATCCATGCTATAACCAATAAGCATACAATATACATTCAATTCCCGTCACAAATAGTATGGTTAGTATGAGTATTCGAGCGCAGCTAATGACTTTGAGAAGGGATTGTGTGACGATTAGCTTAGCAACCGCGTGAGCAGCACGATAACGTAAACGCGATTTGTCGACAGTCTGCTGGGTGCTGCATTATACATTCTTTCATTCATTAGATTCCTATCTCCTTTCTATAATATATCTGGCAATGGCACTATGCAATGCACTCTGGCCTAGAGGCAGACAAAAAGGAAAAATGTGATAGAACCTCCATTAAATAAAAAAATTCTCAAGGTAGGAATATCGCAAAAAATATGATCAATGGCTCATTCGAGAAAATACATTCTCCCGAGTTATCACATCGGCCAATATTGAAATCTGACATAAATGATAAGACGTTTTCACAATCTAAAAGTCATATTTCTATTATCTTCCAGTTTACTGAGAGCGACTTTATCACAGTACTAACCCATACCGGACGGATCTGACTGCTTGAACGGCAATAACTCAGATACACATGCAAGCACGAAATAACCCAGGGAAATCGATAGATCATCACTCAGAGATGCACAAAAACAATACAACATTGAAAATGGGTGAACATTTCCTTTAAGGACCAATGGAATGGTCTAAAATGATCAAAATCCACCCACCTTTGACACAGGGCCATGCAAAATGAACTTGTCCATTGTCATGCTGGGTTCAATTGCTATTGACGAGAGGAAACCGAATATCCAATATAAAACTCACTTATATCCAATATAAAACTAACGTTATAATCGGTGCCGAACCATATACAGTGGGGAGAACAAGTATTTGATAACCTGCAAAATTGGCAGTGTTTCCTACTTACAAAGCATGTAGAGGTCTGTCATTTTTATCATAGGTACACTTCAACTGTGAGAGACGGAATCTAAAACAAAAATCCAGAAAATCACACAAAGTAATTAATTTGCATTTTATTGCATGACATAAGTATTTGATCACCTACCAACTGGTAAGAATTCCGGCTCTCACAGACCTGTTAGTTTTTCTTTAAGAAGCCCCCCTGTTCTCCACTCATTACCTGTATTAACTGCACCTGTTTGAACTCGTTACCTGTATAAAAGACACCTGTCCACACACTCAATCAAACAGACTCCAACCTCTCCACAATGGCCAAGACCAGAGAGCTGTGTAAGGACATCAGGGATAAAATTGTAGACATGCACAAGGCTGTGATAGGCTACAGGACAATAGGCAAGCAGCTTGGTGAGATGGCAACAACTGTTGGCGCAATTATTAGAAAATGGAAGTTCAAGATGGTCAATCGCCCTCAGTCTGGGGCTCCAAGCAAGATCTCACCCCGTGGGGCATCAATGATCATGAGGAAGGTGAGGGTTCAGCCCAGAACTACACGGGACCAGCTGGGACCACAATCTCAAAGAAAACCATTAGTAACACACTACGCCGTCATGGATTAAAATCCTGCAGCGCACGCAAGGTCCCCCTGCTCAAGCCAGCGCATGTCCAGGCCCATCTGAAGTTTGCCAATGACCATCTGGATGATCCAGAGTAGGAATGAGAGAAGGTCATGTGGTCTGAGACAAAAATAGAGCTTTTTGGTCTAAACTCCACTCGCCGTGTTTGGAGGAAGAAGGATGAGTACAACCCCAAGAACACCATCCCAACCGTGAAGCATGGAGGTGGAAACATCCTTCTTTGGGGATGCTTTTCTGCAAAGGGGACTGGACGACTGCACCGTATTGAGGGGAGGATGGATGGGGCCATGTAATTGTGAGATCTTGGCCAACAACCTCCTTCCCTCAGTAAGAGCATTGAAGATGGGTCGTGGCTGGGTCTTCCAGCATGAGAACGACCCGAAACACAGCCAGGGCAACTAAGGAGTGGCTCCGTAAGAAGCATCTCAAGGTCCTGGAGTGGCCTAGCCAGTCTCCAGACCTGAACCCAATATAAAATCTTGAGGGAGCTGAAAGTTCGTATTGCCCAGCGACAGCCCCGAAACCTGAAGGATCTGGAGAAGGTCTGTATGGAGGAGTGGACCAAAATCCCTGCTGCAGTGTGTGCAAACCTGGTCAAGAACTACAGGAAACGTATGATCTCTGTAATTGCAAACAAAGGTTTCTGATGTACATGCTTTGGAAGTAGGAAAACCTGCAAAATCGGCAGTGTGTCAAATACTTGTTCTCCCCACTGTACCTACCGGCTCTCTAAAAACTCAGGTAAAAAAAAATACTTTCCTGTGGATATTTTGTCTCAAATTTCGAGCAGCTATAGGGCAAAGGGCACGTACAAGCGGTAGAGTACGTTTAAATGTAATTTTATTCAACATTCTGACTTGTAAGAAAAATGTACACCATTTTGGAAGCATTAGTTTCAGCCTGTGTATATACCAATTGTGTATTACATCCTGATAGAACAAACACGTTAACGTTACTAGCACACCATCGTTAATAGCTAGTTAACCTTAGCTAAATACTTTCGCCCACACATTCAATAAATAACGTTACTGTAGTGCAATTCCCCGTTAGATAATTTGATGTATAGCTAGCTAGGTAACGTGACTTTTTGGGGCGACTGCAAGTGAAGATTAAAGGAGTAATGTTACTAGCCAGCTAACGTTAGCTAGCTAAGTATCATTAGCATAACAAGCTACCTGGACAGTGAGGAAGCTCAAGTAAACGTGAGACATTTCAGGCTTTACATAATAAAATAATTGACATGGCCGTCAACTGCTTTGCAAACTGTGTTGATTTGAAATAATAGCTTGGCAATGTTATTTTAGACGACTCTTACCTTTGACTGAGGAAGTGAGCGCCATGATGACTTCTGAAACGGGAGAGGCTATTACCAGAGAGGAAGAGTCGAAGCGAGAGGGTTTACTCCGCCCAAAACATGTCCACGTTAAGCAACTCATTAATTATTAAGCAGGTGAGGCGTTTTTGTATGTGGGGGCAATGAGTGTCGAATTTAGGAGATAAAAATGAAATTCTATTTGGATCTAATAAAAGTTGTACTGCTTAGGTTATTAGGAGTGGACTGACAAGTGTGGCATCCTGGCAACTGTGTGGAAAAAACTACTTTATCAGTTGTTGTTGGTTAAGGGCTGGTAAGTAAGCATTTCATTTTATTTGACTTTTTTTTATTTAACTAGGCAAGCCAGTTAAGAACAAATTCTTATTCACGATGACGACATAGGAACAGCTGGTTAACTGCCTTGTTCGGGGGCAGAGCTACAGATTTTTTTTTTACCTTGTCAGCTCTGGATTTCGATCTAGCAACCTTTTAGTAACTGGCCCAACCCTCTAACCACTTGGTTACCTGCCGGTGCATGTCACAAATAAAATGTGATTTAATTTGTCCCTGGTGAAATCATTTTATATTTATGAGGCTAGCATAGCGTTTCACTCTCCATTGAATTCAGACCGTTTGACGTCAACACCCATCATCGAATATTCAAATTATATTAAAATAAAGATGTGTATCCACCAATCAAAAGAAAGCATAGAAACACGCCGTTCCACGCGGTGGACATCGAATTCAATTGTTAGGGCTGAGACCTGAGCATCTCGTTATTAGATCCAGTATCTCTGGCTATACTGCCATAGAGTCTTATGCCGCGTCCACGTACTAGTCGGAACCTCGGACATTTCTCACTTGATAACAGGTTGAACGCGGCACGTGTATCGCTATACCAGTTAGCAAGTCGAACATGTTGGAGTTTGCTATTTCCGAATGTCACGTGAACGCGGCAATAGATGTTACCTAAATTGATGACATATATCGTGGAGACGATTGATTTCGGTTCAGTCAGTCGCCCTGATGAGCCCTTTCATGTTCTTTTAAAGCTCAATGGCCCTTCCCAGCAAGCTAGTTTATGCTGGCTAGCTGGCAAATCAAATGTTATGTCACGTGCGCCGAATACAACAGGTGTAGTAGACCATACAGTGAAATGCAAGTTACAAATTACAAGTCCTTTAACAAACAATGCTTTAAGAAATTAAGGAAAAAATACAAATAAAATATTAAGGAAAAAAATACCAAAATGTAACGGCAGCAGTAAAATAACAAGCGAGGCTATATACAGGGGGTACCGGTGCAGAGTCAATGTGCAGGGGCACCAGTTAGTTGGGGTAATATGTACATGTAGGTAGAGATAAAGTGACTATGCATAGATTATGAACAGAGAGTAGCAGCAGCGTACAAGAGGTGTCTGGATAGCCCTATGACTAGCTGTTCAGGAGTCTTATGGCCTTGGGGGCTAGAAGCTGCTAAAAAGCCTTTTGGACCTTGACTTGGCACTCTGGTACCGCTTACTGTGCGGTAGCAGAGAGAACAGTCTATACCGGGATGGCTGAAGTCTTTGACCATTTTTAGGGCCTTCCTCTGACACCACCTGATATAGAGGTCCTGGATGGCAGGAAGCGTGGCCCCAGTGATGTACTGGGCCGTACGCACTACCCTCTGTAGTGCCTTGCGGTCGGAGGCTGAGCAGTTGCCATACCAGGCAATGATGCAACCAGACAGGATGCTCTCAATGTTGCAACTGTAGAACCTTTTGAGGATCTGAGGACCCATGCCAAATCTTTTCAGTCGCCTGAGGGGGAATAGGCTTTGTCGTGCACTCTTCATGACTGTCTTGGTGTATTTGGACCATGTTAGTTTGTTGGTGATGTGGACACCAAGGAACTTGAAGCTCTCAACTTGTTCCACTACAGCCCCGTCAGTGAGAATGGGGGCGTGCTTGGTCCTCCTTTTCCTGTAGTCCACAATCATCCCCTTTTTCTTGATCACGTTGAGAGAGAGGTTGTTGTCCTGGCACCACACGACCAGGTCTCTGACCTCCCCCCTATAGGCTGTCTCATCGTTGTCGGTGATCAGGCCTACCACTGTTGTGTCATCGGCAATGATGGTGTTGGAGTCGTGCCTGGCCATGCAGTCATGAGTGAACAGGGAGTACAGGAGGGTAATGAGCCCTGAGGGGACCCCGTGTTGAGGATCAGCTTGACAGATGTGATGTTCCCTACCCTTACCACCTGGGGGCGGCCCATCAGGAAGTCCAGGATCCAGTTGTTTAGTCCCAGGATCTTTAGCTGAGTGATGAGCTTTGAGGGCACTATGGTGTTGAACGCTGAGCTGTAGTCAATGAAAAGCATTCTCACATAAGTGTTCATTTTGTCCATGTAGGAAAGGGCAGTGTTGAGTGCAATAGAGAAAACATAATCTGTGGATTTGTTGGGGCGGTATGCTAATTGGAGTGGGTCTAGAGTTTCTGGGATAATGGTGTTGTCAGCCATGACCAGCCTTTCAAAGCACGTCATGGCTAAAGATGTGAGTGCTACAGGTTGCTAGTAATTTAGGCAAGTTACCTTAGTGTTCTTGGGCACAGGGACTATGGTGGTCTGCTTAAAACATGTTGGTATTACAGACTCAGTCAGGGACAGGTTGAAAATGTCAGTGAAGACACTTGCCAGTTGGTCAGCACATGCTCAGAGTACACGTCCTGCTAATCCGTCTGGCCCTGCGGCCTTGTGAATGTTGACCTGTTTGAAAGGTCTTACTCACATCGGCTGTGAAGAGCGTGATCACACAGTCATCCGGAACAGCTGGTGCTCTCATGCATGTTTCAGTGTTCCTTCTATACTTGCTTCGAGGCAAGTAATTTAGCTCGTCTAGTAGGTTTGTGTCACTGGGCAGCTTGTGGCTGTGCTTTCCTTTGTAATCTGTGATAGTTTGCAAGCCCTGCCACATCCGACGAGCATCGGAGCCAGTGTAGTACGATTCAATCTTAGTCCAGTATTGACACTTTGTCTGTTTGATGGTTCGTCAGAGAGCGTAGCGGGATTTCTTATAGGCTTCCGGGTTAGTCTCGATCCTTGAAAGCGGCAGCTCTATCCTTTAGCTCAGTGAGGATGTTGCCTGTAATCCATGGCTTCTGGTTGGGGTATGTAAGTACAGTCACTTTGTGGGACGACGTCTTCAATGCACTTATTGATGAAGCCAGTGACTGATGTGGTGTACTCCTTAATGCCATCGGAAGAATCCCAGAACGTATTCCAGTCTGTGCTAGCAAAACAGTCCTGTTGTTTAGCATCTTTTTCATCTGACCACTTTTTAAAAGTCTTAAAGTTTTAATGTCCCTGGCCACCAGGAGCACCGCCTCTGGATGAGCGTTTTCCTGTTTGCTTATGGCCGTATACAGCTCATTGAGTGAGGTCTTAGTGCCAGCATCGGTCTGCGGTGATATATAGACAGCTATGAAAAATATAGATGTAATTTCTCTTGGTAAATAGTGTGGTCTACAGCTTATCATGAGATACTCTACCTCAGGCAAGCGAAACCTCGAGACTTTCTTTGATTTCATGCACCAGCTGTTGTTTACAAATATGCATAGGCCGCCGCCCCTTGTCTTACCAGAGGCCGCTGTTCTATCCTGCCGAAAAGCTTAAAACCCGCCAGCTGTATGTTAATCATGTCGTCGTTCAGCCACAACTTGGTGAAACATAAGGTATTCATTTTTAAATGGCCCTTTAGTAGGATATACGTGCTCGTAGTTCGTCTATTTTATTATCAATTGATTGTAAGTTGGCTAATAGGACCGATGTTAAAGGTAGATTACCCTCTTGGCGACTGATCCTTACAAGGCACCCAGACTGTCTTCCACGATACCTCTGTCTTTTCCTCCTGCGAATGACTGGGATAAGGGCCTTGTCGGGTGTCTGGAGTAAATCCTTCCCATTCGACTCGTTGAAGAAGAATTCCTCCAGTACGGGGTGAGTAATCGCTGCCCTGATATCAATAAGCTCTTTTTGGTCATAAGACATGGTGGCAGAAACATTATGTACAAGATAAGTAACAAATAACATGAAAAAACATGCACAATTTGTTACAAGATCGTAAAACGGCGACGATCTCCTTCGGCGCCACTATCATCATCATCAACTGGGTACCAGTCATTTTAGCTAACATTCCGGAGTGGAATAATAGCTGAACAGAGACGACAACTAGGCTAGGCAACAACAGCAGCATGGGGCTATATAAAACTTGTTAAATGAGTTGTTTATTTCGATGGCCGATAAATAAATAAAAGTAGTAGTATTTATTGGTCACTATCTGGATGTCACCCTGACATGCTCGGTGCAACGATGTTGCATCGAGGTGCTTGCTAGCCTCTTGATGCCGGCAACAGGTCTACCAAGATAGACTCCAATGGGAGCAAAATAATCATAGTGCGCAGAACCAAGCACGAGCTAGATTCGTTGAAGTGCGCCTGTGCAATAACTCAATTGTTTGTTTAAAACTTTGGCAAAGGGTAAAGTCTACAAAATACAGTCCACTGTTTGTTACAGATTCTAGTTTTGGAAACAGAAAAATGTATGGAGATCAAATGTTTAATCGATGAGAATTTGCTGAATGTCAGGCCAAAATCCATCTCCCTCTATCTTCTCCCACTGCGAGTCACTGGGCTTCCTCTCATCACCATACGATCACATTTATACATCCGGTGAAATATCTGTCTCATTGTTCTATCTTTGGGTCTCCTGGAGCAAAGCAATATGGTAGGGATGAAGAGGCTAGTGCTTGCACTAGTGAGCTGCTTCCCACCTGGCAGCTGTATCACATGTCTCTGTCGGTAGCCAAAGTGGCCAATTTGTTCCTTCCCACTTGGTTTTATTTATAGTAGGATAACAGCCTACACAAGAAATAGCATTAAGTATTGGTATTTGGTACTAGTAACCATCTGGATGTCACCATGATAGGCCAACTGTACAGTCTCTCCTGCTCAATATGGAGAGTTTGCGCTGCAAGCCGGTAACCCAACAGCATGGGCACAGTGTCCTAGCTGCCACTTGCGGCAGTAATGAGAGGGAAATAGCTAGATAGTGTAGTAGCCAATATCAGGCCAGGGTGACGGCTAAAGCACATTTAATGTAGTGATAAACACTGGAAATGTACAACTACGGCATTAACGTCTACATTTAGTGAAAAATCATATTCATTACTCTGATTAAAAACGCAATTATTTCTGAACACGTGCCTAAGCCCCAACTTCGACAGACACGTTTCTTGGCACATCTTTAAACTAGCTAGCTGGGAAGGGCTCATCAGGACCACTGACTGAAACAAATCAGTTTTTTTCCACTCTCGGTGTGCAACATACTTCATCATTTTGGGCACCTGGCGTGTCTTTATTGATGCCGAGTGATCTTACTGGGAAAAATTTATTGGAAGGGTCATCCAACTCAGAATTCTAACTCGGGAGCTCTGGCTTCTTTTTAGAGCACCGACTTTCTGACCTGATGATCACTGATGTCATCATTTTTCTGAGTACCCAGTGTTTTTGAACGTGGCATGTCAGAGCTCTAGAAAGAGGCCTTAGCTGGAATTCTGAGTTGGATGACCGTTCAAATCGATTTTCTCCAGTCAGGGATTTCCGACTTTGAACGCAGCATTAGTCATAATACCCAGAAAACCTAGCAGGAAAACTTGGAAATGGTTCGAATCATTTTTTCACAATTCATTTTTCCATTGGGAATTTTTTGAACTACTTCTATTACTGTATGATGTCATACAGTAATAGCAAAGTATAAGGGAGTTCTACTCCAGTCTAGTTATGGCGGTAATGCAACATAGATACCAACAGCCGTTAAACCTTAACGAAGAAGTCAAACAGGACGCTTAGCTAATGTCACACTGTGATTGAGCTCTGGGAAAGAGTTGGAAAATGGTGTCCCTTGAGAGGGCAAGAACAAGATGTACAGTTGAAGTCAGAAGTTTACATACACCTTAGCCAAATACACTTATACTCAGTTTTTCACAATTCCTGACATTTAATCAGAGTAAAAATTCCCTGTCTTAGGCCAGTTAGTTAGGATTATCACTTCATTTTAAGAATGTGAAATGTCAGAATAATAGTAGAGTGATTTATTTCAGCTTTTATTTCTTTCATCACATTCCCAGTGAGTCAGAAGTTTACATACACTCAATTAGTATTTGGTAGCATTGCCTTTTAAATTGTTTAACTTGGGTCAAACATTTCAGGTATCCTTCCATAAGCTTCCCACAATAAGTTGGGTGAATTTTGGCCCATTCCTCCTGACAGAGCTGGTGTAACTGAGGCAGGTTTGTAGACCTCCTTGCTCGAACATGCTTTTTCACTTCTGCCCACACATTTTCTATAGGATTGAGGCCAGGACTTTGTGATGGCCACTCCAATTGACTTTGTTTTCCTTAAGCCATTATGCCACAACTTTGGAAGTATGCTTGGGGTCATTGTCCATTTGGAAGACCCATTTGCGACCAAGCTTTAACTTCCTGACTGATATCTTGAGATGTTGCTTCAATATATCCACATCCTTTTCTGCCTCATGATGACATCTATTTTGTGAAGTGCAACAGTCCCTCCTGCAGCAAAGCACCCCCACAACATGATTTCACAGTTGGGATGGTGTTATTTGGCTTGCAAGCCTCCCCCTTTTCCTCCAAACATAACGATGGTCATTATGGCCAAACAGTTATATTTTTATTTTCATCAGACCAGAGGACATTTCTCACAAAATTACGTTCTTTATCCCGATGTGCAGTTGCAAACCGTCGTCTGGCATTTTTATGGTGGTTTTGGAGCAGTGGCTTCTTCCTTGCTGAGCGGTCCTTCAGGTTATGTTGATATAGGATTTGTTTTACTGTGGATATAGATCATTTTCTACCCGTTTCCTCCAGCATTTTCACAGGGTCCTTTGCTGTTGTTCTGGGCTTGATCTGCACTTTTCACACCAAAGTACGTTCATCTCTAGGAGACAGAATGCGTCGCCTTCCTGAGCGGTATGAAGACTGTGTGGTCCCATGGTGTTTATACTTGCGTACTATTGTTTGTACAGATGAACGTGGTACCTTCAGGCATCAAAAAAAAAAAAGATCTGAGGTCTTGGCTGATTTTGAAGGTAGGCCTTGCAATACATCCAGAGGTACACCTCCAATTGACTCAAGTGATGTGATGTCAATTAGCCTATCAGAAGCTTCTAAAGCCATGACATAATTTTCTGGAATTTTCCAAGTTGTTTAAAGGCACAGTCAACTTAGTGTATGTAAACTTCTGACCCACTGGAATTGTGATACAGTGAACTATAAGTTAAATAATTGTTGGAAAAATGACATGCACAAAGTAGATGTCTAAACCGACTTGCCAAAACTATAGTTTGTTAACAAGAAATTTGTGGACTGGTTGAAAAACTAGTTTTAATGACTCCAACCTAAATGTATGTAAACTTCCGACTTCAACTGTATATTTCACTGGTCACCCCCAAAGCCAACTCCTCCTTTGGCCGCCTTTCCTTCCAGTTCTCTGCTGCCAATGTCTGAAACGAATTGCAAAATTCACTGAAGCTTGAGACTTTTATCTCCCTCACTAACTTTAAGCATCAGCTGTCAGAGCAGCTTACCGATCATTGTACCTTTTCATAGCCCACCCAACTACCTCATCCCCATATTGTTATTTTTTATTTTGTTGCTCCTTCACCCGAGTAAGTTTCTCTACTTGCACATTCATCGTCTGCACGTCTATCACTCCAGTGTTTAATTGCTAAATTGTATTTATTTTGCCACTATGGCCTATTTATTGCCTTACCTCCCTAATCTAACTACATTTGCACACACTGTATATAGACTTTTCTATTGTGTTGACTGTACGTTGTTTGTGTCGCACTGCTTTGCTCTAAATTAGCCAGGTCGCAGTTATAAATGAGAACGTGTTCTCAACTGGCCTACCTGGTTAAATAATGGTGAAATAATTTTTTTTTTAATTAAAATGTCTTACTCATGTTGGCCACGAAGGAGAGCACACAGTCCTTGGTAGTAGCTGGTCTCATCGGTGGCACTGTGTTATCCTCAAAGCGGGCAAAGAATGTGTTTAGCTTGTCCCGATGCAAGAAGTCGGTGTCCGCGACGTGGCTGTTTTTTCTTTTGTAGTTGGTGATTGTCTGTAGACCCTGCCACATAAGTCTTGTGTCTGAGCCGTTAAATTGAGACTTCACTTTGATGTTTTGCCTGTTTGATTGCCTTAAGGGGGAATTATTTGTATTCGGCCATATTCCCAGTTACCTTGCTATGGTTAAATGCGGTGGTTCGCTCTTTCAGTTTTGCACGAATGCTGCAATCTATCCACGGTTTCTGGTTTGGGTAGGTTTTAATAGTCACAGTGGGTACAATATCTTCTATACACTTCCTGATGAACTCAGTCACCGTATCCATGTATTCATCTGTTATTCTCAGAGGCCACCTGGAACATATCCCGCTCCACCTGATCAAAACAATCTTGAAGCATGGATGTCCATTGGTCAGACCAGTTTTGAGTAGATCTTAGCACAGGTACTTCCTGTTTGAGTTTTTGCCTATATGAACGGAGAAGCAAAAAGGAGTCGTGATCAGATATGCCGAAGGGAGGGCAGGGGAGGTTTTTCTAGGCATTTCAAAAAGTTGAGTAGCAGTGGTACAATGTTTTTCCTGAGCGTGTACTAAAGTCAATGTGTTGTTAGAACTTCGGTAGCGGTTTCCTCAAATTTTCTTTGTTAAAATCCCCAGCTACAATAAATGTGGCCTCAGGATATGTTGTTTGCAAAAAGTCCAGCGTAGTTCATTGAGGGCCTTTGTGATATCGGCTTGAGGGGGAGTGTACACTGCTGTGACTATAACCAAAGACAATTATCTTGGGAGGTAATATGCTCGGCATTTGATTAAGGTATTCTAGGTCGGGTGAACCAAAGGACTTGAATTTCTGAATGTTAATCACAATCACACCATGAGTAGTTCATCATGAAACATACACCCCCGCCTTTCTTCTTCCCAGAGAGTTCTTTATTCCTGTCTGCGCGATGTGCTGAGAACTCGGCTGGCTGTATGGATTGGGACAATATATCCCTAGAGAGCCATGTTTCCGTGAAACAGAGTATGTTACAAACCCTGATGTCTCTCTGGAAGGAGATCCTCGCTCAGAGCTTGTCTACTTTATTATCCAGAGACTGAATGAGTAATATACTCGGAAGTGGTGGATGGTGTGCACGCCTACTGAGTCAGACTAGAAGTCTTTCTCCGCCGGAAGTGTTTTGGAGCAGCCTCTGAAATAAGTTAAATTGCCCTGGGGGGCACGAACAAAGGATCCAATTCGGGAAAATTGTATTCCTGGTCATAATGCTGGTGAGTTACCTCCGCTCTGATATCCAAAAGTTATTTCTGGCTGTATGTAATAACACCAAAAAACATCTGGGCTAATAATGTAAGAAATAACACAAAAAAACAATTGTTTGTCCAAAGCACCCTAACACAGGTGGGAGGCATATATTGAACAGACCAGAGGCAGTGGTTTATTTTGTATCATTTACTAAACAGGTATTTTTTTCACCCTAAAAAGTAACTCCAGTACAGGGAACATCCAATGTTGAAACACTAGCGTAACAAAAGGCTGTGGCCAAAAAGGGAAGCAAAACAACAAGAGTAACATCAACTGCTAACACATACGGAACATCAGGCACATCCCACGAGAAGCAGTGCATGATCAACGAGGTCGCTGGTGTGGGTCCCTGATTCGACTTGGTGAGAGATCTGTCGATGTGCCCTTAGGCGGGCCGCTTGACCCTGGTTGCTCCTTTGGGTCACTTTGGATGGGAGTGTTTGCTAGATGATTGAATGTAATGTACATGTTGAGTGGCTTCACTGCAGGTAGATTGTATGTTTTAAAAATCAATAATAAAAAAATGTTTAAATTATGTCCATCACAGATTTACATTCCCACTGTGGCCATGATACAAATGCAATGTGAATTGTGTTATACTATTGAATGAAACTGTGAGATGCACTTAGACCAGCCTTTGTGATTTGAACTTACGTTAACTATACTGATCAATAATATAAATGCAACATGCAACAATTAACGATTTTACTGCTTTACAGTTCATAAAAGGAAATCAGTCAATTGAAATAAATTCATTAGGCCCTAATCTATGGATTTCACATGACTGGGCAGGGGTGCAGCCATGGGTGGGCCTGGGAAGGCATCAGCCCACCCACTGGGGAGCCAGGTGGACTGAGTTTTGGACTGAGTTTTTCTCCACAAAAGTGCTTCATTACAGACAGAAATACTCCTCGTTGGAGGCGGGTTATAGTAGAGAAATTAACATTCAATTCTCTGGCAACAGCTCTGGTGGACATTCCTGCAGTCAGCATGCAAATTGCACGCTCCCTCAAAACTTGAGACATCTGTGGCATAACTTCACATTTTAGAGTGGCCTTTTTTATTGTCCCCGGCACAAGGTGCACTTGAGTAATGATCCTGCTGCTTAAAATTAATCAGCTTCTTGCTATGCCACACCTGTCAGGTGGATGGATTACCTTGGCAAAGAAGAAATCCTCACTAACAGGGATGTAAACACATTTGTGCACAAAATTGGAGAGAAATAAGCTTTTTGTGCATATGGAAAAGAAATGGGATCTTTTATTTCAGCTCATGAAACATGGGACAAACACTTTACATGTCACGTTTATATTTCTGTTTAGTGTACATTAGTTCATTTGGCTGTGCTGAGCAAAACTTGAATAATATAATCTATTCTAGGAGCCTACTGTTTGTATGGTCTTTATTCATTGTTAACTTGTTTTTCAACAATGTCAAGTACAGGCAGGGGGCTTTCGTAAGACATGGGGTAAGAAATAATCTGAACATCAAAGATATACATTCTAGTGCGCCCATGATAAAGGTGATAAACATAAAGGTGATAAAGTAATGATAAACATTACTTTAGTTGGCTGCTTATGTTTCCTGAAAACAGGTACTGACAGGAGGAGCTAAATGAGTCTGTCAGAAGTCTTCAAGCTGGATGGTGATGGAGGCTTTGGTGGTCCACACAACGAAAAAGCAGGTGTCCCTTCCAGTGATGTGGAGCTGACCTTGGGCCTGGTGCCAGTAAGGATGGTCATCACAGAGGCGATAAGACCCTCCTTCCTTGATATAGAAATCCTTCGACTTCACTGCCTTTTCAATGGTAAGGTCTCTTGCAACATAGGGACACTTAACTCAATCAATCAAATGTATTTATAAAGCCCTTTTTACATTAGCAGATGTCACAAAGTGCTATGCAGAAACCCAGCCTAAAACCCCAAACAGCAAGCAATGCAGATGTAGAAGCACGGGAGCTTGGAAAAACTCCCTAGTAAGGCAGGAACCTAGGAAGAAACCTAAAGATGAACCAGGCTCTGAGGGGTGGCCATTTTTTTTCTGCCGGGTGGCAGATTGTTTTTCCAGATGTTCAAACATTCATAGATGACCAGTAGTGTCAAGTAAAAACCACAGTGGTTGTATAGGGTGCAGGTCAGTACCTCAGGAGTAAATGTCAGTCGGCTTTTCATAGCTGAGCATTCAGAGGTCGAGACAGTGCGGTAGAGAGAGTTGAAAACAGCAGGTCCGGGACAAGGCAGCACGTCCTGTGAACAGGTCAGGGTTCCATAGCTGTGTAACAGTAATCTTCTTGCGTTGTGTACAATCAATCATCGACACGAACTCCAACTTGTAGCACCAGTCATGGAGATTTATTCTGATAGAAACAGCACAAAATTGCACGTCATGCATCACCATCCAACTCTCCACTCACGCACGCTGGTTTGGTGCTTGTTCACTAGGCAATGTAGTTACCAAAATAATACAACAATATAATATTTTTAACATTGTACCTGATATAAACAGCACAAAATTGCACGTCATGCAATGCACAGCTCACCATCCAACTCTACACTCACGCACTGTACAAAATACACGAACCCCCCCATCAGACACAGTTAGTTGCTAGCTAGTATTAGCTGGAATGTTCTACAACAAAATGCACAACAAATATGCACCAAAAAAACGCTACATCTTAGGTGTGGTGTTTTAATAACATTTACAAACAAATGTATATAAATTGTACATTTTAAATCATCACTTGGGTGTATAAAAATCACTTTTGACTTACAGTGCTTGTTCACTGGGACGATTCTAACTGAAACATCCTCCCTCGTAAGCAAGCTACGCAAACCAGCCAATAAGATGCCATGTTGAGTAGGTGAAGGCAAGACAAAAATAAAAACAAAAACCCATTGGCTTAACAATAAAGTGACAAGGGGAATCACCAATATAATCCTGTTACAGCCACAGGCAGAACAGTTGAAACTGGAGCAGTAGCATGATCAGGTGGACTGGGGACAGCTAGGAGTCATCAGGCCAGGTAGTTCTGAGGCATGATCCTAGGGCTCAGGTCCTCCGGGAGGGGAGGGGAAAGTGGGAGAGAGAATTAGAAGGAGCATACTTAAATTCACAAAGGACACCAAATAAGACAGAAGAATTACACAAGATATAACAGACTGACCATAGACCCCCATCACATACAGTGGTTCTTTCTTTAAAAGTAGTCGTAATGCAGGACAGCTTGCGGGCTGCCACAGAATTCAATGGCATGTATTTGAGTGTCGGCCATTGTTGCCATGAATGCTAGTTAGTGCTATTTTGACCACCAGAGGGCCTCTTTGAGAAGAAGTTGACTGTTTTTAATATTGGCTGTACTAGAACATATTATATGGGATTGATTTTAAGAAATTAGGTGAATTCATTTGATTAATATTATGGTGTTTCTATTCCAAGAAAAACACAATCCTCAGGTACTATTTAATGAAGCTGCCAGTTGAGGACTTGAGGCATCTGTTTCTCAAACTTGACACTCTAAATGTACTTGTCCTCTTGCTCAGTTGTGCACCGGGGCCTCCCACTCCTCTTTCTTAGAGACAGTTTGTGCTGTTCTGCGAAGGGAGTAGTACACAGCGTTGAATGAGACCTTCAGATTCTAGGCAATTTCTCGCATGGAATAGCCTTCATTTCTCAGAACAAGAATAGACTGAAGACATTCATAAGAAAGTACTTTGTTTCTGGACCTTTTGAGCCTGTAATCGAAACCACAAATGCTGATGGTCCAGATACTTAACCAGTCTAAAGAAGGCCAGTTTTATTGCTTCTTTAATCAGAACAAGTTTTTTGCTTTGCTAAGCTAATTGTAAACAGGTTTTCTAATGATTATTTAGCCTTTTGAAAGGATAAACTTGGATTAGCTAACACAACGTGCCACTGGAACACAGGAGTGATGGTTGCTGATAATGGGCCTCTGTACGCCTATGTAGATATTCCATTAAAAATCAGGCGTTTCCATCTACAATAGTCATTTTCAACATTAGCAATGTCTACAATGTATTTATGATTAATTTGATGTTATTTTAATGGACAAATAAATGTGCTTTTCTTTCAAAAACAAGGACATTTCTAAGTGACCCCAAACTTTTGAACGGTATTGTGTATATAAAGAAAATCCAGAACATTAACCATGTGTGTCCTCTTGTTTTGTACTGCTCTGTAGTTTCGACCAAATGATTCGTCTGACAAACAAAGAACTTTGCGTGCCGCAAGCCCAGGCATGGATCAAAGCTGGCGAGACATTCAATGACATCATCAAGAGATATGCTGAACCCTATGTCAGTGTTTTTGGGACCACATCTTGTCTATTGTCCTGCTAATAGCCCTTGTGAAAAAATGCCTCCAGGGCCGACAGACAAGTTCCTTAGTTTTTCCCCCTTCCACTTGCCTCTTCCATTTTGCGGTATTGCTGCAATTAGTTGGTTGTAATTTTGGGTAGAGCAGACATTTCCATATATTTGTGTTAGCTGCATGTGTGACATGACTCCACCAGTCCTATTTATGATATAATTTACAAAAATTATACTTTTGCAATTTTTCAATAACTTATTTTTTTTATCAATTAGTATATTTGAGTTTAACCACAATATTTGTTGTATTATTTGTTCCTTCTTGTCTGGTGGATTTAAAAGAAAATCCACAAGTAGTCTGGTTCATCCTTGGGAGCAATTTCCAAACACCTGGGGACAAAGATCGTACTTTTTGGAGAAATGTCCTCTGGTCTGATGAAACAAAAATAGAACTGTTTGGCCATAATGACCATCGTTATGTTTGGAGGGAAAAGGGAGAGGCTTGCAAGCCGAAGAACACCATCCCAACCGTGAAGCACGGGGGTAGTAGCATCAGGTTGTGGGGGTGCTTTGCTGCAGGAGGGACTGGTGCACTTCACAAAATAGAAAGGAGAGACAGGTTAAAAAGGTCAGCGATATGCTTGGCGATGATAGGGGCAGCAACCTTAAAAAAGAAAGGGTCTAAACCATCTGACCCCGCTGTTTTTTTGGGGTCAAGTTTAAGGAGCTCCTTTAGCACCTTGGACTCAGTGACTGCCTGCAGGGAGAGACTTTGTAGCAGGGCAGGGGGGAAAGAGCGAGAAGCATCGGGATAGTCGCATTAGAAGGGGTGGGAGACGAGGAAATGTTGGACAGGCAAGGAGGCATGGTTGAGTCAAATAGGAATCCTGACTTAATGAAGTGGTGATTAAAGAGCTCGGCCATATGCTTCTTGTCAGTAACAACCACATCATTAACATTAAGGGTCATGGGCAGCTGGTAGGAGGAGGGTTTATTCTCCAGGTATTTAACTGTTTTCCAGAACTTCTTGGGGTTAGACCCACAGAGGGAGAACTGCTCCTTAAAGTAACTAACTTTGTCCTTCCGGATAGCCTGAGTGCACTTATTTCTCATTTGCCTGAATGAGTGCCAGTCAGCCTGAGTATGCGTGTGCCGAGCCTTTCGCCAAATGCAATTCTTGAGGTGGAGTAATTCTGCCAGATCATCGTCGAACCAGGGGCTGAATCTGTTTTTAATTCTAATTTTCTTTATGGGGGTGTGTTTGTTAACAATACCACTGGAAATATAATAAAAGAAGGTCCAAGCGTCTTCGACAGAGGGTATCACACTGATTCTATACCATTTTACAGAGGCCAGTTCATGAAGGAAGACTTGCTGAAAGTTTTTTAGCAAGTGTCTATGACAAATCAGGACAGGTTGTTTCACTGAGCAGCCATTACGAACACAGGCTGTAAAACAGTGATCACTAAGATCATTACAGAAAACACCAGACTGATACCTATCAGGATTATTTGTGAGGATAACATCGAGGAGAGTAGCCTTTTCTGGGTGTTTGGAGTCATACCTTGTGGGATTGGTGATAATCTGAGAAAGATTTAGGGAGTACCATTGCTTTAGGACTTGGTTAGGGGGTTTAAGCATGTCCAAGGACAAATTCAGACTTAGTGTAAGGGGCCAGGAGAGAGCTTAGGGCAGGTAGAGTACAGGCTGGTGCTGATAGCACCCAGCAACAGTCAACAAAGAACTATTTGAAAGTTTAATGCTTAAAACCAGAAAATCACATTTTTTGGGGGACAGACTTGGTGGAGACAACCGAGCACTGAAGGTGATCCTTGGTAAAGATTGCCACTCCCCCACCTTTGGAAGATCTGTCTTGCCGAAAAGGTTATAACCAGAAAGGTTAACAACAGTATTCAAAACACTCTTCCTTAACCACGTCTCAGTAATGACCAACACATCTGGATTGGAGCTGTGAACCCACACTTTCATTTAATCCATTTTAGGTAATGTGTTAACGTGCAGAAAACCCAGGCATTTGAGAGCATAAATCAGTGATGCAGATATCAGAGCACAAGTCAGAATTATGGCTAGCAACAGTAGATTGGCCAGTATGGCATGGCAGCCATTAATAAATATTAGACAGCCATGCCATATTGGCATTTGGGATATACCCCACAAACAGCACTGAGTGATCAGCCTGCCTACAGATTAGAATATGTGGACAACTACAAATACCTAGGTGTCTGGTTAGACTGTAAACTCTCCTTCCAGACTCACATTAAGGATCTCCAATCCAAAATTAAATCTAGAATCTGCTTCCTATTTCGCAACAAAGCATCCTTCACTCATGCTGCCAAACATACCCTCGTAAAACTGATTATCCTACCGATCCTTGACTTCGGCGATGTCATTTACAAAATAACCTCCAACACTCTACTCAGCAAATTGGATGCAGTCTATCACAGTGCCATCCGTTTTGTCACCAAAGCCCCATATACTACCCACCACTGTGACCTGAATGCTCTCGTTGGCTGGCCCTCACTTCATATTCATTGCCAAACCCACTGGCTCCAGGTCATCTACAAGTCTTTGCTAGGTAAAGCCCCACCTTATCTCAGCTCAGCTCATAGCAGCACCATAGCAGCACCCACCCGTAGCACGTGCTCCAGCAGGTATATTTCACTGGTCACCCCCAAAGCCAATTCCTCATTTGGCCACCTTTCCTTCCAGTTCTCAGGTAGGCCAGTTTAGAACAAGTTCTCATTTACAACTGCGACCTGGCCAAGATAAATCAAAGCAGTGTGACAAAAACAACAGAGTTACACATGGGATAAACAAACGTACAGTCAATAACACAATAGAAAAATCTATATACAGTGTGCACAAATGTAGTAAGATTAGAGAGGTAAGGCAATAAATAAGTCATAGTGGCGAAATAATTACAATTTAGCAATTAAACCCTGGAGTGATAGATGCGCAGAAGATGAATGTGCAAGTAGAGATACTGGGGTGCAAAGGAGCAAAAAAATAAATAAATATGGGGATGAGGTAGTTGAATGGGCTATTTACAGATGGGTTATGTACAGGTGCAATGATCTGTAAGCTGCTCTGACAGCTGATGCTTAAAGTTAGTGAGGGAGATATGAGTCTCCAGCTTCAGTGCTTTCTGCAGTTCGTTCCAGTCATGGGCAGCAGAGGACATGACAATTTGTGATGTAAAGACAATGCTTATAAACGACTTTTTTATAAATAAATATAAACATTTGCATCACAGTCATTGAGAATAACATTATGCATACTTGACTACGCCCACATCTAAAAATCACTATAAAAAATGATAACACTTATTTTAAATATGCGTTGTGTGACCTTTCACCTTTTGTCAATTTTCATGCAGGCAGCATTAGCTCATGGCAGCATAAGCGTCATGTCAGCAACATTAGTGTCACAGCAGCAACATTAACACTTCCGGTTTTCTGCTTTTCCCTTCCAAATAAAGGTCTGCGGTAAAACGCTATGTGTATGATATGAATACATTTAGTGACAATGTGTTTCCAGTTGGCCATTGCAAAGTTTTGTCAACTTCTTCCCAAAATTGGAAATCCCATTTTTCATTATGCTGCATAAGGGAATGTGTTGCCTTTGAAATAGCATGATAATCCAAACATTTATTTTATTTTACCCCCATTTTTTGTTTGTGCATCTTACCTTTCTTATCCTCCCCAACATCCCTACCACCCCCATACAATTTATGTTTCATATTTGATGAGATAGCGTTGAGAAATAGTTGGAGCATAAATACATAAATGTAAAGAACATAATAATAGCCTACGGGTAAAAATATATATATAATTCGTTTTTTTTTTTTAAGAAAGCATTTTGTTAATTTACTGGTGCTATTGTTCAAGGATGCAATTTTGAAATGTTGAAATGTTTAACAAAGTCTTACTGTATTTTTGTTGTATTGCACTCTACAGGAAAAACGATTGATTGTGTGTCAAATCCGGTGCGTTTTAACTAAAAGCTTGGGCATAGCAAGCGTTGGAGTTTTACTGTGGTCAAACAGATTAAAATGGAGCTATTGGACACGATACTGTTCAAATATAGCACTGCACTGGCAAAACAATCGATTGTGTCCAGTCTATTCACCAGAGTCTAGCTATTTTACGAGGCTTTAATAGGTCACACGATCACAAAAACCTGAACCACATCGCTAATCATTTCAGTCCAAGATGGAAACCTTTTGATTAATTGCGACCAGGATGGGTTGAAGAAAAGCGCTGTTAACCTATGTGATAACCGTTGATAGGCTACAGGCATAATTGGGGTGATATTATAGCAGCATGATCTTACTAGGATACTGCCTTCCAATAAATGTTATTTGTCTAGCCAAAACGCTTGACCTGATTCATGTTTTGGCACGTTCAGGCTGGCCTTGGGCTGATTTACATGTGTAAAGTCTGCAGCCTGCTCATCATCATTAGGTTAATGTAGGTCATTTTACAGGAATGCCGGTCAGTTAACACCCAATCTTTGAACACCCCATGTACTGATCACTTACAGTTGAAGTCAGAAGTTTACATACACCTTAGCTAAATACATTTTAAACTCTGTTTCTTCACAATTCCTGACATTTAATCCTAGTACAATTCCCTGTCTTAGGTCAGTTATGATCACCACTTTATTTTAATAATGTGAAATGTCAGAATAATAGTAGAGAGAATTACTTATTTCAGCTTTTATTTCTTTCATCACATTCCCAGTAGGTCAGAAGTTTACATACACTCAATTAGTATTTGGTAGCATTGCCTTTAAATTGTTTAACATGGGTCAAACGTTTTGGGTAGCCTTCCACCACCTTCCCACAATAAGTTGGGTTAATTTTGGAAGCCCCATTTGTGACTAAGCTTTAACTTCCTGACTGATGTTTGAGATGTTGCTTCCATATAACCACACAATTGTCCTGCCTCATGATGCCATCTATTTTGTGAAGTGCACCAGTCCCCCCGTAGCAAAGCAACCCAACAACATGATGCTGCCTCCCCCGTGCTTCACGGTTCGGATGGTGTTCTTTGGCTTGCAAGCCTCCCCCTTTTTCCTCAAAACATAACGATGGTCATTATGGCCAAACAGTTCTATTTTTGTTCCATCAGACCAGAGGACATTTCTCCAAAAAGTACGATCTTTGTCCCCATGTGCAGTTGCAAACCGTAGTCTGGCTTTTTATGGTGCTTCTGGAGTAGTGGTTTCTTGTTGAGCGGCCTTTCAGGTTATGTCGATATAGAACTAATTTTACTGTGGATATAGATACTTTTGTACCTGTTTCCTCCAGCATCTTCACAAGGTCCTTTGCTGTTCTGTGATTGATATGCACTTTTCACACCAAAGTGCTTTCATCTCTAGGAGACAGAATGCGTCTCCTTCCTGAGCGGTATGACGGCTGCGTGGTCCCATGGTGTTTATACTTGCGTACTATTGTTTGTACAGATGAACGTGGTACCTTCAGGCATTTGGAAATTGCTCCCAAGGATGAACCAGACTTGTGGAGGTCTACAATTTTTTTATTTTGATTTTCCCATGAAAATCATGCAAAGAGGCACTGAATTTGAAGGTAGGCCTTGAAATACATTCACAGGTACACCTCCAATTGAATCAATTTATGTCAATTAGCCTATCAGATGCTTCTAAAACCATGACATAATTTTCACGAATTTTCCAAGCTGTTTAAAGGCACAGTCAAGTTAGTGTATGTAATCTTCTGACCCATTGGAATTGTGATACAGTGAATTATAAGTGAAATAATCTTTCTGGAAACAATTGTTGTGTCATGCACAAAGTAGATGTCCAAACCGACTTGCCAAAACTATAGTTTGTTATGAACAAGACATTTGTGGAGTGGTTGAAAAATAAGTTCTAATGACTTCATCGTAAGTGTATGTAAACTTCCTACTGCAACTGTATCTATTGATTAGATATAGTCCTGAATTAGTCATTCAGCAGAGAGTTAGTGACAGTATAAAATTTAAGTGGTACGATTTAGACTCAACTTGAGTTCACCGATCTCACAGCCTCAGAGTAGGTGCTGTTACCAAGCCTTGCTGTTCTGGACTTGTTGGACCTCATCCGTTTACTTAACGGAAGAGGCTTAAAGAGGCGATTGGCTGTTTTGTATTCTATGGACACACTCTCAATCGTTTTGCTTGATCAGTAATTGATCACCTGTAAGCCTACAGTGCAGTGAATGCAGTACAAAGTGTTGCTCGGCATTTAGACCTCTGCCCCCCATTAAATAACACCACATTTAGATTCTAAAAACCCAAGTGAATAATCCCAACCCCACTTTTACTTCGGCACCTAGAAAAATATGTATTTCATATACAGTGTACTGTATTTGTGGCATTTATTTGACCTTGAAACATGTTTTAAAACTCACATTTAATGCAAATGCCACTCAAATATGAATCACTGTTAATATTTTACAGGTTAATGACACTTCTACTGTTACGTCCCTTGCAAAAAAAGATTTCAGTTCTGAAAAAGTGCAGTAACTGCAGGCGACTGTGGTATGTTGGATGCAGTAATTGCAGAAAAACTGCAGTTATATGGCACTGTAACTGCAGTTGTACTGCAAAATTACTAGAGTAAAAATTTTATTTTGGACGCAGTATTTGCAGAATACTGCAGTTGTACTGCACTCCAATTACACTGTAATGCAGTACTTTTTTTTCATAAGCGGGGGAGGGGACTTTTATTTTGAAAAACTTCGTGACCCGGAAGTACTTTTTAATGTTGCTGACGAGACGCTCGCTCAAGCATCGGTGACCGTACATTTACGAATGGACGGCATGCATTTGACATCAAACCATATTCTAACTAGTCCGAATCCTTTCAACGAATGCTTATTTTTACAAGGCTATAAGAACGTTATACATATAGTTAAGTTTAGCCGTGTGTAGCATAGACATGCCGTCTTGAGCTATGTGAAAATGGCTCTATAACACGGTAAGTCACGTTTCCTTGTTTTGTAAGGTCGTTTCACCATGTTTATTCCTACGATGACACATAGCTAAGCTTTTTATCAACAGTTCATGCGATAGGTTTAACCAGAGCGCTCATGATAAATTGTATTCTTCAATTGCGTGTGCGCTGTCTGCAGAAAATAGCTAGGTTTCCATACAATTTGGGATCGATTTTCATGCGAAAGTAATACATCCGCAAAAGAAAATATGCGAATGTTCCCACCAGTGGTGATTCCACCAAACGGACTTGTTGCAGATACAAATCAGTACGTGATGACGTAGTGCGCACATTTTACTTTTTCGCTCAAGTTTTAATGTGCCGGAAAAAAATTGAAATTAAAATGTTTCCATCGCATTTTCAACTCTACCAAATTATGAATTTTACGACAAATTCCCACAATGCCGAATTAACATTCTGTCTGCATTTATACAATTACACTGAAAAAATACTGTATGACATTTAATCTCATTAAAAACTGGATGGAAACATGGTTATTGTAGCCATTATTTGTTATCTAAAACTAACCCATTCCTAGACGCTAACTGCTTATGTGCCTATTGACGATAGTATCTTATGGTCGAGGGAGTTTTGTTAATGTTTTGACACTCGTTCTGAACGTTAAAATGCATCGCATGTGGTACGGTTTTGGAAATATAAGTAACCTATCTTTCATATCAGCGAGGAGGTAAAAAAAAAAAAAGTTAAATTACTACCACCTTTATAGGGTTAGTGTTCCCACACGGCCATATCTCCTTGTAACATTACATGTTTACAGAAGACCTAAGTGGCCGCATGTACTAATTAGCTATCTAGTGTGCTCCGAACACACCTGTGTGTGTGTAAGCGTATCATCACGGATTGCAAAGGGAAATCCAGCCGCGAGCTGCCCATTGACGCAGGCCTACCATACTAGCTAAAAGCCTTCTATGCGTGCTTCGAGGCAAGCAACACTGAACAATGCATGAGAGCACCAGCTGTTCTGGACGACTTTGATCATGCTCTCCGTAGCCGTTGTAAGACCTTTAAACAGGTTAACATTCACAAGGCTGCAGGGCATGCGCTGACCAGCTAGCAAGTATCTTCACTGACATTTTCAACGTCTCCCTGAACCAGTCTGTAATGCCTACATGTTTCAAGCAGACCACCATAGTCCCTGTGCCCAAGAAGGCCAAGGTAACCTGCCTATATGACTATTGCACCGTGGTACTCACATCTGTAGCCATGAAATGCTTTGAAAGGCTTGTCATGGCTAACATCAACACCATCATCCCAGACACCCTGGGCCCACAATTCACATACCGCCCCAACTGATCCACAGATAACACAATCTATATTGCACTTCACAATGCCTTTTCCCACCTGGACAAGAGAAACACCCATGTGATAATGCTGTTCATTGACTACAGCTCAGCCTTCAACACCATAGTGCCCGCTAAGCTAAGGACCCTGGGACGGACACCTCCCTCTGCATCTTGGACTTCCTGACGGTCCACCCCCAGGTGGTGAGGGTAGGCAACAACCCATCGGCCAAGCTGATTTTCAACACAGGAGCCCCACAGTGGCGCATGCTTAGTCGAATCCTGTACTCCCTCTTCACCCATGACTGTGTTGCCGCGCACAACTCCAATACAAAGTTTACCAACGACACGACTGGTAGGCATGATCACCAACATTGATGAGATAGCCAATAGGGAGGAGGTCAGAGACCTGGTGGTGTGTTGCCAGAACAACAGCCTCTCCCTCAACATCAGCAAGGAGCTGATCGTGGACTACAGGAAACGGAGGGCCGAGCTCACCCCATCCACATCAACAGGGCTGTAGTGGAGCAGGTTGAGAGCTTGAAATTCCTCTGTGTCCACATCCCTAAGGATCTATCATGGTCCACACACACCAACACAGTTATGACGAGTGCACGGCAATGCCACTTCCCCCTCAAGGAGGCTGAAAAGATTTGGCATAGGCCCTCAGATCCTCAGAATTCTAAAGCTGCACTTAAACCACTTGGTATGGCAACTGCTTGTCATCAACCACCAATGGCGCTATAGAGGGTAGTGCGTACTGCCCGGTACATCACTAGTAGAGGTCGACTGATTATGATTTTTCAACACCGATACCGATTATTGGAGGACCAAAAAAAGCCCATACTGATTAATCAGCCAATTTTTTTTATTTGTAATAATGCCAATTACAACAATACTGAATGAACACTTATTTTAACTTAATATAATACATCAATAAAATCAATTTAGCCTCAAATAAATAATGAAACATGTTCAATTTGGTTTAAATAATGCAAAAACAAAGTGTTGGAGAAGAAAGTAAAAGTGCAATATGTGCCATGTAAGAAAGCTAACGTTTAAGTTCCCTGCTCAGAACATGAGAACATATGAAAGCTGGTGGTTCCTTTTAACACGAGTCTTCAATATTCCCAGGTAAAACATTTAAGGTTGTAGTTATTATAGGAATTATAGGACTATTTCTCTCTATACGATTTGTATTTCATATACCTTTAACTATTGGATGTTCTTATAGGCACTTTAGTATTGCCAGTGTAACAGTATAGCTTCCGTCCCTTGCCCTACCTGGGCTCGAATCGGGAACACATCGACAACAGCCACCCTCGAAGCAGCGAGGGCCATGCAGAGCAAGGGGAATAACTACTCCAATTCTCAGAGCGAGTGGCGTTTAAAATGCTATTAGCGTGCACCCCGCTAACTAGCTAGCCATTTCACATCGGTTACACCAGTCTAAACTCAGGAGTTGATAGGCTTGAAGTCATAAACAGCTCAATGCTTGAAGCACAGTGAAGAGCTGATGGCAAAGCGCATGAAAGTGCTGTTTGAATGAATGCTTACGAGCCTGCTGGTGTCTACCATCGCTCAGTCAGACTGCTCTATCAAATCATAGACTTAATTATAGCATAATAACACACAGAAATACGAGCCTTTGGTCATTAAAATGGTAGAATCCGGAAACTTTAATTTCGAAAACAAAACGTTTATTCTTTCAGTGAAATTATTTATCTAACGGATGGCATCCCTAAGTCTAAATATTGCTGTTACATTGTACAACCTTCAATGTTATGTCATAAATATGTACAATTCTGGCAAATTATCTACGGCCTTTGTTAGGAATAAATGGACTTCACACAGTTTGCAATGAGCCATGCGGCCCAAACTGCTGCTTGCACGGAACGCAAGAGAAATGACACAATTTCCATAGTTATAAGAAATTCATGTTAGCAGGCAATATTAACTAAATATGCAGGTTTAAATATATATACTTGTGTATTGATTTTAAAGAAAGGCATTGATGTTTATGGTTAGGTACATCGGTGCAACGACAGTGCTTTTTTGAATATGCGCTTGTTAAATCATCAAGTAGGCTGTGATTTCAATGAGAAACTAACAGGCACCGCATCGATTATATGCAACGCAGGACACGCTAGATAAACTAGTAATATCATCAACCATGTGTAGTTAACTAGTGATTATGTTAAGATTGATTGTTTTTATAAGATAAGTTTAATGTTAGCTAGCAACTTAGCTTGGGTTCTTGCTGCCCTCGCGTAACAGGTAGTCAGTCTGCCACGCAGGAGTGCAATGTAAGGCAGGTGGTTAGAGCGTTGGACTAGTGACCGGAATGTTGCAAAAACGAATGCCTGAGCTGACAAGGTAAAAATCTGTCGTTCTGCCCCTGAACAAGGCAGTTAACTCACCGTTCCTAGGCCGTCATTGAAAATAAGAATGTGTACTTAACGGACTTGCCTAGTTTAATAAAGGTGTAAAAAATATATATATAAAAAATACCAATTAACGATTGTTATGAAAACTTGAAATCGGCCCTAATTAATCGGTCGACCTCTAATCACTAGGGCCGAGATCCCTGTCATCACCCAGGACTTCTATGCCAACCGGTGTCAGAGGAAGTCCCTAAAAATTGTCAGCCTCTAGCCTCCCAAGTCGGACTGTTCTCCATGCTACCGCACGGCTGCTACAGATCTACCTCAATTACATCAACTCGGTTATGGTACTCCGTGTATATAGCCAAGTTATCATTACTCATTGTGTGTTTATTATTATGTGTTCTATTCAATCGCAAACAATTCACACAATGAAGTTATGGCACAATGAACGTGCACAATTTGTTTTATAAAAAAATATGTTTTCACCTTTATACCAGGTAGGCTAGTTCTCATTTGCAACTGCGACCTGGCCAAGATAAAGCGTAGCAAATCGACACATACAACAACAGAGTTACACATGGAATAAACCAAACACAGTCAATAATACAGTAGAACAAAAGAAAACAAAAAGTCTATATACAGTGAGTGCAAATGAGGTAAGTTAAGGAAATAAATAGGCCATGGTGGCGAAGTAATTACAATATAGCAATTAAACACTGGAATGGTAGATCGGCAGAAGATGAATGTGCAGGTAGAGATAATGGGGTGCAAAATAAAAAAATAAATACCAGTATGGGGATGAGGTAGGTAGATAGATGGGCTGTTTACAGATGAGCTATGTACAGGTGCAATGATCTGTAAGCTGCTCTAACAGCTGGTGCTTAAAGCTAGTGAGGGAGATGTGAGTCTCCAGCTTCAGAGATTTTTGCAATTCGTTCCAGTCATGGGCAGCAGAGAACTGGAAGGAAAGATGACCGAAGGAGGAATTGGCTTTGGGGGTGACCAGTGAGATATACCTGCTAGAGCGCGAGAGGGTGCTTTTATGGTGACCAGTGAGCTGAGATAAGGCGGGGCTTTACCTAGCAGAGACTTAACCTGTAGCCAGTGGATTTGGCGACGAGTATGAAGCGAGGGCCAACCAACGAGAGCGTACAGGTCGCAATGGTGGGTAGTGTATGGGGCTTTGGTGACAAAACGGATGACACTGTGATAGACTACATCCAGTTTGTTGAGTAGAGTGTTGGAGGCTATTTTATAGATGACATCACCGAAGTTGAGGATCGGTAGGATGGTCAGTTTTACGAGGGTGTGTTTGGCAGCATGAGTGAAGGATGCTTTGTTGCGATAAAGGAAGCCGATTCTAGATTTATTTTTGGATTGGAGATATTTAATGTGAGTCTGGAAGGAGAGTTTACAGTCTAACCAGACACCCAGGTATTTGTAGTTGTCCACGTATTCTAAGTCAGAGCCGTCCAGAGTAGTGATGCTGGACGGGCGAGCAGGTGCGGGCAGTGATCGATTGAATAGCATGCATTTAGTTTTACTTACGTTTAAGAGCAGTTGGAGGCCACGGAAGGAGAGTTGTATGGCATTGAAGCTCAGCTGGAGGTTGGTTAACACTGTGTCCAAGGAGGGGCCAGAAGTATACAGAATGGTGTCGTCTGCGTAGAGGTGGATCAGAGAATCACCAGCAGCAAGAGCAACATTGATGTATACAGAAAAGAGAGTCGGCCCGAGAATTGAACCCTGTGGCACACCCATAGAGACTGTCAGAGTTCCGGACAACAGTCCCTCAGAGTTCAGTATTTCAAATCGATCAGAGAAGTAGTTGGTAAACCAGGCGAGGCAATCATTTGAGAAACCAAGGGTGTCGAGTCTGCCAATAAGAATGCTGTGATTGACAGAGTCGAAAGCCTTGGCCAGGTCGATGAATACGGCTGCACAGTAATGTCTCTTATCGATGGCGGTTATGATGTCGTTTAGAACCTTGAGCATGGCTGAGGTGCACCCATGACCAGCTCTGAAACCAGATTGCATAGCGGAGAAGGTATGGTGGGTTTCAAAATGGTCAGTAATCTGTTTGTTAACTTTCGAAGACCTTAGAAAGACAGGGTAGGATATATATAGGTCTGTAGCAGTTCGGGTCTAGAGTGTCACCCCCTTTGAAGAGAGGGATGACCGCGGCAGCTTTCCAATCTTTGGGAATCTCAGACGATACGAAAGAGGTTGAACAGGCTAGTAATAGGGGTTGCAACAATTTCAGCAGATAATTTTAGAGGGGGTCCAGATTGTCTAGCCCGGCTGATTTGTAGGATCCAGATTTTGCAGCTCTTTCAGAACATCAGCTATCTGGATTTGGGTAAAGGAGAAATGGTGGGGCTTTGGCGGGTTGCTGTGGAGGGTGCCGGGCAGTTGACCGGGGTAGGGGTAGCCAAGTGGAAAGCATGGCCAGCCGTAGAGAAATGCTTATTGAAATTCTCAATTATAGTGGATTTATCGGTGGTGACAGCTCGCTTCAGAGCAGTGGGCAGCTGGGAGGAGGTGCTCTTGTTCTCCATGGACTTTACAGTGTCCCAGAACTTTTTTGAGTTAGTACTACAGGATGCAAATTTCTGTTTGAAAAAGCTTGCCTTAGCTTTTCTAACTGCCTGTGTATATTTGTTCCTAACTTCCCTGAAAAGTTGCATATCACGGGGGCTATTCGATGCTAATGCAGAACGCTACAAGATGTTTTTGTGCTGGTCAATGGCAGACAGGTCTGGAGGGAACCAAGGACTATATCTATTCCTAGTTCTACAGTTTTTGAGAGGGGCATGCTTATTTAAGATGGTGAGGAAGGCACTTTTAAAGAATAGCATCATCTACTGACGGGATGAGGTCAATGTCATTCCAGGCTACCCCGGCCAGGTCGATTAGAAAGGCCTGCTCGCAGAAATGTTTCAGGGAGCGTTTGACAGTGATGAGGGGTGGTCGTTTGGTCGCAGACCCATTACGGATGCAGGCAATGAGGCAGTGATAGCTGAGATCTTGATTGAAAACAGCAGAGGTGTATTTGGAGGGCGAGTTAGTTAGGATGACATCTATGAGGGTGCCCGTGTTTACTGATTTGGGGTTGTACCTGGTAGGTTCATTGATAATTTGTGTGAGATTGAGGGCATCAAGCTTAGTTTGTAGGGTGGCCGGGGTGTTAAGCATGTTCCAGTTTAGGTCACCTAGTAGCACGAGCTCAGAAGATAGATGGGGGGGGCAATCAATTCGCATATGGTATCGAGGGCACAGCTGGGGGCAGAGGGAGGTCTATAGCAAACGGCAACAGTGAGAGACTTGTTTCTGGAAAGGTGAATTTTTAGAAGTAGAAGCTCAAATTGTTTGGGTACAGACTTAGCCTGCAGAGTTCTGTATTACTATCTATCTTTGCAGTAGATTGCAACATCGCCCCCTTTGGCAGTTCTATCTTGGCATAAAAAGTTAGCAATGGATAATTCAGGGTAGGAGGTGGAACAACATGGTTGGTTAAGGCAGGGCTAGAGGCTCTACAGTGAAATAAGACAGTAATCACTAACCAGGACAGTAATGGACAAGGCATATTGATATTAGAGAGAGGCATGCGTAGCCAAGTGAACATATGGGTCCAGTGAGTGGTTGGGCTGGCTGGGGACACAGCGATTCAGACAGTTAGCAGACCGATGCTAACAGTTAGTAGGCCAGGGCTAAACAAGCTAGCCGCTAGTAGACCGGGGCAAGCTAGCAGTTAGCAGGCCGGGTTAGCAAGCAGTTAGCAGGGGCTAGCAGTTAGCAGACTGGGTTAGCAAGCAAGCAGTTAGCAAGGGCTAGCAGTTAGCAGACCGGGCAGGCAAGCTAGCAGTTAGCTGACTGGGTTAGCAAGCAAGCAGATAGCAGGGGCTAGAAAGTTAGCCTTTGGGGGACGTCACGATAGGGGTAAGTCTGTTTTTGCCTCTTCGTGCGGTGACGTCGAAAGACCAGTCGTGGAATTAGTAGGGTTCCAAGTAGCTCTAGGTAGCTAGCAGGCCTAGCTGGTTAGCATAATGGGCCTTCAGCGGGCGTCGCGCCTGAGGGGCCTGTTGGGAGTCCTCGGGCAGATTATGTCGGTATTCCAGTCCTTAGGGGATCTGCGGGGTTCCATGCCCCATACCGGCTGTAGAAGGGGTCCGGATATTGTAGCTCAGGACTATACTTCGGTGGTAGCACAGGAGCCCTGGCCGGGCTAGATTCAAGCTAATTGGTGCTTGCTCTGGGATAGAAACGCTAGCCAGGAGTAGTCATCCGGGATTGCGGTTAGCTAGTTGTGAAGATCCAGATGAAAATGTTCAGTTTGCGGTAGGAATCCGGGGATAAAAATAACAGGGCGTGGTAGAGCACATTCTGGAGAGAGAAGTTCATCTGGGCGCATGGTCAACCCGACGTCTGCATTGGCAATGCAGCATTTACGATGATACGACCTCCGCAGAAGTCAGGGCATTCATGCTTCTTGCGCTTCGCGGAACAGCACAGAGCTGTTGTCAAGGAAGTCGGTTTGTGTTTTCTACCGCCAACCAATCATATCAATGCGGAGCTATACAGAGTCCTCCGCATTGTTTCAAAATTTGGGAGGCGATGCGGTATGGAGCTTGATTTGGTCTCTGCATGCCTCTGGAGGTTTAGCAGTTGCATCACACCCTCCATATGGAACCTCTGACCACATTTTTGGATTAAGCATGAATTGCCTTTTAATCTAGGCGTCCGCAATGGGTTAGTTCACCGAGATGGGCGCCAATATATATGTTACTGCTTAAATTAAAACAATCTTGGTTGACCAACAGCCTAACGACCAAACAATCTACCAGTCGACTAATTGGGGTCAGCCCTAATAAGTAGTCACTAGTCTGTTTGCTACACATTAACTTAAACTAAAATCTAAGTTTCATCTAGACACACTTCATGCAGTATGAAGGGTTCCCACGGGTCCTTGAAAGTTTGTGAATTAAAAAGTTTTTGAAAATAGACATGGGTCATTGAAAGTGCTTGAATTTATACATTTTGTGCAAGAATAGAAATTGAAGTTCTTTTAGTTTATTTTTTTAAATGTAATGTCAGTGATAGGCTACGTTCTGCTGTCTGCGTGTGTGTCTCCCGCTGTCTGTGTATCCTTGTTTCACGCGCCACCTGCCTCGAGAATGCGACGGTCACGTGCGTGCATGAGTGATTGAAGTCGAATGGTGCAGGTTAAACAGTGGCAAGCAAGCTAGAAAGCTAACGATAAGCGAACCTTCAGCTATGCCTGGAAAATGTAAATTCCAGGACTCGTGGCTCACCAAAGACATTTACAAAGACTGGCTTATTAAAGATCCGCGGGGCATCCATGTGGCCCAATACAGAGCCTGCAGCAAGTCAATAAAAGTTCACGCCATGGGCGACGCAGATGTGATGAGCCATGCTGCTGGAGAATCACACAGGACGGCACTCTGCAAGTTAAAAGCAGGTAGGTCCTACCCCTGGTAACATGTAGAAAGGAATACAACAACTTACTTAGTTAGTTACTAACGTTAATTAGTTAGCTAGATTATTCTGTCTCTTTGTGGTTAGGTATATAAACTTTAACGCTACATAATTATTCAATAAAATTAACTTTTGCTATGTTGTTAGCTAACGTTATCTAGATGTCTGTCAGTTCTCCCACAGAATCACACCTGTCTATAGTGCTAGCAAGCAAACGTTAGCTAAGTATAAACTGTCACCTGTAACATTAAATTATTTTTAAGAATATTATGTTTGTTTTCATATTTCATATTCTCTCTCTGTGACACACACACGTTAACACACAGGCTAGAAACATAAATAAGTGTTTAAAATCAATATTTTTTTTTACTCTTAGGTGTGCCGTTCTCTGCGACGTTCCCAGACTGTGCAATAGCCAAGACCTTCGCATGCGGGCCAACAAAGTCCAGCTATGTGTGCACACATGGCTTGGCTCCTCATTTCAAGCACTTGTCTAAAAAACTGTCTGCTGGGGAGGAGGACTATGTACTTCACTTTGATGAGAGCCTTAACAGAAAAAAACAGTCAAAGCAGTGTGACTTTCACGTCCGTTTATGGGATGAGGAAAGTTGTGACGAGGTTTTACGATTCTAAATTTATGGGACATGTGACTGCGTTGGACCTTAAAGCGGTCAATGAGAAGAGCACCGAAGATCTACCAAAGAAAAACATGGTTCAGATCTCCATGGATGAACCAAATGTAAATTGGTCATTTTACTCAAAGGTTGAGAAGCCCTGTGAGAATAAAATAGTCCTACACCTTATAAACATAGGCAGTTGAGGTCTCCATATTGTACATGGAGCATTTCAGAAGGGAGTGGAAGAAACGGAGTGGAAAGTCGACAGTGTACTGCATGCTATGTACCACCTTTTGAAGGGTACTCCAGCCCGTAGGGAGGACTACTTTAACATCATTGGATCATTAGATCCCTAAATGCCACTTAAGTTTTGCATGACACGGTGGGTTGAAAATGCGCCTGTGCTTGAAAGCTCTTTAGAGTATTTACCCCATATGGCAACATATGTGAAGGCTGTAGAGAAGAGATGTCCAAATCCAGGCACAAAGTCTTTTGAGGTGATTGAGGAGGCTTAAGGACCCTCTCATGACAGCAAAACTGAATTTAATCTTGTCAGTGAGCAAAGAAGTGACACCATTCCTCACATTCTACCAGACCGATAAGCCCATGGTGCCATTTCTCTCTACAGACTTGATCAACCTGCTTAAGAGCTTGATGAGCAGATTCATTAAGCCAGACCTCATGAAAGAAGCGAAAACCCCTCAAAAACCTCTTGATGTCGAGGTGACCCAGTCATCCAATCACATCGACTCCTCACAGGTCGACTTGGGCTTTGTTACTCGAAGAATTGTGAGAGACTTGTCCGCAGGGAAGAAAATTGGACAGAAAATATTGGACTTCAAAATCTCTTGCAAGAAGTGTAGTTATTTTTTTTTAAACCTTTATTTAACTAGGCAAATCAGTTAAGAACAAATTCTTATTTTCAATGACGACCTGGGTTAACTGCCTGTTCAGGGGCAGAATGACAGATTTGTACCTTGTCAGCTCGGGGATTTGAACTTGCAACCTTTCGGTTACTAGTCCAACGCTCTAACCACTAGGCTACCCTGCCGCCCTAATGTATGCTCACAACTGTTAACAAACTCTTTGAGAAATCTCCATTGAAGTGATCTCTGGTCTCGCATCTTTCTTTCTTGGATCCAAGGGAAATGGCAGGGCACAAATGGAAAGATGCTGTGTACAGCAAAGTTGAAGAAGG
This sequence comes from Oncorhynchus clarkii lewisi, assembly GCF_045791955.1. Taxonomy (NCBI): domain Eukaryota; kingdom Metazoa; phylum Chordata; class Actinopteri; order Salmoniformes; family Salmonidae; genus Oncorhynchus; species Oncorhynchus clarkii. The sequence goes on along the minus strand of NC_092148.1, from coordinate 46,568,422 downwards.
CCCTGATCTACCTTGTAAATAGTCATCGGGTGAAGGAAGTAGATTGTGATGATGACATTCGACAATACTCACATTTTATTGATGACATTGTCCAGGCCCAACACTGTTTGTAAACTTTGATCCTGTCCAAGACAGCATGGACACATTTTTACATGAGTAATGTCAAAGAGCTCAGAAATCTGTGGAGACTTTGCCTCCAACTCCTCTTACTGTCACACGGGCAAGCCTCAGTAGAGTGCGGCTTCTCCAGCAATTGGCAGATTGAAGTGGAGAACTTGAAGGAAGATTCATACGTAGCACAGCGATGTATAGTTGACCACATAAGAGCTGTGGGGGGGCATACAAAATGTCTGCATTGACAGACCGCTGCAGATGTCAGTGGGACAGAGAAGAATGGAGGAACAAAGAAAATACCTTATAGATTAACTTAAAGGGAAGAAAAGACTGACAGATGGCATAAATGCTCCCAACACCCCAGCAGACAAATTTGCACTCAAAGCGGAGAGCACAGGCAACCTCACTCTTATTGCCAAGTCCAATAGCCTGAGAAAGGGTGTTAAAGGTAAAAGTGCACAAATAGCTGAAATAGAAACACTACTCAACGAAAAAGTGAATGACCTGAAAAGCAAATGAAGGGGCATAGCAGCAAAAAGCAAGGGTTGGGCACTGTTTTAACAGTTTGAGAAACTACTCAATGAGCAAGTGCTAAAAAATAAAATAAAAAAGCAAATTAACCAAAAAGGCCAACAACCCCAGAACACAATGGTTGGGCAAATGTTTTATTTATTTATTTTTATCCAATTAATTTATCTAATCTTTTGTTGCAAAATATTTTATTTATGGTCATGTGTTTTTGTTTATCTATTCATTTGGTCATGGTCATGAAAAAAAAGGTTGTTTTTGCTCTGCGATGTGTTTTATGTGGTGAAGCTGGTGCTAATGAAATAAACGAGGAGTTACTTAGCTCTTCAACTCGTAAATAAGTCAGTCTTTATCGCTCAACTTACACAATATTGTTTTGCTGTGCTGTGTTAGAGAAGGCAAGAGACCACTCAGTCTGCCATCACTGTAACACAGCACAATTGAGAAGTTTTCACACATTCAAGCCTCTCTTTTTAATTGTTGTCTGTGAGCTTCTATAAAGCCTGCTAGTTCTCATTCTAAAAATGATCAGTGTTGTAACTAACCTTGATCCACGTCTCAAACTATGCCATGTTGGGTCCTTGAATTTGAGGGAATTGGGACTGGAAAGTCCTTGAATTAGGTGTAGGAACCCTGAGTATGTTATAAACTAGATTTGCATAGGTATTCCTCAAGTACAACTGTATTATAGTACTAAAATTGAATGTGAGGTTCAACAGACCATTTTTGTCACAGACTATGATTGTTTCTTTGTCATTTCAGCAAGCCATGACACCCATCATCTCAGATTGTTCTGAAATGATTTCTGCAGTTAGAAACATGAGATAAGCATTCCTGCAACATTGTTGTTGAAATATAATTTGAGATTTGAGATTTGAAGCTAATTGATTGCACCCAAGTTGTCCCTTTTTTAAAAATTAGGATTCACATAATATTCCATAAATATAGTAGCTAACATCCGATTTGGACCAAACATCATCCTACCAATGACATGAGGAATCCAAATAAATGGTCAAAAGCCATCCACTGACCCCCGACACCACACCAAGCCCACCCCAACGGCCAGTGTACATAATCAGTTCTCTATGTCTGACAAGTTGTCAAGGTATGATCACAAATATCCTACCAACGGGACATAAACTGTAATATTACTATATCGTGGCTGAATGACGACATTGATAACATTCAGCTGGCGGGATATACGCTGCATCAGCTAGACAGAACAGCACACTCCGGTAAGACGGGTTGGTCTATGTATATTTGTAAACAAAAGCTGGTGCACGAAATCTAAGGAAGTCTCTAGATTTTGCTCGCCTGAAGTAGAGTATCTAATGATAAGCTGTAAACCACACTATTTGCCAGGAGAGTTTATCTATATTTTTTTGTGGCTGTTTATTTACCACCACAGACGGATGCTGGCACTAAGACCGCATTCAATGAGCTGTATACGGCCATAAGGAAACAGGAAAATGCTCATCCTGACGCAGCGCTCCTAATGGCCGGGGACTTTAATGCAGGGAAACTTAAATCCGTCTTCCTTAATTTTTATTAGCATGTTAAATGTGCAACCAGAGGAAAAAACAACTCTAGACCACCTTTTACACCACACACAGAGACGCATACAAAGCTCTCCCTCGCCCCCCATTTGGCAAGTCTGACCATAATTCCATCCTCCTGCTTACAAGCAAAACTAAAGCGGGGAGCACCAGTGACTCGGTCAATAAAGTGGTCAGATCCCGCAGATGCTAAGCTACAGGACTGTTTTGCTAGCATAGACTGGAATATGTTCCGCGATTCCTCTACCATTGAGGAGTACACCACATCAGTCACTGGCTTCATCAATAAGTGCATCGATGATGTCACCCCCCAACCAGAAACCATGGATTACAGGCAACATCCGCACTGAGCTAAAGGCTTGAGCTGCCACCTTCAAGGAGCGGGACTCTAACCTGGGCGCTTATAAGAAATCCTGATACGCCTTCAGACGAACAATCAAACAGGCAAAGCGCCAATACAGGACTAAGATTGAATTGTACTACACCGGCTTCAACGCTCTTCCGATGTGGCAGGGCCTGCAAACTATTACACACTACAAAGGGAAGCACAGCCGCGAGCTGCCCAGTGACACGAGCCTACCAGACGAGCTAAATCGCTTCTATGCTCGCTTCAAGGCAAGTAACACTGACGCATGCATGAGAGCATTAGCTGTTCTGGACGACTGTGTGATCAGTCAGGTGTCTGATTGTTCCTGATTGAGTTTGTTATACCAACATGTTTCAAGCGGACCACCATAGTCCCTGTACCCAAGAACACAAAGGTAACCTGCCTAAATGACTACAGACTCGTAGCACTCAAGTCCATAGCCATGAAGTGCTTTGAAAGGCTAGTCATGGCTCACATTAACACCATAATCCCAGAAACCCTAAACCCACTCCAATTTTCATACTGCTCAAACAGATCCACAGATGATGCAATCTCTATTGCACTCCACACTGCCCTTTCCCACATGGACAAAAGGAACTCCTACGTGAGAATGCTACTCATTGACCACAGCTCAGCGTTCAACGCCATAGTGCCCTCAAAGCTCATCACTAAGTTGAGGATCCTGGGACTAAACACCTCCCTCTACAACTGGATCCTAGACTACCTGACGGGCCGCCCACAGGTGGTAAGGGTTGGTAACAACACATCTGCCACGCTGATCCTCAACACGAGTCCCTCGGGTGTGTGCTCAGTCCCCTCCTGTACTCCCTGTTCACCCACGACTGCATGGCCAGGCGCGACTCCAACACTATCATTACATTTGCAGACGACACAACAGTGGTAGGCCTGACAGACGAGACAGCCTATAGGGAGGTCAGAGACCTGGCCGGGTGGTGCCAGAATAACAACCTATCCTTCAACGTAATCAAGGAAAAGGAGATGATTGTGGACTACAGGAAAAGGACCGAGTACGCCCCCATTCTCATCAACAGGGTGGAGCAGGTTGAGAGCTTTATGTTCCTTGGTGTCCACATCACCAAAAAACTAACATGGTCCAAACACACAAGTCGTGAAGGGGGCATGACAAAGCCCATTCCCCCTCAGGAAACTAAAAGGATTTGGCATGGGTCCTCAGATCCTCAAAAGGTTATATTACTGCCTGGTACGGCAACTGCTCAGCCTCCGACCGCAAGGCACTACAGAGGGTCGTGCGTACGGCCCAGTACATCACTGGGGCTAAGCTGCCTGCCATCTAGAACCTCTATACCAGGCGGTGTCAGAGGAAGGCACAAAGAAATGACTCCAGCCACCCCAGTCATAAACTGTTCTCTCTGCTACAGCACGGCAAGCGGTACCGGAGCGCCAAGTCTAGGACCAAAAGGCTTCTCAACAGCACATACCTCTAAGCCATAAGACTTCTGAACAGCTAATCAAATGGATACCCGGACTATGCATTGTGTCCCGCCACCATTTTTTAAAATGTTTTTATTTTATTTGTATTTCTTTACTTATCTATTGTTTACCTAATACCTTTTTTACTTAACTGCACTGTTGGTTAATGGCTTGTAAGTAAGCATTTCACTGTAAGGTCTATGTGTCACTGGCCGCGGGCAGCATTTGGTACTTTAACACACGCACACATTCATCACTCCTCCCAGCTCCGTTATAAGATAATTTGTGTGTCGACCCACATTGTTAACTTAACTTCTGTCTTAGTACATACATTTCACACTTGTCAGTGTTCATATTTAATATAAGCAATATTTATTATACTTATCTATGTTGTGGATGAGCGAGTTGTTTGTTTGTTCTATTCCTCTCTATCTCTAGCTTCCGGGTATGCTGGATAAGGACCCGAGCTAAGGGAATTGGGCTGACTTTGTAGTGCCTGTCCCGAATGGTTCATTCATGTAAATGGGCATATTGAAAGACACTGTCAGCAGTGATGTAATTTTGACATCCTCCTCCCTCATGTGGTACCCTTCCTGTAGGCTCATCCTGACATGACCCTCCAGCATGACAATGCCACCAGCCATGCTGCTCGTTCTGTGCATGATTTCCTGCAAGACCGGAATGTCAGTGTTCTGCCATGGCCAGCAAAGAGCCAGGATCTCAATCCCATTGAGCACGTCTGGGACTTGTAGGATCGGAGGGTGAGGGCTATCCAGTCTGTTGGATAGCCCAGTCTGTTGGATAGCCCTTGTTGGATTGGAGGGTGAGGGTGCTATCCAGTCTGCTGTTAACTGGATAGCAGCATTCTCAGTTCTGTGATATCTACAGACTCCGGAGTTGCAGTTGTTCCATGGGTTCCAGGTTGGCTTTTGCTTGGAGTTAGGTGAGGAGTTGATTGTGGAAATCTCTGCAGCCATGGCCAATCCACTCATTTCTGTGCCTCCACCGGCATCAGCCTGCATAACATAGATAAATAGAAAAGTTAAAACACAACTGGATCCACCCTAGCCAGGATCCCACACTATCTATTCTACACATTAGCCTACCTGATAATACTACAATGGCGTCACTATACAATACAATGACATTGTATCTATTGCCAGCTCATGTTGTTCAATTTAGGGGCGTTTTCACATGAAACTCGGGTTCCCAGGAACATTGGTGCCATTGGTGAGATTTATACAAAATATGTTTTGCTAGTAGAAAGAGGAGGAAGGGAAGCGCTACTAAGGTACACAATAGTACATTTTGGTAGATAGAAGGTGCTCTTTGGTGAAAGGGGTAAATTGGTCATCAAAAAGAAAGGAGGACCAAGGCACTCTTCATATAATTGATTAAAATGCCTTTCTTAGTATGGCATGTTCAATAGAAACATTTAAAAAAAAAACTTAAACGCGTCGGTTTAAAAAAAACGTTGTTTCTATTGAACATGCCATACTAATAAAGGCATTTTAGTCAATTATATGAAGAGTGCCTTGGTCCTCCTTTCTTTTTGATGACCAAAATATGTTTTGCGTTCGAATAACAGACTGGAAGCTTCAAATGGAGGGTGGTGCTTGGAATCATTGTTCTTCCTCTGTCAATCATGGTTACCTGCAAGGAAACATGTGCCGTCATCATTGCTTTGCACAAAAAGGGCTTCACAGGCAAGGATATTGCTGCCAGTAAGATTGCACCTAAATCAACCATTTATCGGACAACTTCAAGGAGAGCGGTTCAATTGTTGTTGTGAAGAAGGCTTCAGGGCGCCCAAGAAAGTCCAGCAAGCGCCAGGATGTTGATTCAGCTGCGGGATCGGGGCACCACCAGTACAGAGCTTGCTCAGGAATGGCAGGTGTCAGTGCATCTGCATGCACAGTGAAGCAAAGACTTTTGGAGGATGGCCTGGTGTCAAGAAGGGCAGCAAAGAAGCCACTTCTCTCCAGGAAAAACATCAGGGAAAGGCTGATATTCTGCAGAAGGTACTGCTGAGGACTGGGGTAAAGTCATTTTCTCTGATGTATCCACTTTCAGATTGTTTGTTTGGGGCATCCGGAAAAAAGCTTGTCCAGAGAAGACGAGGTGAGCGCTACCATCAGTCCTGTGTCATGCCAACAGTAAAGTGTAACCAATGTGAAATGGCTAGCTAGTTAGCGGTGGTGCGCGCTAATAGCATTTCAATTGGTAACGTCCCTCGCTCTGAGACCTTGAAGCTTTGTGGGTGTCAGTTGTTGATGTGTGCAGAGGGTCCCTGGTTCGAGCCCAGGTAGGGGCGAGGAGAGGGACGGAAGCTATACTGTTAAAAAAGCATCCTGAGACCATTCATGTGTGGGGTTGCTTCTCAGCCAAGGGAGTGGGCTCACTCACAATTTTGCCTAAGAACACAGCCATGAATTAAAGAATGGTACCAACACATCCTCCGAGAGCAACTTCTCCCAACCATCCAGGAACAGTTTGGTGACGAACAATGCCTTTTCCAGCATGATGGAGCACCTTGTCATAAGGCAAAAGTGATAACTAAGTAGCTTGTGGAACAAAACATTGATATTTTGGGTCCATTCCCAGGAAACTCCCCAGACCTTAATCCCATTGAGAACTTGTGGTCAATCCTCAAGAGGCTGGTGGACAAACCAAAACCCACAAATTCTGACAAACTCCCAGCATTGCTTATGCAAGTATGGGCTGCCATCAGTCAGGATGTGGCCCAGAAGTTAATTGACAGCATGCCAGGGCGGATTGCAGAGGTCTTGAAAAAGAAGGGTCAACACTGCAAATATTGACTCTTTGCATCAACTTCATGTAATTGTCAATAAAAGCCTTCGATACTTATGAAATGCTTGTAATTATACTTCAGTATTCCATAGTAACATCTGACAAAAATATCTAAAGACTCTGAGGCAGCAAACTTTGTGGAAATTAATATTTGTGTCATTCTCAACTTTTGGCCACGACTTTACATAACCGTTTCATGATGTGATTTGCGAGCCGCACATTCTACATGATGTGAGCCAGCTAGGTAGTCTACAATGGACAAAAAGTTAAACGCATCTCGCCTGGGTACAATATTGCGTTTCACTCATGCTTTATAGACCTAACTAGACCTACCGTATCAGGGTACCCAAACATAAGATACAGGATCAGATATGTGAATGCGCTCTAAGCCATTTTACGTTGGCAAACTACATGTTTTGCAGAATGATAACAATAGCAAAGCTCAAAACAACCTGAAAGTAGCTAGTTGTTAACCCTATCCCAAAACACACACGTGCGAAGCTGGCTAGGTAGCAAACAAACTTTTAGCTAACATAAGCAAAATAACAACAGACTTAGTGTTCCCCCTTTCATCAGTGATGCAACTGTATTAGCTAGCTAGCTTTGTAGCATACCATCTCTCTCAGAAAGTATCGCTTGTGTTCAACAAAATGGATTATAACGTTGCGGATAAAGTTTGGTATGGCACAATTTCATGTGTACAACATCTAAAGATCTGCTTCACGATACTGAGAGCTTTGCCTTTTGTAAAAGGACGTATTTGGGTGTTGGAGCCTTTGTTCATGTTTTTTGGATGGCCTGGAACTCCAGAATGAGGCTCAGGAAGTTTGAGTAAGTTTATCAAAAACAAGTGAAATTGCAAAAACTGTTTGGAACCTTCTTTAACCTCTCTGGGGTAGGCGGGACGCTTGCGCCCCACATGGCCAATAGCCAGGGAAAATGCAGAGCGCCAAATTCAAATACATTTCTATAAAAATCAAACTTTCATTAAATTACACATGCCCAAGATGGCAAATGAAAGCTACACTCGTTGTGAATCCAGCCAACATGTCAGATTTCAAAAAGGCTTTTCGGCGAAAGCATAAGATGCTATTATCTGATGATAGCACAACAGTTAACAATGAGAGAGTAGCATATTTCAACTCTGCAGGCGTGACACATAACACAGAAAAAATATATAAATCATGCCTTACCTTTGACGAGCTTCTTTTGTTGGCACTTCTAAATGTCCCATAAACATCACCAATGGTCCTTTTGTTCGATTAATTCTGTCGACATATATCCAAAATGTCTTATTTAGCGTGCTTGATCCAGAAAATCACCGCTTCCAACTTATGCAACGTCGCTACAGAAAAAAAGTGTAAACTTTGCCAAAACATTTCAAACTATTTTTGTAATACAACTTTAGGTATTTCCAAACATAAATAATCGATCAAATTGAAGACTGGATGATCTGTGTTCAAGACAGGAGCAAAACAAACTGACGCTACTTTTCTGGTTACTATCAAAAGGTACACATGAAGTGACGTTCGTTCTGAGCTATGGTACTTTTTCATTACACAAAGGAAAAACCTCAACCAATTTCTATAAACTGGTGACATCCAGTAGAAGCGATAGGCAGGAAAGTCAATTAGAATTCTGGATTCCTCATGAAAACATATTGAAAAGACAGTGACTTAAAAAAAAAAAATCTGAATGGTTTGTCCTCGGTTTCGCCTGCTAAATAAGTTCTGTTATACTCACAAACATGATTCAAACAGTTTTATAAACTTCAGAGTGTTTTCTACCCAATACTAATAATAATATGCATATATTAGGATCTGGGACAGAGTAGGAGGCAGTTCAGTTTGGGCACTCTATTTATCCAAAAGTGAAAATGCTGCCCCCTACCACAAACAGGATAACATTCCATTTACAAAACAAATACAGGTTAGAGTCCTGAATAGTGAGATTCTCATTTTAATGGAGCAGATGGTGCTTGTTTGGCCAAGAAAATGACCTTGCTCCACAGCATCAGCAATTCCAATCCAGTACTTATAGTAGCAAACTAGAATTCAAGAACTCTGCCAGAAACCCACAGCTTCCATCACTTTGTACGACTCTCCAAAAGCCTCATGGATACAAAGAGTTTTCAAATACACAGATTATGCTATAAAATTTGACTTTGACCATGGGAAACCCACTGATGAGCATACAAGGGTGAATATGCGTGTATCTGATATTCTAGTGTTGCTGCTATGATGATGGTAACTGGATTGGTATAGCTAATTCTGTGGATGATGAAAACATGGACGTAAATGTGAAATTCATGCATCCAAGTTATCCAGCGAGATAATTTTCTTGGCCAAATGGAGAGGACATGTGTTTGGTTTTGATGCAGCACATCTGCACCGTTAAGGAACAAACCACTGCAACTGGTTGCCAATATCAATTTGGATGTAGCAACATCACTGCAATTATAATGAAATGAGGAATGAGTAGTCCTCAAGGCAATTTTGGGGTTTTATATGCTTTTTATTTGATGTATGTTCTAACTTAAACATTCAATTTACATTTCTAAATCATAATTTGAAGGTTCAGTCTTAAATTAACATTGAGGGTGTGGGGGACATTCAACAGCACCATCTTGTGATCAGAACCTGGTAATATGCTGTTGTATGATGGTACATGAACTTAACAAATTCAAAGACTAATTTCTCTGAACGGGGGAAGATGGCCATCACCAAGTTCACTGAGAATGCATTACATGGGTATGAAGAAAGAAACGATACTCCTAGTCGCAGCGTCATAGTACTCGTCAGACAGAGAACTGATGCTGTATACTTGTCGTTGAGGTGGGCTTGGTTTGGGGGGGTCTGTGGTTGGCTTTTGACAATTTATTTGGGTTCCTCACGTAATAATTGCTAATAAGAGGTCTGGTTCAAATCAAATGTTGGTTACTATATTTATTGAATATTCTATCAATTGAAATGGCCATTTTTGGTGCAATCAATTAGCTTCATTTCTCAGAGTTCAAATTGTCTTTAAATAATGTTTTTAAAAAAACAATCTGAGATGGTGAGTGATGAAATCCTCTTTTTGTGCTTTTTGAGACCTGCCTCAATGTCCTTCTCTTGGTCCATCAGGTGTTGTGGAGGGCGCGGTCCATTCAACAAGGAGCTGTGGACACCAGCAGGCAGGATGGAGGAGAAGAAACGCAACATCCGGATCATTGAATGGGAGGACCTGGACAAGAAAAAGTTCTACTCCCTGGGTGTGTTCATGACCATGACCACCAGGGCCACAGTCTACCCGTTCACCCTCATCCGCACCCGGCTGCAGGTGCAGAAGGGCAAGTCCCTCTACACAGGCACCTTTGACGCCTTCTACAAGATCCTGAAGGCGGAGGGCCCGCGAGGCCTCTACCGAGGCTTTATGGTTAACACCTTCACCTTGATCTCAGGCCAGGCCTACATCACCACCTATGAACTGGTAAGGAAGTACGTGTCCCAATATTCCAGCAATAACACAGTGAAGTCTCTGTGGGCAGGGGGAGCGGCGTCCCTGGTGGCCCAGACCATCACTGTGCCCATAGATATGGTCTCTCAGCAGCTCATGATGCAAGGCCAGGTGGGACACCTGAGCCGCTTCAAGGTCAAACCCAAAATAATGATGGCGACATCCAAGAGCAAAGTGACTTTCGGACAAACCAGGGACATTGTGGTGCAGATATGCGCCGCTGATGGTTTCCGGGGATTTTACCGGGGATACGTGGCATCCCTCCTCACCTACATCCCCAATAGCGCGGTGTGGTGGCCTTTTTATCATTTTTATGCAGGTAGGTGACTCTACCTGCCACGGCAGGCAGATACTAAGCAAGCAGTACTAGATTTTAGCTAGGTTTTGTATGATATTACATGACATGGGCAATTCTAAAGCTGCTTGAAATGCATCTGATATGTTTTTGCGCCTTACATTTTCACTATGTTCATGTTTACAGAGAACCTTTCCAAACTAGCCCCCAGTGATTGTCCTCACCTGCTTCTGCAGGCTATCGCTGGGCCAATGGCAGCAGCCACAGCCTCCACCATCACCAATCCCATGGATGTTGTGCGGGCCAGAGTGCAGGTAAAACCACAAGTATATTGCTTTGTCTGTAAACAATCCTGGTTATGGTTTAACTGAATGAAGAGTGACACATTCATATTCAGTGTTATTGTCTTAGTTAATCCTTTTTGTAATCACTGGTGACATGGTTTACAAACCATTTCAAGTTTACCATACCAGACCCTCGTTTTGGATATACAATGCATTTGGAAAGTATTCAGACCCTTTCTCCACATTTTGTCACTTTACAGCCTTATTCTAAAATTGATTAAATAAAAAACTATCTACACACAATATCCCATAATGACAAAGCGAAAACAGGTTTATAGACTATTTGGCACATTTATAAAAAATAAAAAACAGATGCCTTATTTACTTAAGTATTCAGACCCTTTGCTATGATAGTTGAAATTGGTGCATTGATTGGAAAGGCACACACCTGTCTAGATCCTTGATGAAAACCTGCTCCAGAGCGCTCAGAACCTCAGACTGGGGCGAAGGTTCACCTTCCAACAGGACAATGACCCTAAGCACACAGCCAAGACAACGCAGGAGTGGCTTCGGGACAAGCCTCTGTATGTCCTTGAGTGGCCCGGACTTGAACCTGATCGAACATCTCTGGAGAGACCTGAAAATAGCTGTGCAGTGACGCTCCCCATCCAACCTGACAGAGCTTGAAAGGATCTGCAGAGAGGAATGGGAGAAACTCCCAAAATATGTGCCAAGCTTATAGCGTCATACCCAAGAAGACTCGAGGCTGTAATCACTGCCAAAGTTGTTTCAACTGAGTAAATGGTCTGAATACTTAAGTAAATGTGACATTTTTAATTTTTAATACATTTGCAAACATTTCTGAAAGCCAGTTTCTGATTTGTCATAATGGGGTATTGTGTGTAGATTGATAAAAAAAAACAATGTAATACATTTTACAATAAGGCTGTAATGTAACAAAATGTGGGAAAAGTCAAGAGGTGTGAATACTTTCCAAATGCACTGTATTTTAGGGGTATATACTGTTCAAGGCGCTTATATTTTACAAAGCAGGTTCAAGGGGTTTTCAGGCCAACTTTTACAAACATGAATTTTTCAGGGGATATTTGAACGTTCATAAGAATGATTTGCCTAGCTTAAATACATAGCCAGAAAAATTCCCATGTTGACCAAGAAACAACGGAGTCGGCATTTGTCAAGACTCTAAAGGGACTCCTCATTTGTCTTTCTACCTCGATCCATCTATTTCTCTATGAACTCTAAAGGTATTTTTTTGAGTGATATCAACCTTTCTCACTGTGGCTCCTAAGGTGGAGGGCAGGTCATCGGTCATTGCAACCTTCAAGCAGCTGCTGGCAGAGGAAGGACCCTGGGGGATGACTAAAGGGTTGTCTGCCCGCATTATCTCCTCCACCCCCACGGCCGTGGTCATCGTGGTGGGCTACGAGACCCTCAAGAGACTGAGCCTGCGGCCTGAGCTGGTCAACTCTAGACACTGGTAAATACCAGAGGGACAACCAGGGACAGACCCGGGCTAGACTGGGCCAGGTAGCCAGGGACACTGTCAAACACAGACAAAACATGGCTACCTGGTCTCCCATATTGCCGATTCGGTTTGCCTTTGAAAAAACGGTTGCCTTTTTTATGTTTTAATGTGAGGTTGGTGGATTTTATCATGCTGTTTGGGCAGAGGAATTATGATTCATACTGTTTTGTTTTCAGGGAATACAACTGTAAATATTGGAACTTGTCAATTAGAGGTATGGAGAAAAAATGTGTGCGTTGTTGCAGCAGAGTAAGCAAATTAAAGTGTAATAAGGAGAGTTGTTTAATTGACCAATTATAAGGGTTGGTAAATTTGACACTGGGTTAAACTGGTTTTCAAAATGGACTCACAAACCCTCTGTTGCCCTTAAAATGGTGTTTGTTAACTTTAAATGGTACATGTTTGTCAGCTTTGTATTGTTCATGTATTCACCCAATGGTTGCGTTTCACTGGCAAAGGTAATGTAGACAACCCTGCTGAGAGCCTGTCAACAGGGCAGGTTATTACATTCAACAAACAAGTTCTCTTCCTTTGGTGAGAAAGGACCAGGGCTATGTTGAATTAGAGCAGAACTGCTCTCTAGTACCCTTTTTCTCTGAATATGATTTGTGTAAAGCAAGTTATTCAAAGTAGGCTTGGGAAACACTATGGCGTTGAGGAAGCACCAGTAATTTTACATCTCAATTTAAAAACAGTACGACCTATTCCTGCCCTCAATGCTTGTGGACTGTTGGGAATAGTACACTATATACAAAAGTATGTGGACACCCTTTCAAATTAGTGGATTGGGCTAGTTCAGCTCTACCAGTTGCTGACAGGTGTATCAAATTGAGCACACAGCCATGCAATCTCCATAGACAAACATTGGCAGTAGTATTGCCTGAAGAGCTCAATGACTTTCAACGTGGTACTGTCATAAGATGCCCCCTTAAATTTCTACCCTGCTTAACTGTAAGTGCTGTGAGTGTGAGGTGGAAACATCTAGGAGCAACAACAGCTCAGCCGCAAAGTGGTAAGCCATACAAGCTTACAGAATGGGACCGCTGAAGTGCGTAGCGTGTAAAAAATAATCTGTCCTCGGCTGCAACACACTATCAAGTTCCATGCTGCCTCTGAAAGCAACAAAATAACTTAGGCTTCTGTGCGGGTGCCCATTTTTATTACCTTTATTTAACTAGGCAAGTCAGTTAAGATTCTTATTTTCAATGACAGCCTAGGAACAGAACATTTCATGAAGCTCCAGACTAAGATCACCATGCGCAATGCCAAGCAGGAGCTGGAGTGATGTAAAGCTTGCCGCCATTGGACTCTGGAGCAGTGGAAATGCTTCACCATCTGGCAGTCCGATGCATGAGTCTGGGTTTGGAGGATGCCAGGAGAACGCTACTTGCCCGAATGCATAGTGGCAACGGTAAAGTTTGGTGGAATCCCCGCAGAAATGTTCCAACATCTAGTGCAGAGTCTTCCCAGAGTGGAGGCCGTTACAGCCAGAAAGGGGGGTACAAACTCCATATGAATGTCCATGATTTTGAAATTAGATGTTCAACAAGCAGGTGTCCACATACTTTTGATCATGGGAGGCAGCCATTTTAGGAGTCCATTGTCCTGAAACATGCCACAATAAAATGCTATATGAAGTGTTTCTTGACCAAAATTAAATTTAGCAATTTGATTAATGGTTTCTAAATGTACTACATACATTTCATGGAGGTTGTGTTTTGAATATTTCCTTTTTTTTTCTGTAAGTTGTAGACTGAACTGTTGCACTTCATTGATTTTAGTTCATGAAATTAACCTTGTTTGTAAGCATTCACGCATTATGAATTTGCCCATCTGCTCATACCTTCCACATATGAGTGGTGATATTTGGCACCATGCTCAGTTGTGAAGTATACCCATGTTAACTGGATAGGGTGTTCTGATTTCTTCAATGAGTTTCAATTAGCAACAATTTCAGGTCACAACTGTGTTTTGGATAAATAAAGTAAATAGATTTGCCCAAGTTATTTTAACTTGATGGAAAATGTCAAATACAAACCTTTAAGTTTCTCCTAATGCTTAGCAAAAAATCATAACTCATGAATTTGAATTGCAAGGTCATTGACAGTTTGTACAATAAATTGGACTTCACACTTTCAGGAACAGGCCTACTTATGTAACAACCCTAGTGTGCCTGAAGCTGATTTGATCCTCAATGTTACACCAATTGCCGTTATCCCCTAGATTTATCGTCGCCGCCACTCCTTAAAATAAACATTTGGGATGGTAACGTTTGTGTAAAATTAAATGACTAAAATCAGTATGTAGAAAAGATAATGGACATATTTTAAAATAAGATCTTTGAGAACTAATCACCAAAATAAAGAGGTGTAAGGGAGAATAAAATTACAAACGTCATGGTATGGAGCCCCCATTGACTCAAACATAACAAAATCAATCAAGAAACATAACACTGCATAAGTGATGACAATATGTAGAATTGCAGGAAATTAACTTACGTTTTGTCTGCACCCTAAACTTTCAGCCTGCCAAATTGCCATCTAATACCAATTTTCTTCTAGTAAAAACCTTGTAGTGCCAATGTATATTAGCATTTCATACTTTGGGGGTTTTCAATGAGGTAAATGCGGATGGGAAACCCCATGCTTCAGCATCAGTTAAGATACATTTTTTAAAATTAATTCTACAAAAATATAATCTCATGGGGCTGCATGCCCACGGACCCGCCCCAGGTAAAGGAAAAAAAATCATAGGGGAAACTTCTGTGCCACCTTGACATGGGCAGTTGGGCAAAAGTCCCCTTAATGTGAACTCATTTTCCTTCTCTACGATGGGCATGGCAAAGTGCAAATGTGTCCATTACGTTGCAGTTCTCTTAAAACACTTTGGAATAGGAATTAATTCTATATGCAGTACTGATTTTTGGTCACAGGATGGAGCACTGGTTTGCAAGACCTTCTTGAGCATGTTGTGTGTAATGTAATAGGATAACTAACTGTAGCCTTGGTGCCAGCCTGAGATGGAAGTTCATGCTGATTGAAATGTGTGCTTCCTCACTTTTCACAGAAATCCCATGTACAGTAATTGTTTTTCTAAACATAACTGCCTGCGAAACATCTGCTGTATTTTAATTTGCGGGGACATTCACATAAATCCACAAATGACTAGGTTACCATTCTGAAAATGTTGAAAAGTTATTTGAATAAATCAGGCACGGGTAGGAAGGAACATTAACTCAAATTACTTGGGGAAATGAAATTACAAAACAATCCTTTATTTTGAGTTCAACAAAGGGAGGGCAAGGTCCAGTGAAGTGCAAAATAATCAATGACATTGAACCTCCCACAATCATTGTTTGATTGCAGTTTAGCTCTGGCTCAGTGGGGCAACCATGGGCTGTTCTGACTGAGCTAGGCCATAGGTGCATCTCAACAGTCTAAATGGACTTCCTCTCCTCACATCTCAATGAGAAGGAGCAGGGCTTGTGAATGTGAATTTTCAAATCAGTGCAGCTGAGAGGAAGGAGGGCAAGTCAGAATATTGAGCTGCACCATAAGTAGGATGAGCCAGGCAAGATAAGCTGTGGTACCCTTACTAGAGCGCCAGTATTCAGGCTGCCTGGTCTGCAGCTGGGAGAGGTGGTAGGAATGAGAGCTGGTGCATCACATGGGACAATCATAGATATGGATGGCCCTGTCATCTCCAACAGATACGATCTTAGAACCTGTGCCGTTGTATTTCACACTCCACACCTAGGGGGGGGAAGCAGACGACAAGACTTGAACAACATGCAAGGTAGCAGTTAAGTGTAAAAACAGTGGCAGAGTTGGAAAAACACATGTCACTTAAAATACTCTGTAGGCATTTCGAAACCAATTCAGAATGCAGGTGTACGACTGTACCATCAAATGTAGTCAGAAAAGATTTCAAATATGACTATTCTGTAATTTTTTTTTAAAAGAATGCACCCTTTGAAATGATTAAATGATGGTGGGACAACCATGTGATGTTCTTTCATCAATAATCCATTCGACCTCTGAAAAGCAAGAAGAGCTCCTCTGTCTATTGTGACCAGTCGGAACGAGAGATACTGCTACAAAAGAGAGATTTTAAAAATCAGCTGCATTTGTCCATATTATTCTCTTGACTTCCTAGCAGCTTTCATTCAGACAAGAGGCTATAAATGGAAAGCAGACCAGACACTCAACTGCCTCTGATCT
Organism: Oncorhynchus clarkii lewisi; assembly: GCF_045791955.1. Classification (NCBI taxonomy): domain Eukaryota; kingdom Metazoa; phylum Chordata; class Actinopteri; order Salmoniformes; family Salmonidae; genus Oncorhynchus; species Oncorhynchus clarkii. The sequence goes on along the minus strand of NC_092148.1, from coordinate 46,551,751 downwards.
CTCCTCAGAGCAATGTCTGTAAATTTGGAGCTTTCTTCCAGAGAAGATTAAGCCTCCCTACAGGCGTCTGCAGTGGAGATCTAATGACAGCTCGGATTATTCAGTCTGCCAACGCTGAGACATAACAGAAACACAGGAGGGAGCATAGTAGGACAACAGCCACTTCAATTCCCATATTCTTTTGAGTGGCCTGCCACTATAACACCGAAGTCGGCAAGAGATGAGTGTACTGTATTGTTAGACCCAATAACATTTTTAATCCCTTCCCTCATTTTCTTTCTTTTGTGATCAGACTGTAGGTGAAAATAATATGGCGGATTAAGGCTATAAATCCTGTTCACCCAATCCAGAATATACTATCGAGCATGCACTTTATGGATTGTAAAAGGAGAAGTGCTTTCTAAATAAAAATGTACGGTCCTCAGAACCAATAAAATGTTCCATTAGCCGTTGGGAGTTGACTGAATGTTCTCACCTGGTCCTGATGGTCGAAAAATGTGTTGACACATGCCCTAGAGCTGGCGTCCCAAACCTTCACACTCTTGTCTGAGGAACTGAGAGGAGCAAAGACAAAAAAGTAATTTTGTCATCCCAAAAATTCACAACACTTCTTGGCATCACACCTGTCATTTGTAGTCTGTAGACTCTAGTCCTCAAAATCTGAATGTATGTGAAAAAAAACAAAACATGTTGGAACATTTTGGATATAGGACCTCTTCCTTCTCCCATCATTGACGTTATAACTGATTTTCCATAACTGGATTGGTGAAAGATATGCAAGTGACAATTGTTTTATTGTCTTTTGAATTAGACTTTGGCACCTGCCATTATTAAATCACATCAAATATGATCTGGGAACTTACTATTTAAAACCAAAACAGTTACTGACTTAAGACAAGCGCACACACTTTACCTGGATACAAAATGCGTGTCGTCAGGGGAGAAAGCTACGTTGAGGACCCAGGACGCGTGGCCACTCAGAGTGCCTGCCAACTTGGCATGCTGCCTGTAAAACAACATTTTCCAAGTTTTAATAAAATACATACACTATATGAGCAAAAGTATGTGGACACCTGCTCGTCAAACATCTCATTCCAAATCATGGGCATTAATATGGAGTTGGTCCCCCCTTTGCTGCTATAACAGCCTCCACTCTTCTGGGAAGGATTTACTCTAAATCAGTGGTATTCATTGGACAGCAGATAGATGGCAGTATAGCGCAGCTGTTGAACAGAGAGGCTGAAATAGAACGCAACTGCTCAACTACAGCAACCGACACACATTAGTTTGCTACTAGTTAATTTTGCAGTCTGGTTGACATGGATCGATTTATTGTAAAAAAGAAACGTAAATCTATTGACAATAAAAATTAGGGGGAAGAGCTGGAGAACATGACAGCTATGAACAAACAACCACCGGGGAGAACCTAGAAAATCAGGAAGATGGCGGCGGGGAAATGCAGCTAGCTCACGTGGCGCCAGTGGCTAAGAGAAGGATATGGTCGATTCAAGAAGAAAACAAAGTTACATGAGAAATGGACAGACAAGTATTTTTTTTGTATTGCATGATGGGACCAGCTCTAGGAAGTGTCTTGGTGGTTCCAAACTTCTTCCATTTAAGAACACCACTGTGTTCTTGGGGACCGTCAATGCTGCAGAAATGTTTTGGTACCCTTCCCCAGACCTGTGCTTCAACACAATCCTGTCTCGTTTTTGCTCTGACATGCACTATCAACTGTGGGACCATATATAGACAGGTGTGTACCTTTCCATCATTTGAATTTACCACAGGTGGACTCGAATCAAGTTGAAGAAACATCTCAAGGATGATCAATGGAAACTGAATACTTATGTAAATAAGTTGTTTCATTATTTGAAAAAAATGTGCAAACATGTATAAAACCAATTTTTGCTTCTTTATGAGGTATTTTGTGTAGATTGATGAGGGAAAAAATGCATTTGATCTATTTTAGAATAAGGCTGTAGCATAAAATGTGGAAAAAGTGAAGGGGTCTGAATTCTTCCCGATGCACTGTATAGTGTATACACTGGCACCACATGTAGCTTTTGGATACATTTTGGTGATTATCTGGGTCTAGGGTTAAAAGGGGAGGGTATATTACAAAACTTTAGAATTTTACCATTAAACTACCAGAATTTGTCACTTTCAACGCTGTGGGAATTTATCAGGTGACATCTAGTGGCCCTGTTGGGCCCTTCAGATTTCCACAGGTGTCTCATTATCTATGGCCCTCTGTGTGGCCTTATCACATGTAAAATAATAAAATATTTTTTAATAAAATAACAAAGTTATAAATTATCATCAACTTAGCGTATACCATTGGTGTTTAATGAGGGTTTCCGCATATTTACACATTTATTTTACTATGTTTTTGTTGTCTGTGTTTTTGCTACAAACTGGTGGCAGTTGTGGAAAAGTTAATTGAAAATAATGCTATTGTTGATTAGATGCTTTTTTCATTCATTAGGCTATTTTATCTTGAACCATATGGTCTAGCCACTAGAAACGTATGGACAATATAAAAGTATAGTATAGTATAAGTATAAATTAACAAAAAGGTTACCAACGATTGCCATATTACCAGTAGCTTTGCAACCATATGTGTCAGTTAATACTTTTTTTCAAATAATTAAATGTTTTCCAAAAAAGGACGTGATAGCAACAGCAACACCCAACATATGAGAATAGGGACTGCTTGGCATCAGACCACTGTTGATGTCTGAAAAGATCTGACAGACTTTGGGGTGATTTTAAGGTGACGGCACTGGATGGCACTGGAAGTCAGCGTGGACCTGTGTGACATAATGTAATTTGACATTTCATTTGGATCTCAAAGAGAACCACCAAAATTCTTAAGTTGTTTCAAATATATCCCCAATACTCAATTCATGGATACATTGCCTTGAACACAAAGCAATACAGCCATGCATGTTTTATTTGTTTGGAACAGTCTCTATTATTCTTATTCTACACCACAATACCCTAAAATGAGAGCAGGCGAGACAGATGGCCTTTAACTCCCCAGTGAACTTACACGTCATAAATCTTGATGTAGCCATCATCTGAGGCTGTGACTAAGAGCTGTGAGTCTGGAGAGAACGTCAGCGATCTGATAGGCATGGCGTGACCTACAGAGAGGGAGAGACAGCATGCTTGATTAAAACACACACAGCTTGTCTTCAGTGCTGACAATTCGTGAGAGCTATACACCTTCAATATGAAGACGCTTGACATTGTCCATTGTAGATTGAGTCACATAGCAGCCAGTGAAATGTTTTACAAACCAGGTTTCCATCCAACCTTTTTATGAGAGTAAAGTACTTAACAAATGTTGACAAAACAAAATATGCAAAGGTGGGATCGTTTTGTGCCGGTAAAATAAATGTGAGAAATGACAAAAACACCTTCATGTGCAAATATTGATATAATAACCATAGGCGTAAACTTGTAATCACGCAATGGTATAGTATCCCAATACAACCAAGGAAAGCATGAAGTTTAATAGGCTACAGATTAAATAAGTTATAATGAACTTCACTGGGTGTTGAAAGGCAGCATCAAGCACAAGGGTCTTATTCTGGTGACATGACAATTGGTGCTTGGCTGTGGGAGAAAGTGGTTGAGGGACACAGAGGCCAGAGAATGTACCTTCCAGCGTATGGAGTAGTTTCCCAGTGGCAATGTCAAAGATGTTAATGATTCCATCTATAGCTCCACTGGCCAAGTACTTTCCATCTGGACTCTGGAAAAAAAGATACGGAAAAAAATTCAAATTCAAGTATTTCTGATAGTTATAAAGCTTGTTTTGAGCAGTTGTATTTGAACGTTTAACTAGATGTTATTGATGTAATCATGTGGAAAATGTGGGATAAAAACTATGAACCACTGCCAGCTGAAGAACTGATTCATTATCAGGAACATTTGATAGTTGAGCACTGACAATTCTTTAAAGGCTGTGGCTCCCGACTTTTCTCAACCTTTCTTCCCGAGCACTAAAGGTCCCGAAGCTTCTGCGCATGTGCGTAAGATGTTCTACGCATGTTTCTTTACCTCTACTTTACACACATTTGTTGTGTCCTTCCCTTCACATTTCGCACTGTCAATTGTGACAGATAGTTTGAAATAACTACGAAGCATCTCTATACCAACCATTTGATCTCAGTCTCATTGGAATATGGATTTAGATTGAGTTATAGTATCGTTTCTAAGTAGTTGAATGATGTAAAGTGAGCGAAATTCAGAGCAGATGGTGTTAAACTGTAGCTAGCCTACTGGTGTATTCTCATCGACGGGGCTGTAGTACAGCAGGTAGAGAGAGTCAAGTTCCTTGATGTCCACATGACCAAAAAACTATCATGATCCAAAAACATGGATCAAAAAACATGGCCTGGTATGGCAACTCCTCGGCATCCGACCGCAAGGTGCTACAGATGTTAGTACGGCCCAGCACATCACTGGGGCCAAGCTTCCTGCAATCCAGCACTTCTATACCAGACAGTGTCAGAGGCCCTAAAAATTGTCAGACTGTTCTCTCTGCTACCGCACAGCAAGCAGTATCGAGGCACCAAGTTTAGGTCCAAAAGGCTTCTTAACAGTTTCTACCCCCAAGCCATAAGACTGCTGAACAGCTAATCAAATGGCTACATGAACTATTTGCATCGACCCCCCCCCCCCCCCTTTATGCGGCTGGCAACCGTATAACAGTAGTTACCAGGGCTCGTCATAAAGCAGGAGAATGATCTCCGCTAACCATTGCCTGACTGGCAATCGAGGGGCTACCAAGATGAGGGATCCGTCTTTCATCCCTCACTCTGTTCAAGCAGAGAAGGAAACATGCAGAGCATCACCCTTGGCCAAGGGTGTGCCAGCGTTTCCAGTCACAGTGGTGCGTATCCTGTGAACGTAAAGAATGGGCAATGAGTGTCTACATTCAGATTTTTTAAGTCATTTAGAAGACGTTCTTTTCCAGAGCGACTTACAGGAGAGTGCATACATTTTTCATACTGGTCCCCCGTGGGAATCAAACTCACAACCCTGGTATTGCAAGTGCCATGCTCTACCAACTGAGCCACGTTTCTTTGTGCGATGCAGAGATTACAGTGGCTAGACCGTGTGTCTCCCAGATCTAGTTGTCTCCAATCCCTGTATAGGAGATTTCCTCTGGATAACACGTCCGCTCCCACATTCAATACACCTGGGATGTGAGTAGTGAAAGCAGGTGCACCCTGCTCCACAGAATAATCTTGACAGTTGGTCTGTGTAGACGGAGAGAGCGTGCCACCCTGACGGTTGTGCGCCACCACAGTCATAGTCTGCCCTGACAAGGATGTGAGAATTTTGAAGGAAAGGCAGAAAGTGTATCAATGCGAGAAACACTGTCAGCAGTTCGATGTAATTTATACGAGCATGGCGGAGCTGTGGGACCACAATCCGTTTATTACTCTTCCCTCATCACTCACCCGGTGAGTGACGCATCTGTCGTCACCACCTTCCTCGTTGACACTATACCTAGGGAAGGTTTTCCATTAAGAAAATGTAGTCCCTGGAGAGGAGGCAGTGAACTGTTGACTGCCCATCTCTACTGCCAGGGACTTTCCCCTTTGGATGGAGTCCCCTACTTCTCCCCCTGGGAAATGAGGTGTGTAAGACCCACCTTCCTTCTTACGAAGTTTGCACTTGTGTTTCATGTTGGTGACAGAAGGCCCAAACAGTTCCTTCGGCGCGATAGGAGCATCAAGGAAAATGGCCTTTTCCTTGTCCAATAGGCTGGACAAGTTGAGCCACAGGGCTCCCCCTCCCACCATCACAAGGTTCACCCACAGACTTGGATTGCGCCTCTGCATGCTCAGAGGTTGAGAACTACAGCGATACAGATCTTGTCGCATTGGTCTTGGCTGAAATACTTTCAGCGTTGGGTTGCTGACCTTCACTTGTGTCCACAACAGCACCGCAGATGGCCAGCAGTAAGAACGTTGTGTTCAATGCCCATATTGAATGTGCTGCAGCCACATAGACCTTTTAGAATATGAAGGTGGTGAAGCACTCAGTCTTCCCAGAGAGAGCAGTGCCGGTCATAGACGAGGCACTGGGGTTCAGGTGGCTAGCCAGTGACGGCCATGGCCCACCTCCTCCATGCCTTGGGTGTCCATGGCAACAAAGAGTCTGGTTTGGATCTTGCTGGAGAGGGGCTTGTCCAAATTATGTTTGGCTTCAGCCACACATGCATGAACAGCTGAGAGGAGTCGTTTCCCCACGATGGTTTGTGAGGGGAGTTTCCTTCAACGCTGCCACCACCCACGGGTGCGGGCCAGTCGATACAGAACCTGGTCGCTGCCTATTTACAGACATCGATCAGCCCAAAGTTCACGAGGTCGGAAGAGGGCCTTGAGCAGTGGATTTTAGTTTCCTCTTCCTCCTCATCAATTTGGAGTATTACTTTGCCGATATGGAGGTTCTGTTTTGATAGTGATTCGAGGGCTCCATATTACATACCCTACCCTCGAGAGGATGCTATGTGGGTTAGCCTCACATAGTGACGCGTTTTGTTTGGGATTTGCTCTGTGCACTCGCCAGTGAAGGGAGTTAGCCGGCCGTGCCCGCAGAACCCGGGATTAGCGGGTGATGCCGCAGCGTGCTCAAAACCAAAGCAGGCAGCACACGGGGGTGTGTATCATTGCCCGCTATTGTCGCCCGACATTGGTACGGGTGTGAAAGTTATTGGATGGGGGGCAGGATGCCGGCTAGGTTCTCCCTGTGCAAGGGTAGCAGGCTCAATGGCTCCGAGGAATATGATTCCTCAAGCAAAGTGTGTGCTAGGTAGTGTTTGCCTTGTGGCTAATAGCCTAGCTAGTTAGCACACTTTACTTGAGGAAGTCCATGCTTTTTTTGTCTCTCCACGAACTGTGTGTCTCTCGAGCATCGGGCTGTGAAGCTAGGGCGGCCAGTTTAATCAACACGGCCTGTGAGTGTGTTGTGGTAAACGACAGAGGAGAGCTAGCAATTCTACCGTTGCAGGTAGAAAAGCTAGTTTGGTGCAGTTAGCCTTGCGGTAAGTTAGACGGGTTAGCGCCTTGCGGCAAGAGCTAACAAAGTCTCTACAGCTAGCCATGTGGCACTGATAGGAATTTTATGAATAATGACTAAACAATATCTACATTTAAATATAACTATAACTAATTCAACTCTACCCTGTTTTATTATATCTGATTAATAAAGTTAGTTCATATGGAAGGGATTATGTAGCATGAACAAGGAGTAATTAAACATAATAAACACCATTTCAACTAGGTTGGGGAGAAATGGGTTGAGGGTTTTAAGTAAGCAAAAAGGATCATTAACCTGTTTGAACCGACTCAACTTTAACTCTGGAGCGTTTAGATAAGACAACGAGAGCCTCTCTAGGTTTTCCGTTATCTGGAACTGTCTGCTGAATAATGATGGATAATGGTGAGACTTCAGAAGTTAATCTTGATATAGTGTGTGTGTGTGAGGATTGTGCGCTAGTGGGTTGAAATGAACTTTTGAACCTGCTTTGTCTTGGTCGAGAGGAGGAGATCAATTCTATAACTAATGACGTCATATTTTGTATATAAACTGTTGTTTGTGGTTTTATGGCAGCGTGCTCCAAGAATAAATACTATTATCTAATTTTGATAAGACTATTTTATGCAAATAAGAATCTTACAAATTCTTAGAAACAGAGTGATTTTAATTAATGAACACATATAGGAATTATGAAATTCCGTTGACAGGCACTAGCTAAATGGAGACTGACGAGTAGAAAATGTATTCTACTCGAAGCAAAATGTACCTTTCGGTCAGCACTCAACACTATCAACTAGGGATGCACGATATATCGGTGAACATACCAGAATCGGCCAATATTAGCTAAAAATGCCAACGTCAACACAAGGTCTAGTTTAACGCCGATGTGAAAACCGATGTCAAAACTGACCTATATAACGTAGGTACATGACGCAATGACACCACGTAAAATGTTGCGCTACACTTGCAACACAGCATTCCTAACCCACAATACCTGCTGTGTGGATTGAGCAGTCAACCAAGTCCAGCAGTGATTTGAAAGAGTAAGAACATTTCAGCGAGACAACTCAAAGGCGAAATCCATTAACGCCAAGATAATGGGATTCATTGCCCTTGGCAAGCAACCGTTCTCTGTCGTGAGTGATGTTGGCCTTCGCCGACTGGTCGAGCACCGGTACACAATACCAAGTGCGCTATTTTTCAGATGTTGCCCTACCAGAGTTACACAGTAATAGCGTCACGGCTGACATTTGGACCAGCGATATCAGCCCCATGAGCATGCTGAGTCTTGACAGCACAGTGGGTCGTCGAGGATTGCATGCTCATGATTGTGCTGGTTGTCATACCGCTGCTGCCATTTCAATGGCATTTGAGAACATGTTTGAAACATGAACACACTAGCTAGCTCCATTCGAACAACTGACTCGAGAAATAAACTCATCAACTGCGCCTGCAGCAGACGTGATACCCTCGGTCATGGCATTGAAACGCCTGCTCAACAAAACTGCTAATACAGGCTGTGAACAAGCGATTTGGTGGCATTCTCTCTTTAATGTGTCGCCACCATGCTTGATGCTATGTAAAAGGACCGCTACTTCGATGCAGACAAGAAACAGGGTTTATGTAAAATGTTACATACACAGCTGGACAAAATGGAAACGGACACACTGACAGTGGGCACCGAGGAAGAAAGGCCACGGACAGAGCTAAAACTTCCCTGCTTGACATGTATGATGAAATCCTGGTTGAGAATGAAACAAACGACGGAACAAAACAACAACAAAACAGGAAGTAAGTGAAATAAATGGCTTTTCATTATGTTTTACTGGTAATGGCAACTTAAGTAAATGCCAACAAAATAACTTTTTGGTCAGTATGGTGTGTGTGTGTGTACTATTTAACTGTACGAGAATGCTTAAAAGGCAGCTAAAATTTGAAATTTGTTGGTTTAGCTTTTTTGGCAAGAAAATATTGAATATCGGTATTGGCCAAACATTTCATATTGGTGCATCACTACAATCAACAGGAGCAAATGTCCTACATACATCAGCATTACCCTCACGGTTTGCCTGAGAACGATTCAGTAGGAAGACAGGAATCTAGTCGTTCTGAGGAGAGCTTTTAGTGAACACAGTCACTTCCTCAAAGAAGTCGTGAGAATGACCAGTTGGCGGGAGAGTGGCTCTCTTCATGTAAGAGAGGGGCTCACCTCATTCGCCACATTACCTGTTCAACAGATGCTGTGTGATTGGATACTTCAAGCTTGTGACCCCGCCCTAAGGCGTATCCCCATAAGTGACACACCGAAACAAGTATTAGAAATATAACTGCATTCCCAGAGATGTTCTATACTCAAGTCAACATAACTCATAACGACCAGCCTGTGTTGGGTGTAGTGCATTTACAGAGATGCGCATTAAGTCATTTTCACAAATTGCTCTCCCAGAGTGCAAATGGAGAGACCTTATGCTAATTGTACGTGTGTATGGTGTTATTATTTTAAAAAGGCCCAGTGCTGTCAAAATAGATGTTCCTGTTTTATGTTGTTGAAACTAGCAAACACTGTAAAAGTGTGAAAAATGTGTGTGGGGACCTATAAAATGTATTTTGAGTGAACACTTGTTCCACTGTAATAATCAGTAAAATGTCCCAGAATAAACATTCAATCTTGATTGTTTCTTACGTAGGCTATACTCAGAATGAATTTCCCTCTGGTGTCCAAAGAGTACTCCTTCTTGCCGCTTTCAACCCCAAAGATGTTGACCTTTCCAAGATGGCTTCCTGTGGCAATGTATTTGGAGTCTGGGGAGAAGGCTACTGTCCATGCATCAACTGGAATGAGACAAAATACCCTTCATTACATTACTGAATACAGAAAACCAGAGAGAGAAAACATAAGGGTGACATCGAAGCCCACAGAAGTGAAAGCCAGGACACTTCTGCGCTACTTTGTTTCTCCTTAAGCTGTTCTATTGGAACGACAAGAGAAACAGAATAAAGGTGTAATCCTGGGTGACCTTTGAGGGTACTGTACAGTGTGAACAGCACTTAAGTAAAAAATACTTTAAGGTACCCCAAAAAACTACTTAAGTAGTATCTGTACTGTATTATTTATATTTTGGAAAACTTTTACTTCACTACATTCCTAAAGAAAAAAAACAAAAACATTTTTACTCCATACATTCTCTCTGACACCCTAAAGTACCCGTTACATTTTAAATGCTTAGCAGGACAGAAAAATGGTCCAATTCACACACTTAAAAGAGACCATCCCTGGTTATCCCTACTGCCTGATCTGGCAGACTCACTAAACAGAAGTTTTGTTTTGGAAAGGGGATACCTAGTCAGTTGTACAACTGAATGCGTTCAACTGAAATGTGTCTACCGCATTTAACCCAACCTCTCAATCAGAGAGAGGAGCGGAGGGCTGCCACCACTGGTGAACAGTCACAATGTTAGTCAGCTCAGCAGGCTTTATAACCAATTTATTGAGTTATAACTCCTATGGCTCTGGCCTGAACTACAATTAGTCAACAACTAAACAAATCATACAACTGCAGAGGGGAATATGTCTTGTGTCAATAGCTTTGGCTGCAAGTTTGTCGGTCGTGGTCACTCAGTTGAGCCTTGTACAGGGTGGCAGCTTGACAAAACCTGACCCTATGAACCACATTTGAGCATAGTACTTCATCTTCAATGTTAAAGATCAGGGTTGGGGTCAATCCCAAATCATGAAAAAAATAACTGAATGGGCTTTTTCAATTCATGGAGTTTCGCATCATGAAAATCGCATTGTCCCCAGCCCTCGCCGGACATAATGTGGCTGAAAAGCCACCAGACAATGTCCTACCTGGGCCCGCATCCATGGACTTGATCTGCTTGCCGAACTCAAGGTCCCAGAGGCGTATGTGGGCATCCAGCGAGCTGGAGGCTGCTATGGCTCCGTTGGGACTGACGTCCACTGAGACTATACCCAGCTGGTGACCCTCCAGGGTCCACTGCAGCTCAAGCTTTTCGTCTGACCTGAGTGGCAAGAAAGAGAACAGAGCAGTCAACTTAGTGTAGACCGACCATACTGGCTCAATTCAATTGGATTCAAAATATGCAGTGTATTACCATTTCCAGACTTTCACCATGTCGTCCAGAGAGCCAGTGACTATTGTCTCCAATCCATCCCGCTCACTTCTACCCCACGCAGCAGTCCAAATGGCATCGTCGTGGGCTGTGGGCAAACACACATATTAGACACACCACAAATGGAATTACAAGGTGTCAAATGACATTACATTTGAAGGAAAATATGAATATCAATATGTAATGAGTCTGTAACAATATTGAGGATGAATTATGACAAAACTCACCATGTTCTTGCTTGAACAGAATACTGTACTGGAAAGAAAATAAATTGTTATTGAATCACGCACAGGTAGCTTTCACAACTCATTATGCGATCACCTTACATGGCTTCCCCCTACCTGAAACATAATCTGGGTTTACAGGAGACATTGAATATGGCGATTATTTTAAGCCCAGGCAGCTGCCATTCACCAGCTTAAAAATTCACTCAGTACTTACAAAATAATGGAGTTTCGCTAAGCAACTATTGTCCTTACTGCCGGTATGTTCTTCAAAAACAAGGTCTAAATCCACCGCCAATAAAATCACTCATTACTGCCATTACTGATCCAGCAGCAGGAAAGGTCTGATTTTATCCAGAGAGGAAGAGGCAAAGCCAAAATAAGCCCAATGCGTTTCTATAGCCTTCACGCTTTTGGGACAACAACTCATTGTTAGGGCGGAGACATGAGCATCAACACATATATACATGCAGACATTTGCAGTACCAGTCAAAAGTTTAGACACCTACTCATTCCAGGTTTTTTTTTTTTTTGGACTATTTTCTTCATTGTAAAATAATAGTGAAGACATCAAAACTATGAAACAACACATTGGGAATCACATAGTAAATCAAGAAAAAGTGTTGAATCAAAATACATTTTATATTTGAGATTCTTCAAAGTAGCCACCCTTGACAGCTTTGCACACTCTTGGCATTCTCTCAACCAGCTTCATGAGGTCGTCACCTGGAATGCATTTCAATTAACAGGTGTGCCTTGTACCGTGTCTTTTTAAATTATTTTTTAAATGTAACCTTTATTTAACTAGGCAAGTCAGTTAAGAACAAATTCTTATTTACAATGACGGCGTACCGGGGAACAGTGGGTTAACTGCCTTGTTCAGAGGCAGAACGACAGATTTTACCTTGTCATCTCGGGGATTCGATCCAGCAACCGTTCGGTTACTGGCCCAATGCCCTAACCACTGTGTTTGACTGTTATTTTAGAAAAAAAATTACATACCACATTCAGTTATTTACACAATTAAATGTATCATATAACAATTAATTAAGTAGTAATCTAGGGCACTATGGGAAAAGTTATTTAACAAGTTACTATCTCCTGACTAAACAAGATATTTCTCTCTTACGTCAGTTATTTAATTCTTAATTACCTTCAGTCTCATTCGGAATGTCGCAAAACTCTTGGATATCTGCATGAACCCTAGCATAAATGATGAATCTGCGATATACTAATTGGCTTAATTATTTATTTACTAACTAACCAATTACATAAACAAACAGGATAGCTTGAACATTGATTACTCCACAATGCAATGAAACGTCCCTAGTGGACAAAACTGATATGACGGCTTGTTACACAAAATGCCGGATTCAAAAAAAAGAGGGAAAGGGAGAGACAGGAATTCCACTAACGAACATACAGCTGATAACTATGCTCATGGAAATGCGAATACTTTGCTAATGAACGGCCGCTCTTTCGAAATAATTGCAATGTACATATTTATGCGTGTATGTCTTTGCTGTCTCTCCGTTTAAAAGGCTTGATCCATCTACGGGGAGTAATTCAACAGAAAGTCGAGAATGGATCTTCCA